>NC_056743.1:1148181975-1148510066 GCF_019279795.1 Protopterus annectens | reverse complement strand
TAATATCCAGTACATCTTCATAAACGCAGTCCCTTTGTGTTCTTTCTATATAGAAACCACTGTACTGTTGACAAAGTGCAAGCTAAATCACCCCAGTGGAATTGCATGTACAACAAAATGTAGTCTTAATATGAGTCTTATTAATAAACAACTCATTATTCTCCAGAAGAAATTTACATTGTGAGCAAAAGCCACACTCAAAAGTGCCTAACCTTTTGTTTGTAAGACTTGTATACATTATTTACTCTCCTTAACTGCTTTAAAGATTTCCTCTTTCTGTAAACAATATGGGGAACTTCACCTATAATATCACTGACTGTATCAAAACAGACAAAAACTCTCCAATTCCTCTTAAATATGTGTAGAATGTTAGAAAAATCACTGGTGTAAGTAGTAATGAAGGAATTAGGGTAGTTATGTGTACATTGTTTTCTCATATAAAAGTTGGCATCACTTCTAAGAAGGGGCTTAAAAGTACCATTGGTTCTTTTAAGGTAACCTCATCATAAATTTCTGAAATTAATGTGTTTAGATATCCTCAAGCAGTTGCAGTGGCACAGGGGTTAGCATTGTCACTTCACACAAGAGGTTTTTCCGTTCGATTCTTGGCTAGGGTGCTTTCTCTGTGGAGTCTACATGTCCTTCCTGCAGTCATGTGGGTTTCCTCTGGTTGCTTTGGTTTCCTCCCACATTCCAAAGACATGCAGTAGGTGGATTGGACACTATAAATTGGTCATAGGTGCATGAGCGAGTAATACAGATGAACTACCATTGCAGGGCTAGCCACCTAACAGTATAAATATTGGCTCAAGATGATTGTCACTGTTGAAGTGACACCCCAAGCCCATGTGGAAAATGGAAAAAAGGGGTTGAGGATGGCTCCCTGAGCCAAAAACATATCAGCAAGATTATTCCCCTCAACTACAAACAAATCCTCCAAAACCATTCTACCCAGTCTGATGTACTGACCCTTATCAATTCCTTTCTTTTGGAATTCAGGATAACAACTAGAATAGTGAAACCAACTGTTAGAATATGTAGGCTTGATATTACTAATATGTCTTGAATTAACAAAATCCTTGCTAATTTCCACATCTAGAAAGTTAATTGTCCTCAAACTAAAGGAATAAGTAAACCTTAAAAATGAAGTAGTGAAATTTAAATAGTCAATAAAATTTTAAATGTGCTCTTTTAAACCTTTCCAAACAATAAAAATATCACCCAAAAAATGAATGTAGATCTTGGGGTTAAACTTAGTAAATACAAACTTCTTTTCCCATTGTACCATTATAATGTTGGCAAACATGTGGGAAAACATGCCCCCATTGTCACCCCATTCTTTTGGAGAAAATGCTGACCATCAAGAAACACAAAATTATTCTGCAATACTGTTTCCATAATGGCATGCAAAACCTCAGTTCCATTATTACTTAATTCTGAATTTACTATCATAAATTCATAAAATCACTCTAACTCTTCTGAATGTGGTGTAACATTAAATAAATTGATGACATCTGTTGTTAAGAAAATTATATTTCCATCAAATTCCACATTTCTTAACTTTGTTAAAAAGTTCCAAGAGTCATGACACAAATAGCTAGAGTTTACACAATCTTTCAAATAAACATCAAAAATTTGGCTAATGGGTGAATCTTAGCTTTACCAGAATGCAATTTAGGTGTGATCAGGGGATCTTATATATTTTTATGTATCTTCGGTATCCCGAAGTTCAAAGGAACAATTGGAAACTTTACTTTTAAAAAGGCCAAGGATTCTGGGCTGATCTGCCCTTGAAAAAACATATCATGCAGCATATAATTGATGTTAGTTATGGGAAATGTTTACCAAATTAAGCAAAGATTCTTTGCAAAAGTCATTGTCTAGTATATGTTGATTCATCCAATGAATATAATCAGTTTTTTGCATAATCATCACACCACCACACTTATTGGGTTTCATAACTTTAAAATTTTTGTCTACACTTAGTTTCTTAACAAGCTCAAATTCAGCCTCTGTGAGGTTGTATTTAGTGGGGTGGTGTTTGTTATTTAAAATAGCTCTAAAATCCAATTCACACATTTTCTCAAATAAAATTAAAGGCAATGAAAGAGGAGGATTGAAAACACTTTTTCTGCAGACCTGATTGGGTAGAGATTCTATTTTGTATCTTGGAAAATTAACTTTAAATTAAATTTCCTAAGAAAAGGTTTCAAGTCAATAATCAACTGTTCACTTCTGGACTTTTGAGTAGGCACAAATATAAAACATTTACTAAGCAAGTCTGCATACCTCTGTCCGAGATAGTTCAGAGTGTAGTTGCATAATTTCAAATCCCCTGAAGTATTGTTAATTGTAGGTCCATCATCTTCAACATGTAGACAACCTTATTTCCTCCTCTTGCCCTGATCTGTTCTCTGGTAATTCTGCCAGGTATGATATCAGTCCTCAGTCCTGAATAGTTCTGTGGTCTCCCTTCCATGTTCCTGTGATTTTGTACTCTCAGATTGCCTCAAGGGAAACTGTTCTAAAGGAGAAAATCCATCCTCATAGGCCCTCTTAGACAAATGGGGTGAGCTTGTTGATTCATCCACAGGTGGTGTAAAACCTCCATTGTGTTTAGTTTCATGCTAAGCCAGTCCACTTTGGTATTCTGACCTATCTCTTTGAAGTTTTGCTCCTTATGAGTTTTATCAACAATTTTGTTGTCTATTTTAGTGAAAATATTCTTATACTCAACAATATGTTGATCAAAAACAAGATCATTTGTAATGTGATCCAGTTCAGTAACCTCATGAACCAAACCATCAATTTTTTTTGATTGTGCTTAATGAGCACTTTCAAAAGTTCAAACCCCTGCTGATCAAACAGTTCAAGTAGTTCTTTATGCAGGCTCGAGTTGGGTATCAGCCCTGTGGGGAACTTACAGCTTCCTAGCCCCTTCTGCAAAATCTTCGATCTTATACGTTCAAGAAAGTACCAATTTTCACTTTGTAGTTTGTGACATTTTAGGAGGGTACTCTCTAACTTAGTTATAGATTGTTTAATAGTCTGCAAGGTGTTAGGTACTGCACCCTGAAAAACATCCATCTTTTCAACCATATTGCCAAACTAAAATTACTGCCATAGCAGTGTGAATATTCACTTGATCAGCTCCATTAGTTAAGAATTTTTTTCAGTTTACCTTGCCCAGGTGGAAAAGGATGTGGAAGGTAGCATTCCATTGTGTCTAGCCCAAGTTCTGCCATGTGTAAGTTGTTGAACTATTTGGGTTAATGGCCCAAGACTTGCCACAATAGCATCTTGGACTACAACTGAAAGAGTGTGGTTACCAACTTACAGTTCCCCAGAAGACATAACGAAGAAGGTAGAGAACCACACAGAAATTCTAAAAAGGCAAAAAGGAATTGATATAGAAATGGCGCCAATGGGTGTATACAATAGAAACGTTTTTATTCCACAAAAATAGGATTAACCGCTTACATCTGCTTATGCTATCAGAATTTATAAGAATCTAATTTTAAAAAAACAAGCATACATTATTTAAATATCCCTCTCTATAGTCACATGATTCATGAAAACCAACCAAGAAACACAAAATAGGTGACAGCAAACACCATTCCTAAAAAGAATCATTCATTTGGTAAACCAAGTATCAAAACCATAGAAACGTTGTTTGCAATTATAATAATCAAAACAAGTATAACAAGCATTCTAGCACAAAATATCTATATCCATGTAACTTTTTACACTACATAAAGTTTTAAAACACTAGAAACTGATATATTCTCATTTAACCTTGGGAGTGTGAGTGCAAATGTGATCTTCCCACTGACCCCCCCCCTCCACTCCCCAGGATTTTTTGTAAATAATATACACACCAGAAAAATGAAATTGATGAATTGGAAATTTAGAAACATATTTACATAAAGGATTTTTTTTTAATTTTAAAATCCAGTACATGTTCATAAATGTAGCCCCATAAATGTCTTTGTGTTTTTCCTATATAGAAACCATTGCACTGTTGACAAAGTGCAAGATAAATTACCCCAGTGGAATTGCATGTACAATAAAATGTCACCTTGATACCAGTCTTATTAATAACCACCTCAGCATGCTCCAGAAAAATATCTTTAAGTTTGTTTGTGGTAGCATTTCTCTCCAGACACACTTTTACTTTGCTTTTACATTAGGAGGACTGTGATTATTCATCTAGTGACAGAAGGTGTTTGCCTTGTCTATCTGAGTTGGGAAACACAGAAAAATTAGCTGCAAGTATAATCATTTTACTGTTCAGAGGGCTCAATAGTCAGCTTTCTGTATTTCCAGTGCTGGTATAAACTTGACACATTTGCATGGACCGGTGCCAGTCACCTGTACAGATGCAAACATTTGGAAACATTGCTTCTTTTCATTCTACTGTGAAAGTTTACTGAGCAAGCTATCTTATTATAGCAACCAGGACTATTGTTGCTCATAGAGCATCTGGTTTGGTGCTCGGCAGCATTGCTGGTTAGGTTAGCTGCAGATTACACCAAGTAAGCACCCTTCCCTCATCTAGTTACAAACACCTTCCACTCCTATCCTTTCAAGTACATATTAGGACCTGCAACCATGGATGGACACTTTCCTGCTATCTCTGCATCCAGCTTGGTGGACATGGGTATCCTGAGGCAATATATCAATTGCCTTATATACACTAACAACCACCTAATTCTGGAACAGACAAATACAGTATGTGAGAGATGCAGTTACACATTGAGACTGGAGGCTAGGCTCTCATCTACTGACACAAAAAGCAGCAAACAGGTTGTCAGTGACCCACCTAACCCACAAAGGACCCCACACATAGATTCCTATATGTCGAGTTACCCACGTGTAATTTACCCAAACCTCAACAGCCTCTCAGCTGCAGTCCTCAGAAACTCTGCATATGTACAGACAAGACAATTCCCATCACAACACATAAAATCACATCTCAGTTACCAAACCCATAAGGCAAAACACTGCACAACCCAATAGCCTGGTCATAGGAGACTCCATTGTGAAACACACTGATGTTCAACTTACCAGGCTGGACAAGGGGAGGAGGGTTACAGTTAGTTGCCAGTCAGGGACCAGGATTCATCAGATCATGCAAGGACTCAGGTAACTTTCCCCTAAGTACCAGTATGAGTCAGTCATAATTCATGTGGGTATGAATGTCTTGAGACGTACTTCCTTGGACTATATAAAGAGAGACATGATTGAGCTCCCAGAATATGTGTCATAGGCAAGTATTACCTAACACTCAGCAACATTCTACAATCTCCAAGGATGATGCCACAATACCAGCAGAAAATGATCAACTTTAACAATTGGCTTAACTATTGGTGTCATTCCAAAGGGGTCCAGTTCTTGTCAGCCTAGAGGACATGCTTGACAGGTCATGCTACTTCACCTGTCACCTCTAGACTTTTTGATACTGGCCAAAATATTGTCCACTACTATAGTGCCTCTTTTAGGCATTACCAAATAGACATACCTTCCAACATAATAAAAGCTACTCAGGACAAGCTAAAGGTGTTACTGCTTAATGCTAGGAGCCTCAAGAAGAAACTGCTCTCCCTGGAAGCTTTCTTTGTCCTGGGGAATGCTGATGTCTGTGCAGTTACTGAAACATGGTTCAAAGCCATGGAAAACACTCGGGCAGTACATGACTATAATGTCTTTCATACATTCCAACCACCCACTGAACAAGAAGTTCAAAGGATGGAGATGTATCCATCTACATAAAGGATAAGCACACCTCAAGACTGGTCAAACAATATGACGTGCTTGAACTACTCCATGTCCAAATAACCAAAGGAACATTTTATTACCATATTCTTGCTAGCTATAGGTCACCCCTCATGAACCAGAAAACCCATATATCAGGCCTAAAGTTACTAGACTCACTCACCATCCAGCCTAATACCATACTCATGGGTGATTCTAACTACCCTTCCATTAATTAGGAGGCATACTTGACTACTAACATGCAGGCCTAAAGATTTCTTGACTTTGTAAACTCAAATGCCCTGGAGCAGCTCGTCTGCACTCCCACTAGGGGAACAAATATCCTAGATCTGGAGCTCACAAAAATGGGTGAGTGCTGCACTTCCCTTAGTGTGATGTCCTCACTGGTAAGATCAGATCACAAAGTGTTCCCTCTTGAAATGAAGGTAAAACTAGCCCCCCCAACTAATTCCAAAAACTTTAAGAACTTCTCTAAGATAAATTACCTCATATTAAGGAATAGCATTGCTAGTTTCCAAGCTCCTCCAAATCCAGAAAACACAGAAACATATGCAGATGTGTACACAAAATCCTTAAATGACTGTATAAGCAACTGCATAGAAACAACAGTACCAAACAAAAACAAACTCAGGTCAAACCACAAAAACAAGACACTTTGGTAGACCCCTAGTATTAATAGGTTGTACAACAAAAGCAAGAAAACCCTGCTGAGAAGTAAGAGGAAATGTGTACAACAGAGCAAAATGTTCCTCATTAATCTAAACAAGCAAATCATGGAACTAGTCAAGTCTCTGAAACAGATTAAGGATAACCATAAGGCATTCTTTAGTTATGTCTGCAGTCTTATGGGAAACACCCAATGATATACGGAATTAGTTGTAGATGGCATCATCTATACTCAGTCAGAAGATATAGAAAATCTACTGGCTGACAAATGCAGCTCAACTTTTACCTCTCCATCACCTCCAATTGTCCCCCAAGAAATATCCTCCACACTCTACTGCCAATTATCACCAAAGAACAGGTTGCCACTCCACTCTCTAAAGCTAAAAACATGTCTTCAGAGGGGCCTGATGTTATAGCAAGTTGCCTCATAAACAGCTGAATTCAGGAATTATCAGGCCCATTAGGATCTCTGATTAGCCACAACTTCTAGATAGGTTTTGTCTAGATAGGGTGCAGGACAGCAACAGCCATCCCTTTGTGTTCTTTCTATATAGAAACCACTGTACTGTTGACAAAGTGCAAGCTAAATCACCCCAGTGGAATTGCATGTACAACAAAATGTAGTCTTAATATGAGTCTTATTAATAAACAACTCATTATTCTCCAGAAGAAATTTACATTGTGAGCAAAAGCCACACTCAAAAGTGCCTAACCTTTTGTTTGTAAGACTTGTATACATTATTTACTCTCCTTAACTGCTTTAAAGATTTCCTCTTTCTGTAAACAATATGGGGAACTTCACCTATAATATCACTGACTGTATCAAAACAGACAAAAACTCTCCAATTCCTCTTAAATATGTGTAGAATGTTAGAAAAATCACTGGTGTAAGTAGTAATGAAGGAATTAGGGTAGTTATGTGTACATTGTTTTCTCATATAAAAGTTGGCATCACTTCTAAGAAGGGGCTTAAAAGTACCATTGGTTCTTTTAAGGTAACCTCATCATAAATTTCTGAAATTAATGTGTATAGATATCCTCAAGCAGTTGCAGTGGCACAGGGGTTAGCATTGTCACTTCACACAAGAGGTTTTTCCATTCGATTCTTGGCTAGGGTGCTTTCTCTGTGGAGTCTACATGTCCTTCCTGCAGTCATGTGGGTTTCCTCTGGTTGCTTTGGTTTCCTCCCACATTCCAAAGACATGCAGTAGGTGGATTGGACACTATAAATTGGTCATAGGTGCATGAGCGAGTAATACAGATGAACTACCATTGCAGGGCTAGCCACCTAACAGTATAAATATTGGCTCAAGATGATTGTCACTGTTGAAGTGACACCCCAAGCCCATGTGGAAAATGGAAAAAAGGGGTTGAGGATGGCTCCCTGAGCCAAAAACATATCAGCAAGATTATTCCCCTCAACTACAAACAAATCCTCCAAAACTATTCTACCCAGTCTGATGTACTGACCCTTATCAATTCCTTTCTTTTGGAATTCAGGATAACAACTAGAATAGTGAGACCAACTGTTAGAATATGTAGGCTTGATATTACTAATATGTCTTGAATTAACAAAATCCTTGCTAATTTACACATCTAGAAAGTTAATTGTCCTCAAACTAAAAGAATAAGTAAACCTTAAAAATGAAGTAGTGAAATTTAAATAGTCAATACAAATCTAAATGTGCTCTTTTAAACCTTTCCAAACAATAAAAATATCACCCAAAAATGAATGTAGATCTTCCTGGGGGTGAGGTGGGGTTAAACTTAGTAAATACAAACTTATTTTCCCATTGTAACATTATAATGTTGGCAAACATGTGGGAAAACATGCCCCCATTGTCACCCCATTCTTTTGGAGAAAATGCTGACCATCAAGAAACACAAAATTATTCTGCAATACTGTTTCCATAATGGCATGCAAAACCTCAATTCCATTATTACTTAATTCTGAATTTACTATCATAAATTCATAAAATCACTCTAACTCTTCTGAATGTGGTGTAACATTAAATAAATTGATGACATCTGTTGTTAAGAAAATTATATTTCCATCAAATTCCACATTTCTTAACTTTGTTAAAAAGTCCCAAGAGTCATGACACAAATAGCTAGAGTTTACACAATCTTTCAAATAAACATCAAACATTTGGCTAAAGGGTGGACCTTAGCTTTACCAGAATGCAATTTAGGTCTGATCAGGGGATCTTATATATTTTTATGTATCTTCGGTATCCCGAAGATCAAAGGAACAATTGGAAACTTTACTGTTAAAAAGGCCAAGGATTCTGGGCTGATCTACCCTTGAAAAAACATATCATGCAGCATATAATTAATTTTCCAAGATACAAAATAGAATCTCTTTGCTTAATTTGGTAAACATTATTGTTATGGGAAATGTTTACCAAATTAAGCAAAGATTCTTTGCAAAAGTCATCGTCTAGTATATGTTGATTCATCCAATGAATATAATCAGTTTTTTGCATAATCATCACACCACCACACTTATTGGGTTTCATAACTTTAAAATTTTTGTCTACACTTAGTTTCTTAACAAGCTCAAATTCAACCTCTGTGAGGTTGTATTTAGTGGGGTGGTGTTTGTTATTTAAAATAGCTCTAAAATCCAATTCACACATTTTCTCAAATAAAATTAAAGGCAATGAAAGAGGAGGATTGAAAACACTTTTTCTGCAGACCTGATTGGGTAGAGATTCTATTTTGTATCTTGGAAAATTAACTTTAAATTAAATTTCCTAAGAAAAGGTTTCAAGTCAATAATCAACTGTTCACTTCTGGACTTTTGAGTAGGCACAAATATAAAACATTTACTAAGCAAGTCTGCATACCTCTGTCCGAGATAGTTCAGAGTGTAGTTGTATAATTTCAAATCCCCTGAAGTATTGTTAATTGTAGGTCCATCATCTTCAACATGTAGACAACCTTATTTCCTCCTCCTGCCCTGATCTGTTCTCTGGTAATTCTGCCAGGTATGATATCAGTCCTCAGTCCTGAATAGTTCTGTGGTCTCCCTTCCATGTTCCTGTGATTTTGTACTCTCAGATTGCCTCAAGGGAAACTGTTCTAAAGGAGAAAATCCATCCTCATAGGTCCCCTTAGACAAATGGGGTGAGCTTGTTGATTCATCCACAGGTGGTGTAAAACCTCCATTGTGTTTAGTTTCATGCTAAGCCAGTCCACTTTGGTATTCTGACCTATCTCTTTGAAGTTTTGCTCCTTATGAGTTTTATCATCAACAATTTTGTTGTCTATTTTAGTGAAAATATTCTTATACTCAACAATATGTTGATCAAAAACAAGATCATTTGTAATGTTATCCAGTTCAGTAACCTCATGAACCAAACCATCAATTTTTTTTGATTGTGCTTAATGAGAACTTTCAAAAGTTCAAATCCCTGCTGATCAAACAGTTCAAGTAGTTCTTTATGCAGGTTCGAGTTGGGTATCAGCCCTGTGGGGAACTTACAGCTTCCTAGCCCCTTCTGTAAAATCTTCGATCTTATACATTCAAGAAAGTACCAATTTTCACTTTGTAGTTTGTGACATTTTAGGAGGGTACTCTCTAACTTAGTTATAGATTGTTTAATAGTCTGCAAGATGTTAGGTACTGCACCCTGAAAAACATCCATCTTTTCAACCATATTGCCAAACTAAAATTACTGCCATAGCAGTGTGAATATTCACTTGATCAGCTCCATTAGTTAAGAATTTTTTCAGTTTACCTTGCCCAGGTGGAAAAGGATGTGGAAGGTAGCATTCCATTGTGTCTAGCCCAAGTTCTGCCATTGTTCATCAGCTGTGTAAGTTGTTGAACTATTTGGGTTAATGGCCCAAGACTTGCCACAATAGCATCTTGGACTACAACTGAAAGAGTGTGGTTACCAACTTAGAGTTCCCCAGAAGACATAATGAAGAAGGTAGAGAACCACACAGAAATTCTAAAAAGGCAAAAAGGAATTGATATAGAAATGGCACCAATGGGTGTATACAATAGAAACGTTTTTATTCCACAAAAATAGGATTAACCGCTTTCATCTGCTTATGTTATCAGAATTTATAAGAATCTAATTTAAAAAAACAAGCATACATTATTTAAATATCCCTCTCTATAGTCACATGATTCATGAAAACCAATCAAGAAACACAAAATAGGTGACAGCAAACACCATTCCAAAAATGAATCATTCATTTGGTAAACCAAGTATCAAAACCATAGAAACGTTGTTTGTAATTATAATAATCAAAACAAGTACAACAAGCATTCTAGCACAAAATATCTATATCCATGTTACTTTTTACACTACATAAGAACAAAGTTTTAAAACACTAGAAACTGATATATTCTCATTTAACCCTGGGAGTGTGAGTGCAAATGTGATGTTCCCACTGACCCCCCCCCCCACGCCCCCCAGGATTTTTGTAAATAATATACACACCAGAAAAATGAAATTGATGAATTGGGAATTTAGAAACATATTTAAATAAAGGATTGTGTTCTTTTTTTAATTTTAAAATCCAGTACATGTTCATAAATGTAGCCCCATAAATGTCTTTGTGTTTTTCCTATATAGAAACCCTTGCACTGTTGACAAAGTGCAAGATAAATTACCCCAGTGGAATTGCATGTACAATAAAATGTCACCTTGATACCAGTCTTATTAATAACCACCTCAGCATGCTCCAGAAAAATATCTTTAAGTTTGTTTTTGGTAGCATTTCTCTCCAGACACACTTTTACATTGCTTTTACATTAGGAGGACTGTGATTATTCATCTAGTGGCAGAAGGTGTTTGCCTTGTCTATCTGAGTTGGGAAACACAGACAAATTAGCTGTAAGTATAGTCATTTTACTGTTCAGAGGGCTCAATAGTCAGCTTTCTGTATTTCCAGTGCTGGTATAAACTTGACACATTTGCACGGAATGGTGCCAGTCACCTGTACAGATGCAAACATCTGGAAACATTGCTTCTTTTCATTCTACTGTGAAAGTTTACTGAGCAAGCTATCTTATTATAGCAACCAGGACTATTGCTGCTCAGAGAGCATCTGGTTTGGTGCTCGGCAGCATTGCTGGTTAGGTTAGCTGCAGATTACACCAAGTAAGCATCCTTCCCTCATCTAGTTACAAACACCTTCCACTCCTATCCTTTCAAGTATATATTAGGACCTGCAACCATGGATGGACACTTTCCTGCTATCTCTGCATCCAGCTTGGTGGACATGGGTATCCTGAGGCAATATATCAATTGCCTTATATACACTAACAACCACCTAATTCTAGAACAGACAAATACAGTATGTGAGAGATGCAGTTACACATTGAGACTGGAGGCTAGGCTCACATCTACTGACACAAAAAGCAGCAAACAGGTTGTCAGTGATTCACCTAACCCACAAAGGACCCCACACATAGATTCCTATATGTGGAGTTACTCACGTGTAATTTACCCAAACCTCAACAGCCTCTCAGCTGCAGTCCTCAGAAACTCTGCAGATGTACAAACAAGACAATTCCCATCACAACACATAAAGCCACATCTCAGTTACCAAACCCATAAGGCAAAACACTGCACAACCCAATAGCCTGGTCATAGGAGACTCCATTGTGAAACACACTGATGTTCAACTTACCAGGCTGGACAAGGGGAGGAGGATTACAGTTAGTTGCCTGTCAGGGACCAGGATTCATCAGATCATGCAAGGACTCAGGTAACTTTCCCCTAAGTACCAGTATGAGTCAGTCATAGTTCATGTGGGTATGAATGTCTTGAGACATACTTCCTTGGACTATATAAAGAGAGACATGATTGAGCTCCCAGAATATGTGTCAAAGGCAAGTATTACCTAACACTCAGCAACATTCTACGATCTCCAAGGATAATGCCACAATACCAGCAGAAAATGATCAACTTTAATAACTGGCTTAACTATTGGTGTCATTCCAAAGGTGTCCAGTTCTTGTCAGCCTAGAGGACATGCTTGACAGGTCATGCTACTTCACCTGTCACCTCTAGACTTTTTGATACTGGCCAAAATATTGTCCACTACTATAGTGCCTCTTTTAGGCATTACCAAACAGACATACCTTCCAACATAATAAAAGCTACTCAGAACAAGCTAAAGGTGTTACTGCTTAATTCTAGGAGCCTCAAGAAGAAACTGCTCTCCCTGGAAGCTTTCTTTGTCCTGGGGAATGCTGATGTCTGTGCAGTTACTGAAACATGGTTCAAAGCCATGGAAAACACTTGGGCAGTACATGACTATAATGTCTTTCATACATTCCAACCACCCACTGAACAAGAAGTTCAAAGGATGGAGGTGTATCCATCTACATAAAGGATAATCACACCTCAAGGCTGGTCAAACAATATGACATGCTTGAACTACTCCATGTCCAATTAACCACAGGAACATTTTATTACCATATTCTTGCTAGCTATAGGTCACCCCTCATGAACCAGAAAACCCATATATCAGGCCTAAAGTTACTAGACTCACTCACCATCCAGCCTAATACCATACTCATGGGTGATTCTAACTACCCTTCCATTAATTAGGAGGCATACTTGACTACTAACATGCAGGCCTAAAGATTTCTTGACTTTGTAAACTCAAATGCCCTGGAGCAGCTCGTCTGCACTCCCACTAGGGGAACAAATATCCTAGATCTGGAGCTCACAAAAATGGGTGAGTGCTGCACTTCCCTTAGTGTGATGTCCTCACTGGTAAGATCAGATCACAAAGTGTTCCCTCTTGAAATGAAGGTAAAACTAGTCCCCCCAACTATCTCCAAAAACTTTAAGAACTTCTCCAAGATAAATTACCTCATATTAAGGAATAGCATTGCTAGTTTCCAAGCTCCTCCAAATCCAGAAAACACAGAAACATATACAGATGTGTACACAAAATCCTTAAATGACCATATAAACAACTGCATAGAAACAGCAGTACCAAACAAAAACAAACCCAGGTCAAACCACAAAAACAAGACACTTTGGTAGACCTCTAGTATTAATAGGTTGTACAACAAAAGCAAGAAAACCCTGCTGAGAAGTAAGAGGAAACGTGTACAACAGAGCAAAATGTTCCTCATTAATCTAAACATGCAAATCATGGAACTAGTCAAGTCTCTGAAACAGATTAAGGATAACCATAAGGCATTTTTTAGTTATGTCTGCAATCTTATGGGAAACACCCAACGATATACGGAATTAGTTGTAGATGGCATCACCTATACTCAGTCAGAAGATATAGCAAATCTACTGGCTGACAAATTCAGCTCAACTTTTAACTCTCCATCACCTCCAATTGTCCCCCAAGAAATATCCTCCACACTCTACTGCCAATTATCACCCAAGAACAGGTTGCCACTCCACTCTCTAAAGCTAAAAACATGTCTTCAGAGGGGCCTAATGTTATAGCAAGTTGCCTCATAAACAGCTGAATTCAGGAATTATCAGGCCCATTAGGATCTCTGTTTAGCCACAACTTCTAGATAGGTTTTGTCTAGATAGACTGCAGGACAGCAACAGCCATCCCTCTGCATAAAGGGGGACCATCTACAGACCCAGGAAATTACAGACCCATAAGTTTGATTAGTTGTATCGGTAATGCCATGGAAAGAATAATTATGGACCTAATAAATAATGACATAGGAAACCTCCCATTAGTGGACTCAACCCAGTTTGGCTTTGTCAAGAGCAGGTCATGCTTAGTGAATCTGGTGGAGTTCTTTGAGAAAGTCACTAAGGCCATGGATGATGTTAAAACAGTACATACCACCTACCTTGACCTGCTCAAGGCATTTGCACAATTCCCCTCTCAGGCATTATAAATAAACTCACTAGACTGGGCATAAATCACTACATCACCAGATGGATAACCAGTTGGCTCATGGACAGGACACATGTGGTTTAAGTGAGTAAATTCAGATTCAGCAAGAGGCCATTTACTAGTGGTGTGCCACAGGGCTCGGTGCTGGGACCACTCCTGTTTGAAATAAGTAGATGATGTAATGGTGCAGCAGTAGCATTGTCACCTCATAGCAAGAGGTTCTCCGGTTCGATTTTTGGCCTGGGTACCTTCTGTGCAGTTTGCATGTTCTGCCTGCATTCATGTGGGTTTCCTCTGGTTGCTCCAGTTTCCTCCCATGTTTAGAAGACCTGCATCTGGAGCATTTCTCCCTGGGACTCCACTGAAAATTGGCTTCATTCCAAGTCGGACTTTCCCAGTAAACAAATGTCAAAATAAATAAATAATAAATAAATAAATATACTTCTCTGAAGTTAAGGCTCATATAGAACACCTCTGGATGACAATGTTTGCCAACAATTGCAAGCTGAGGGCAATCATGAATCTCCCAATGATGTAGATATCCTTCAGGAGGGTCTACATCAGAAAAATGATTGTTTCCAGAATCATGGCCTAAAACAAAATGCAAAAAAAAGGCATTATTATACCGTTTAGAAAGTCATCTCAGAGATGAGAGATTAAGGTACACAGCTAGATAGTAGTCTGTCCTTTGACCACAATGTGTTTACAGTGGTGAGGGAGTCCTTTTGTGTGGCATAACTTATAAGTAAAGGTATGGCATTCAGATCCTAAGAAATTATAGTCCTGCTGTACTCAGCCCAGACCTCATTAGACCAATAAACAAGTACAATGTGCCATTTGACATATACTTGAGATGGCACTCACAGCAGGTGGAGTGACCTCAGAGATTCCTCACAAAGAAAATACAGGGTGTAAACATCATGTCCTATGTGGATATTATAAAAGCTCTATCCTTTTAGTCTGTCTCCTACCGATCATTAAGGGGTTGCCTATGACTGACCTACAAGGCACTCACAAATCTAGTCCTGATGGAGCTGCTACACATCCACAAGTCAAACAGCACTAGGGTCACCTGATCTAGGTATTTAAACTTAGGCAGTGAATCAATCAAAACATGCTGAAGAGACAGATATGTGTCTCAGAGATTGCCCCTTCTTTGGATCCGGCTTCCTACTCACATTAAGCAGAGCCCTTCCCTGCTCCTATTCAAACTCAGTTTGGATCAATGGATGGGGAATAGCAAATTCACACCTGGTGTAGTGCCTATGTCCCTTATGGACAGGAGAAATATGTAAGATACTCAATGCACAGGCACAAATCTATGCCATCGTTTTGACTCTATGGGCTACATACTGGATAAATCAGATTACATTCGCTAGGCATGTAAATGCCCTTAAGCCATTAGCCTAGTAATCTTCTATGAACCTATGAACTTATGATACCTTGCTGAAAGGATACAAAGCCTAACAACATGCCCTACATGGACTGACTCAAAGCCTTGTCACTATAGACTGCTAAGAGGCATACCTCTCAAATGGCCAGATTTGTCCAGATTAAAACCTTGACTGGTTTACCAGTTATCTTACAAACAGACAACAATCCACCAAATGGTTACTCTCCGACTCACCTTTTATCACTGTTTACATCAGAGTTCCCCATGGGTCCATTTTATGACCCCTTATGTTCAGTATTTTCATTAACGGCTTTCAGTCTGATCTCACTCATGGATCTGTAGTTCAATATGCAGATGCCTCAACTATTATCTGCTCTGGCACCTCTGAAACAGAACCTCTGATCACCACCCAAAATGCTTTCTCCATTACCGAAACCTGGATGACAAATAACCACCTCACCCTTAACTGCAATAAAACCAAACTCCTGCACTTTGTGCCCCAAAAAACTATCACTGTTAATAAATCAGAATTTATCATTTTTTTCTTCTAACAAAACTGCTTTAAAGGTAGTCCCCCATACCAAGTTACTTGGCGTTACTATAGATGACAACTTAACATTTGACCAACACATCCACAGCAACATCAAAAAAACTCACCAGAAACATAGTACCCTCTACAGACATAAACACTTTCTAAACTACTCTACTAGAAAAACACTTACCCTAGCTTTTCTTTTACCTTCTCTCCTCTATGGTGCCCCCATTCTAACAAACATCTGATCCTCATTAAAAACTAAAATGGATAGCTGCTATAACAAAATTGCTAAATTTGTGACTGGTGCAAAATATTCTTCCCATCACTGTTGTTCATTACAATCCCTGAACTGGCTAGAACTTCCACAACACCTCACATACATGCAACTATCTACAGCACACAAAATTATTTATAAACCCCTCGACTGCCCAGTCCTTGCCTCCCTTCTGACTCTTTATCAGCCAAACCAACCTCTAAGATTTGAAAATCAATCTCTTATCCAAGTAAAGAGACCAAAACTCCCTGCTGGTCAATACTTCTACTCTTTCACTGTAGCTAAACTCTAGAATGCTCTTCTACCTCTTCTCTGGATCATTAATAGTGCCTTCTTATTCAAAAAAATCACTTCACCAATACCTCTCTTCTCAATGGCTCTGCCCATGTACCACCTCCAACTGCTCCATAATCTGATTTCTTGGTTGACCCCTCCTATACCCATACTCATCATTATTCTTCCTAATTAAGTGTCACCCTTGAAAAACACAGTCTACCTCATCTTGCTTCTCGTGGTATAAGAACATTTTGTGTAGTTATCTGCTCCTAGCTTATGAATAGTCTACAGTTAATGGCATAGTCCATTCTGTCCAATATGCACAACAAAACTGTGTATGTGTAAGCTGTTTGTTTTTCTGTTAAACTCTGCATATACTGAATACCTTGCTATGTATCAAAGTTACTTTCATTACTTCCAGCCACATAATTGTTCAATGTTCCATCTGATTCTCCTGTTGTTTTTCCTGTAAACTGTTATATGCTGAAAATAACTGTTTTAACAATTTTCTATTATCATGTATGTTGTTTTGGGCCTCCACTGAAAATGGGCTCACACCAGCCCAGTAGACTTTCCTGGTTGATAAAAGCAAATAAATAAATAAGATTTTCACAAAATGTCCAGATTTTTGTTTCATATTTTTGGTCTAATCCTCATAAAATGTGTGGCTTTCTGGTAAATCATTGGGGTGATCTGGGGATTGAAGCCACTAAATAATTATATGCATTTGAGTTTTAGACTTCAAATCCTGCATAAAATGCACATTAACACAAAACCTGTTATTGTAGCAACTTTATAAGTTTATGAGCAATATTTAAAATCTGTCTCTATTTCTCAGCCTTTGTCCTCATGTTATATTAGATCCCAGATGTCTAGAACTAAGAGGTTGAAAGGTATGCTAAGAGGTGACTTGTGTCTGGCAGGCAAGGCATCCTCCAATACATTACTGATGGATTTACTGCACATCAGCAAGTCAAATGGCATCAGAAGTACTTGGCATAGGGATCTAAACCTCTTCTATAACATCAACAAAATGGTTTGTAGATACAGGCATATCTCACAGAGGATACTGCCCTTGTGGAACAGACTCCACATCCACATAAAACAAAGTTCATCACTGTGTATATTCAAGTGCAACTTAGATTTATGGATGGGAAACAGAACATTTACCCCAGGACTGCTTCTTGAACTACTAATGGACAGAGACAGCTCCTAAATGCCTTATCCCATGCATGGTTCCCCTCCACATATCTATGGTAATCTTAATTGGGATAATATATAATTATCAACCATGGGATGGGTAAGGCCATTCTATAACCAAATTGGATAGGTTATTTTGAGCACAAAAAGGGAAACTGGCTAGGCTTAAAATGGCCCTCAAGTGCAGCTAGCCTAGTATTTACCTATGAACCTACAAACCTGTCATCATAAGCAGAAAAACCTGGAAGGTATACAGATAAATACAAGGGCAATGTACAAACAAATCAGTTCATTGATGACCTAAAAAGGTTTTATAAAGAACTGGGAAGCAGAAAAAAAAGCAGAAGAAATGCCAAAAAATAGGTATGTTTTGGAGAGGTATTTATAAAGTCCTTATTGAATACAACAACGATGCTGAATGTATAGATGAGTTAAAAGAATTATTAAAAAATATCTACTATAGAGAATATAGAATGGGTGGAAGAAAAGGCCAGGGAAATTAAGGCAAAATTAAGAAAAGCTCCTAACGATCCAGATACAGTACCTAATTTCTGGGTAAAATTATTAACATATTTACAAAAAGATTTTAACCCTGATTGAAATATACTGTGTGTGTGTATGTATATATATATATATATATATATATATATATATATATATATATATATATATATATATATATAGGTTTACCATCATAATTTCGACAATGTTTTGTACGCGTAATCACTCACTTGAAAAACATTGTCGAAATTAACGTTAGTGAACGATCACAAAACCGAATTAAAAAAATGTCAACAATTCGAATTTGAACTGTTGACATTTTTTCGAACTTACTTCAACATCGGGTGCCATTCACAACATGTTTAGCAGGGGGGAAAGCCCTCCTGCACCCCCCCGTTAATTATATATACTAACTCCAAGGATGCATTACAGAGAAGGATGCCAAATTCACAAAAGTGCGAATGCACACTGGCATTTGCTCTTTTCTGTCTTCGGCATCTTTTAGTTCGCCAATATGAACCATTGAAAACATCCTTTCACACATCTGCCATCACAGTTTTGCAGGTCGACGATATGATGGTAAACCTATATATATATATATATATATATATATATATATATATATATATATATATATATATATATATATATATATATATATATATATATATATATATATATATATATATGGGTCTACTTCATTTGATCGAAAGACCATTTGACCTAAACCCATTTGATCGAAAACCAGTATTTGAGGCATAAAACTGGGATTTGTCCCCCTCCCTAATGTCGTGCGACCCTGGAGTTGGTATATATAGTTAGGGGGGATGAAGAAAATAAAACAAAAAGTACAGATTTTAAACGAAAATAGGTGGGAGGCTGTGCCCCCCCCCAACTATATATACCAACTCCAGGGTCGCACAACATTGGGGAGGGGGACAAATCCCAGTTTTATGCCTTGAGTACTGGTTTTCGATCAAATGAAATTTCGATCAAATGGGTTTAGGTCAAATGGTCTTTCGATCAAATGAAGTAGACCCATATATATATATATATATATATATATATATATATATATATATATATATATATATGGGAACTCTCGAACTTTTGAAATCGCTCGGGACCATGTAGCCGAAACCCCACATTACCTAAAGACCAGAAGCGCGAAATTCAAAATCCCGATGTTAAGGGATTTTGAGTTAGCACTTCTGGTGCTGCAGTTCAGGTAAGTATGTGTATGTAAGTGTGTTTGTGAGGGGCTTTAGTATGTGTAAGTGTATGTTGTGACTGTGGTGTGTGTGTGTGTGTGTGTGTGTGTGTGTGTGTGTGTGTGTGTGTGTGTGTGTGTGTGTGTGTGTGTGTGTGTGTGTGTGTGTGTGTGTGTGAGGGGCTGTAATGTGTGGGTGTGAGTTTGCCTTGTGTGTATGTTTTTGTGATCTCGGAGTTAGAATATTAAAGTAGGGGGTGTGCGGGTACAGCCCCCCACATGGGGGGTGCAGGGGGGCGAAGCCCTCCTGCTTATCTTTAGTGTAGGGTGGTTTGTTTGGTTATGGGGGGAGGCTGTGTGTATGTTTGTGTGTATGCTGTATGTATGTAGTACTTTCGCGATTTTGAATTTGGCGGTTTTAACATTTCGGTAATGTGGGGTTTCGGGCTTATAGTCTCAGTATTTTGGGCTTCGGGATTGTGTAATTTTGGGATTCAGTAGTGAATCCATATATATATATATATATATATATATATATATATATATATATATATATATATATATATATATATATATATATATATATATATTTATATACACAGATCCATAAAAGACAACAACCCTGTTAACTGGAAAAAGCATACTCCTTCTTAAGAGTGAATGTACAAGCCAACCTAAGAACTATAGACCAATAACTTGCCTTCTGACAATACAGAAATTTTATTCTGGACTTGATGCAGACAGAGTTTATAGTCAACTAGAAGAAAATCAGTATAGCAATAGGTTTTAAAAGAAAGACATAAGGAACAACGCATCATCTGTCATTAAACAAAGCTGTAAAAAGGGGAAGACATGCAGTGGCTATGAAATAGTGACAAACCACTTCTGCTAAACCATGACAAAGAGCAAATTAATATCCCAGGGATAAAAATTTAATGAGGGGATATTCTAGAGGGATTCTTTGTCATCATTGCTGTTTTGTGTTACCATTATCCATTAAGTTGTTCACTTAATCAAGTAGGGTACGATAACAGCTTAACTTCCAAAAACCAGCCTTGTGCAAAGACATCTTATTTAGATTTTCCGGCTGCATTAATACTGTATAGTTCATGAGATGAGGATCTGAAAGTAAAACTACAAATGGTTTAAACTTTTTTAGATGATGCAAGAATAACAGTTTAGTCTTGATAAATGTGCAAAAACAACATGTGCATAAGGAAAGCTGTAGAATCAAGAACATATTAAACTGGAACAGAAATGTGATATAAAGACATTTCAGCAGGAAAGACTGAACAAATACTTGGGAGTTAAACAATTTTTGAAACATTTTATTAAACATTTAACAATGACTGAAAAGGAATCTGTTGTTGTTGTTGTCTTTCGGCTTTTCCCGGTTAGGGGTCACCACAGCGGAACTCCGGTCCGCTAATGATTGGCAGTAGATTTTTACGTGCCGAGTTGCCAGCTCTGACACACAACCTTCAACGAAGGTATGCCCATTCACTAATGTCTCCACACAGAAGACGCTCTAGCTGAGAATCGAACAGGACAACATCTTACTGTGAGGCGACAATGCTATCGCAGCACCACCACCTCACTAAAACAAATTATTATGAATATAACAATGCAAGAAGGACACATAGCAACAACCAAGGGATGTGTATGAGCAATGCAGGTAATGCGTTAAAAAACAAAACCAATAGGTTGCATGCAATTAGTATAATAAACAGATTATTAGCTTCAACACAAGGTTAGCTATCAGTATAAACCATAGGTATGCTTATTAATTAGTAATGCAATCCATACACAGATCTGTTTGCTGAAAGAGAAAATATGGAAAAAAATCAGGCAAGGAAGCCTGATGATGGCGACAAATGGAAGTAAAAGGCAGGAGGGAAAGCATGAAACTGTTTAAAATGCAGGTAGGAAATTAGTTAGCATTCTATACATCATTGTTTACCAAGTCCAAAAAACATTATTGTTTACCAAGTCCAAAAAGTTTAACTACACTGTAATTATATTGGATTACAGTATAACTGTTTTGGAAAGGGTAAAGTAATAAGGTAACACTGGGATGCTTGATAAATTATTTGCCTATGTTGAAAATCTGAGATGGTAGACCATAGAGCGATAATGTAGAAGGTTTCTTCCATGCTGAGGCAATATAGGTTCTTACAATGACAGGGGCCTGAAGCAGACATAAGAGATTTGGTAGGTCTAAGAAACTAGCTGAGGGGAAGAAATCGGTCCATAGAGAATCTTTGGACAGAGTTAATAAATGTTTCCAGTGGCCGTTAAACCAGATCCAGAATATGATCCAAATGCTATAGTCTGTGTGTGGGAGATGGGGCAGTCCCAAAATTTATGCTGTGCACAAGGGTTAGGCTGACCATATGCCTGGCAGAAAATAGCTTAGCAAAACCCTTAGATATGATTTTGTCTGAGGCCCAGTATCCTTAATTGCTAAACAGCACTGTTTTTTCAAAGGTATATGGAAAGGTCCTGAAGTGTTTGAGTATACTCAGAATTGTAGTGAGAGATTCTTCTTGTGGATCAAGTTCACAATGGAAGAGCCCTAGTGAAATGGAATCAGCTGTCACCCTTCTTAAAAATAAAAGAAGAAGGTTATATCGATTAATAGCCTTATAGGGTCCTTAGTAGGAAACGGGTAAATACAGCCCTAAGGTAGTGTGGATAGAGAGCTGATGGATGTTAGATATGGGTTATAAATGAGGATCTAGGGATCATGTATCTAATCGTGAGATATTTCTAGACATCAATTCTGGGTAATCTCTAGTTGTTGTTGTTGTTGTGTCTTTCGGCTTTTCCCGGTTAGGGGTCACCACAGTGGAACTCCGGTCCTCTAATGATTGGCAGTACATTTTTATGTGCCGTGTTGCCAGCCCTGACGCACAACCTTCAACGAAGGTATGCCCATTCACGTATATCTCCACACAGAAGACGCTTTAGCTGAGAATCGAACAGGACAACATCTTACTGTGAGGCGACAACACTACCGCAGCACCACCACCGCAGTGGTCTTGTAAATTAGTGGAACTGGTAAGCATGCAGATCCTTACTGCTTCTGTTGTCAAATCAGATAGCCATGTGATACTTCTTACATCCTAATGCTTCTCACTGAAGGATGAGCCATCCAGTTTAAAATAAGGATTACTCCAGAGAGGTATGGTAGAACTGCATATACTGGGCCAACTGAGGTGTTTGGCTAATTCCTTGTAGGTTACATGCATTTGATGGAGAGAAAGCCAAGCTTAGGGAAAGATTTAGGATAACAAAAAAGGGCCCAGGGTGAGAAGGAGTTAAGAATATTAGCCACAATCTGAGCCCAGCGAGGCAGGATCTTACAATCAATCTTAAGGAGATGAGTCAGGAGGAAAGCTTTCCTTTAAGCACTCTGACTAGGAATTCCCACACTGGACATCAGAGTTGGAGGGTTCTGTATAATTGAGTTTACTCAAACTCTACTCCATTCCTATAAGAATGCATTAATGAGTTTCACCAGTCTCTTTAGTGCTGCATGAGAGGGGGTATGGGGACATGGTGAAAGATTAAAAAAAGAAGGGGAGCATGTCATGGCTGAGAGTCTGTGTACTGAAAGGCAGAATAATGTGATGGAACTGGTGTACTGGGGGTTGTGGAAACACAAGACTATACAGAAGATGATGAGAAACACTGGAAACATGAACTGCAAAGCAATGTTGACGGTGATGAAACTGGAATCACATGGGATCACCCAATGACCACAATTGAGAAAATAGATGCAAGAAAACCAGATATAGTAGTCCAAGAAAAAAAGTAACATTGATCATTGAAATAGCTACATCCACTGATAATAGTGCCTTAAGTACTGAGAGACACAAAGTCATAAAATACCAGAATCTGCAAACAAAAATAAGAGCAATGTGGTCTAAAGCTACCCAGAGACTTGCAATAGTAGTAGGAACAAGAGGACTAATAATAAAGAATTTACAAGTATAGTTAAATGCACTGCCAGTGTATGCAACACCATATAAGCTACAAAGTGAAGCAATTCTGAGTACAATGCAGGTGCTGTGAAAGCACTCTTGTCTAACATCAAAGACTGAAGAAATACTAATTTAATGAACTTTAATTGTACCTTGATGGAGTAATGTGGTCTGTTTTTATCATGATATTAGAAACTTAAAACGTGGAGAAATTAAAAAGGAAAATACTCATTTTGGTGAGTTTTTGATTATGTGTTGAATGTGTAGATTTAATTTTAGATGTTCATCTATAAATGACTCAAAAGATGTTGGCTAAGGAAACTATTTATGTGTTTTTGTTAGCAGAAAAAGGGGTTAGTAAGAGGTTGGAGTGTTGTAGCCAGGCATCTACAGAGGATAATGACTTCTGTAAAAGATCTTGAAACTGGAACATTGGGGAATCAAAAACAGGTCATTGCAAAATTGGGTCTACTTTGTCTGAACAAAGTTTCAGTACTTTGAAACCCACTTGGTCGAATCCAGTTGTTCGAAGTACCAAAACTTCGAAAACGGAGTACGGAGATCACAATACAGCGTGGAATGGGAATATTCCCCTTTCCTCGCTGTAGTGCAATTTCAGAATTGGTATATTTAAGTAGGGGGGTGTGGGGGGCACAGCCCTCCACATGGGGGTGCAGGGGGCTTCCCCCCTGCAAAACATGTTATTTATTTATTTTTTCTTTAGTCAGTAGATCCGGCGACTAGGCTTCAGCGAAAGTGCACTTTTGTTGAATCATATGTGTATTGTATTAATGTAGAGTGAGGAGAGGCCAGGTACATGCCAACAATTATAATGCTAAATAATAAATGCTCCAGGATGGAACATTGTGAAAGACCCATGGTTGCAAGAAGAGAAGTGGATTTGGTATTCATCCATTTGATGCATGTTCTGTTATTCATATAACTATGGAAATATGGTATATTGTTAGTAGAGAGGACACAATGTGAGACCCTGTGTCAGAGTTTAGTGTGAGAGTCAGTGTCAAATACTTTTACAAGCTTAGAAATACAGATGCATCTGGCCTGCTATTTTGCCTTCCTTCATTAAAAGTATGAATGCATTTCTCAAGGATTTTGGACAAGGGTGACAGTGATGCTATAGGTCTAAAGCTGGACAGGTCTGTAAAACTCCTCCTTATTTAAATGCAGATTGTGCAGAAAAATAAGAGACCAAAAACACATGAAAAAGTGAATCTTGAAAATCTTTCTTCTACTTAAAATGTCTTTTGGCAGAGTGGGCTTGCAAGCCCCCCCAACCTCCTGAGCTTATATATTGCCAAGTTTGAGACCGCCATACCTTGAAGAAAAGGGAATATTCCAAGAAATGGCATCTCAGACAGTATAAGTAAGTCCATTATTTTGGCCATTAAGTCTCTGCGTTTCAGGACTCAATCTAGTGGGTTCTGACATTTCAGATGGTTACTCAGAAGGAACTGACGCTTCTATGAAGAGGTAAAAGGTCAATATTTGTGCTACAAATGATTCCTGGATGTATTTACTGAGTAGATTAGCTACAGAATAAGCAATAGTCTTGGGTGCTAGTTGGAGATATTCTAAGGGGAAATTGGCTAAAATTTTTCTGGTATTTTCTGAAAGCAGATACTGAGACAAGCTTGGGGGAGAAAGCCGTAGCATTATTTACAATTTTGCAGATTGGTGAAGTGGCAGTTTTAGTGTCAGGTGTTAACAGGGACCTTACTAAGGTAATGTAATATGAGTTGAATTTATAGGCAATATTTAGGTTAGATTCATATGGAAACGGCCTAGGTTGAAAAACCTTCCCTAGAATGATGAAGCTGTTTATGGATGACAAAACCTTTTTTTGGATTTATAAGCTGGAATTCTTGTTAATTTAGATAGTCCCAGTTTCATTTTTTGCATTAACAGACATACATTAATGGTGGCAGTTTCTTGACTTGTAAAAATGTATCTACCATCAGGGGTCACATTCAAAAAGGCTTGGCCATTTCTTTATGTTCTCCAATCATTATCATAATGCATTATTTTTTGTAAAGGTGTCAATGTGCTAATGACAAAAAATTAGTGCAGAAGTCTGCATCTCTCATCTCAAAAATTTCTTGGTTCTATAAAAATATATATTACACTCTCTGAACTGTATAGTGCAACTCAACTGTAACTGTCTACAGTGTTTGTTGTGCTTATGTTGGTTTTGTATTGTTTCTCTAAATGTACAAGTTGCACTTGTTACATTGCTCAGCATTTGACATTTGTAAATGCAAAACTAGCCCAGGTTTCAGGACCATACTGCCAACAAACTTAACACATAAATACATAAATAAATAAATTATCACAGACTCCTTTATATCAATGACTGCACCCACTATGCATAATGATTAGAGTTTATGCAGTGGTCTGGCATAATGTTCCCCTGTTTGATATAAATACTAACGTAACTGAAAGGATCACTTCAGCTTTTGTACTTACCTAACATCACAACAAAGAAATAATAACATATTTAAAAGAATACGCATGCAAACAAGTAAGATAATAATGAATAAAATAGGTGGACACACTCATACAATTTTAATCTCTAACCATTGTCTAGTTCAGATTTACCTTCATCTGTTTTGCCTGTTATGCAAAATCTGTGTTGTGGTACTGAGATGTACAACAAAGATGCTGACAGTCGGCTTCAAATTGGCTGTAATATTTGTCCCTCAGTGTGCTTTGGTATATTTGTAAACTTTCATGGCACTCAGGTCTCTGCAGCTGGGGCAACTTGCTTTTAGATGATTTTTTTGTCCATATGTCCGGTATCTGTGCTTAATGTTCTGTTTACTGATTAATAAAACAGCTGCATTATTAGTTCTTTATTAGAAGGTCATATTGTTTGTGGCTGCATGAGGGGTTAACTAGGTAGTGTTTTATATTCATATACTTGCTTTCCATTTAATGCTGGGGCAGAACACTGGATTGTTTTGTGTTTTGTTCATTCTTAATGCAGTATTCTAAAGTGCCTTCTCCATGTGCTTAGTTAGGTCTTATGTCAGTAGCCATTTAAATGCACTGAAAGTAGCTTTTCCTTATCTTCTATGGACCACTGAGCTAGCAGTGAAACAGGAGAAAACAATGAGTTGTTTCCTTCAACACTTTGACAAACTGACTTCCCAAAACATGAAACGTTAACAACTTATGGCATATTGCTGGTAAGGATAACATACATTAAGTAATCCATTTGTGCCTGACCAGATGTTTTATGTCTTCCCATGCCTATGTAAGGTTTTTTAAGCCTTCCATTTGTCATGAAAGAACATCATTTTAATGGTTCCTTTGTTAAAAGGATCAATGACATTCAGTTGCATTCAGTGGGGAGCTCTGATCTGATGCTTCCTAAGGACATGATTTCAGAGTTTATATTTTATCAGGAGATTATATTAATGTTTAAGTATTTCTTCCAGGCCTAAGTGCCAAGTACAGGCTATATAATTTTAATTTAACTTTTATTTATGCATTAGGCTGCTAAATGAGCTGATGCATTACTAGCCATTTTCATTCATTACCCAGTAAACAAAAGTTGTGCTAAATGTAAAATATCTAGCCATCAGTCTGTCTGTCTAGCTATTTATCTATCTAAGAAAAAGAAAAAGTAGCCAGTTTGACTTAAAAGCAAACAGGATGACCAGCACATCTCTGGGTGAAAATGAAGCAGCCATAACATTTATACAGAGAATAAGAGAGGAGGCTGACTTTGCACAAACAGCAACTGGAAGTCAGGACTGAACAATAGACACTGGAGCTGTAAATAAGAAACCATATACTTCAGAGAACAAGTCTTTCATTAAAAGTAAGCATGTATAGAAAAAAACAAGTAAGAGGATGCTGTCATAAGGCCAGGATACTGTATATCTTCTACTCTTTCAATATTGTGAATGCAGCAATAGCTTTGATACAGAGGAATCTTTGTTGAAGTTGTCCTTGGAGTAGATAACTCATCTTATTGCTGGTGAAGTCTTTATAGAAAATAAGCAAAATAAAGCAGTATCAGTTAAAGCAGGGATGAGCTTGGGGAAAGACGCGTTTGATACCTGTCACTGCTGTTAAAGTTGTACTTAGCTGAACATCAGTTAGTGAAATGATTCAATCGCTACTTGCTTATGAATTGCATGAAGATCAGTTCAAGAAGGTCTGATGGGGAATTTCCATCAGGACTTAAACGTCATTACACAAGCATGGCACTGCTTCAGTGAGCACTTTCAGAAATGGTTTTGTCTGTGTGATATTTAGGAGAGTTGAAGGAAATTACCACACATTGTTCTCTTGTTGTATTCTATTTCACTCAAGCCTTAATGAGAGATGCAGTCCTGTGTTTTTCTAGGTAACTGCTTACTCTTTGCCTGGTACTGAAAATGTGCTGGGCAAATGCAGCTAGACATTAGTGCTGGTCACATATAACTGTAGTTACAGAAAAAGCATACATTGTAGATCTATTTAACATACCACTGTCCTTTGAGTGATGCACAGGTTTTTAGTTGCAGTCATACCTCTCAACCTCTTATTGCAAGAAATCTGGACAAAGCCAAGGATAATGTGGGGAGAAAGGCCCAAAAATAAGTACAAATTTTAAATATGACTCTTATAAACTTAAAAAGTTGCTAGAATAACAGGAATTGTGTTAGTGTGCATTTTCCGAAGAATAAGTCTGAGACACAAATGTATGTTATTACTTAGTGACTTCAATCCTCAGTAATTTGTCAAAAAAATACAAATTTTATGAGGAACAGAAGAAAAATATGAAACAAAAGCTTGGACAGTGTGAAAATCAGGACAGTTGAGAGGTATGCTTACAGTGTATAGAACTTGGTATCAAACAGCTCTGAAAAAAGTTATTAACATGCAAGCCTGAGTTTATCTAGAAAATCCTACAGCAAACTAAAAATATAAGCATATATGTAGATAATTTATTTTTAGGTAGGAAATACTATACTTATCAAATACCTCATTGGCCGTAGGAAAGGATATGGAGTTAAAGAATGCTGTGAGAAATTGTAGCGTGTATTTAGTGCAATCACTGTACTCATGTTTTCCAAATTTTTACTTATACTACTCTGGAAAATAATCAGTACAGAAAATCAGTGAATAACTGTTGTATGATTTAAATATTTTTCAGAAAACCGAATGGTGAGGCTGATACATGGCAAGAGCTACTGTGCTGGTAATGTGGAGGTTTATTTCAACCATTCCTGGGGTCGAGTATATGATGATCTTTGGAACCTGACCAATGGACATGTTGTTTGTAGGGAACTTGGATGTGGAAATGCCATCTCTGTATCAACTGCTTCCAGATATGGAAAAGGAACTGGGCCAGTCTGGCTCAATCAAGTCCAGTGCCAGGGAAACGAAACCTCACTATGGAACTGCAATTCAACTTTGGTCAATCAGTATGTTACTGTAAGGAAGGATGCAGGCGTGGTCTGCTCAGGTATGTGGTTCTTCAAGCTTTGCAAGCTGTGTACATAATGTATTAAAGTTAACAGTAAGTGAGAATATTGCTTACTAGTGCTTGTATTGCAGATTCTGTGATGTGGCAGTTATCCCTATGAACTTTGTAGTTATATAAAAAAATGATCACAATGTGGACTTTGCTTATAGAAATATCTTGCTGTACTGTATTCAGTACAGAGGATTATGATCAAGTTACCATTCATTGCTTTCAAGATGGATTTCTTGAATCCATTTCTAAAACACATTCATCTCAGTATGATTGCCATACCAGTGGTGTAGCAGGGTAAAGCACTGACTGCAGTGCAGGCAGTCTTGGTTTGACTACCACCTTGGGTACCTGTAGGACCTAGCAGGCAAAGATGGGAGTGAGTGACCTCTCACTTTTGCCCATCAAGGGGACAGAGGTAGCCCTGGCTTGCCACTAGGGTGATATCTAGTGGTATCAATATGTGCAGCACCCAGGAAGCATGTGCCTGTGAGCATGTGCTGCTAATGTGCACATGCACAGAACCCATTAGCTGCACACCCAGTAGAGCTACCACAAGGTAGTCGGGGGTGCTTCTAGGCGGACAGTAAGCTGCCCCCCTGGTACTGGTAGTTGGCTTATTCCTTACCATTCAGCTGTCACTAACAGTGGGGATGATGGAGTGATGAGACACCACAGGTAGGAGACATTGGATTATAAGGCTCTTACCTAGTCTAGGATGCCTGACTGGGACCCCAAAGAAAAAATCTGATAATTGAATAAAGATAGTGAAGTCACTGGGCAAGTCTGACTATGATAAAAATAGTTATGATCAATGAGGCAATTATTTTTCATTGTAATACATGGAGAATTTTAACTGCACTGATGTATTACAAGTTAAGGAAATTGTAGGCGTGCAAAGTATGCACTGCTAGCCAAACAGCAGACAGAAGCAAAGTTCACATCTCATCAACCAAGAGCTTGAAAATTGTCATATACCTTACACTTTCATGTGCTTATTGTAAATTTTGCTGTATGAAATATGCTACAGACTTCAAACACTGTCTCTAGGGTGCCAGTGCAGTGCTGTGGGGGCTGTTTATGTAATATCTCAAGCCTCACTAATAACAAGTTTCTTACGTATGAATCTCGCTATGTAACAAGATTGTTATAGCTGTTCTTACTTTTAATCACAGTGTTCCAAATGTAAATCTAGTTGTAATTTCAGTATTATATATGACAGGGTTAAGAATAAATACATATCAAGTTTTCCATAAGCAAGATACTTCTGTTGAGGTTCTTTTTTGTTTCTTCAACCACAGTGCCAGTTTTAATTCCCTTTTAAGACTGAAAGTGGTGAGTACATTACAACCTTAAATTAAAACTATTGTTACATTCAGCTTTAAGAACAGTCGCTATTTAAAACTGTTAAAAAATATTTTCAGACTCTAGACTGCAATGAATGAAAGCAGCTACATATGAAAAGTTTTTTTTCTCATGCACAATGACCTGAGCTCCCAAATTACCAATATCAAGGTATTTCACTCATTATGGCTGTCACAAATTCACTGTACTACAAGGAAATAACACTTTCCATACAGCCAACGTAATTTATAGACATTAATTTGAAATAATTTATGATACACTATAATCTGCAAATGTTGATGCATTATGGTGCAGTTTACTGAGTTTTGCACTTTCATTTTCAAATTTTATAATATTCTACTTGATTGTGGCATACTGTCGCATACATTTTGGTTAAGAATGGTAACTAGATATGTATATGATCCTTTGTCAAAGAAAAGAAGGTAGGTGACACATGCAATTCAGATTCATAATCTAGTGTCAGAAACAAGGTCCATTGCTAGTTACCTCCTCTTTTCATCATAAACTGTCAAGGTGTACAGTGTACAAACTTCATTATAACTGCAAGACTAAGAGGGTTTTCTACATTGCATTTTGTAGTTCATGTAGCCTTCTATATCAGTTAGACTGTAGGGTCTTTAAAGAGTAGGCTTTATCAACAAGTGTATGCTATCAAGAAGGTTACGGATGTGAATGTACTGTACAAACATTCTACCCAATGTCACAGTTTCAAAAAGTTTGCCTTCAGTATATTGGAGCAGGTTACCCCTTCTCATAAACTTGGTGACTGGGAACTAGCTAAATCTCTCAACCTCTCAGTGCAAGAAATCTGGACAAAGCCACAAAGCATGGGGGGGGGACAAAGGTAAAAAAACAACTAGGGACAGTATTTAAATATTGCTCCAATACACTTAGAAAATTTCTAGAATAACAGGCTTTGTATTATTACATATTTTCTGAATGATATAAAGTTTAAAACTCAAATGCCTGTCATTATTTAGTAATATTTAGTGACTTCAATTATCAGTGATTTGCCAAAAGAACACACATTTTATGAGGATCAGACCAAAAATTTGAGGCATAAATCTGGACATTCTGCAAAAATCTGTACAGTTGAGATGTATGGCGCTAGCTCTTGAATGATGGGAACTATACTGACAAATATGGCTTAATGCTTGCAGCCCCCCCCTTTTATTAATAGTCTAATTTCAATTAAACCAATTTTAAAAGGCTGGTAATATATGAAAGACTAGGATTTTTCTGAGTTTACTATATTAATTAAAACTTACTAAGTTGTTTTTAACACTGTATGCTGCTAAACTTTTGTTGCATTTTGTATATATTTTTATACTTATTTTTTAAGTACTATAATTTAACTGGAATAGGACTTGATACCTTTAAGGTATGATCAACAAAACAGTTGCTACTTTGTTTCTGAAGAAGGTTCTGTTTGAACTGAATGGAATGAAACTGCTTAAACTCGATTGTTTTTAAACATTAAACCTGGTTTGCAGACCAAGTAACATCTAGTATGGCATTCTTTTTTATTTAGTAGTCAGTTATGAGTAATTTCAAAATGTATTCCTGTTTATGGTGAAAGCTAAACTTTCTTTTCCCTGCAAACAGTTTGAAGTGAATCCCATAGCACTATATCGTTTGAGTGTCACCCATTTGGGGTGCTCTGCTTTATGTTCAGTAAATTAAAGTTCTCTTTAAACACATAGTTCTTTCTCATTCACATCCCAGTCCTCAGTACCATATTTAGACATTTCAGTTCAACTAATTTTGGAGTACCTCTGCATGAACATTTAACTCACATAGTATGTTATACTCACAGAATTTCCTCTACCTTCTGCATCAAATCCTTGATTCTTGGTTTGATATTAAAGATTTCCCCACCCCCTTAACAGCTAATGTCTTCCTTTATACTTTATAACCTAGAAGTGCATCTTGTTTCCAGGACACACATTGTTCTAATGTAAATGTATAATAAAATGTAAATTGTTGAGTTTCCTTCCAGCAAATGAAAAAAAAGTAAGTATTGCATTAATGAAACCATACTTATGTATAGCTGCATATGCATATTTCATAACTATTCACTTCAAGATGCATGTATTTATGTGTATTCATTGCTACTCAAAGTGGAAAGAAAACGGGCAAATATGATATATAAGTGGCCTACAACTTATACCTCATATTTTTCCTTCATGAAAGTGGTGCTACTTGACAATGAGAATGTCAAGTAGTAGGATAATTCATTAAGGAATAAACTTGGCCATAATTAAAATGGCTGTTATGCTAGTAACCTAGTAACTACCTATGCATCAATAAACCTGTTATCCCTTGAAGAACAACAAACTTCAGTTTCTCACCAGCTGAACAATCACTAAATAAAGCTGCACAAGTATAGCATTAGAAGTCTTTCAGCCTTATCGCAGCTGGAAAGCCCTTACTTGAATATCTTTCAGACATTGAACATATGAACCAATAAATCTATTATCCCTTGAAGAACAACAACCTTCAGTTTCTCATTAGAAATCTTTCAGCCTTATCACAGTTAAAAAGGCATTACTTGAATGCCTTTCAGGCATAGTTCATGGTAATTACTTTCTGCTTAGTGATAGCAACCGTTTTCTTTACTTTCTATTCTAAAGTAACCATATTACTTTACTCTTTCCTTCTTTACTAGCCTTATAATAAATATTTCCCCTTTTCATAAATCTTCTACTCATCTGTACAACTTTGTATATAAGTTATGAATACATTTTTATAATTAATACCATTAAAAGTTGCAATAAATTGCCATTTTTTGTAAATCTGTATCTCTCTTTCAATTTTTTTTGTTTGCTTATTTCTTCACATGCTTTTGGCCTGGATTATGGCACATGACTGGAAAACGGTAAGTGTAACAAATTTTAATACCGCTCAACCTCAGAGGAAGAAATCTGGAGAAAGTCATAAATAAAGGTGGTACAAAGGCCCAAAAATAGGAACAATTTTAAAATACTGCTCTTATAAACTCAGAAATTTGATAGAATAACAGGTTTTCCATTAGCATGAATTTTCTGAAGGATATGAAGTCTGAAACTCAGATCCCTTTCATTATTTTTGAATGTCAATCTTTAATGATTTATGCCTTATTTGCCAAAAAAACATGATTTTATGAAAAGCGAATCAAAAATATGAGACCATAATCTGGACATTCTGCAATAATCTGTACAGTTGAGAGGTAAACAATTGACTTACCTGGTTGACAACCATTAATATGTTTAAAGAAGCTTTTTTGTATTGGGTTGTCATTTTCAATTCCATATCTTTTTGTGATTTCCTCACCATATATGCGACTCTCTTAATTCCCTGATTTCAGTTTAAGCAACCTCAATATACAGATTTTTTTTTTTCTTATTCAGATCTTTTCTACCTCATCACGCATTTAAATCAGGATTGTTTTTGTTGCTGTTACTCTATTTCACTTTCTTAAATAATCCAACACCTTTTTAATACATCCCTGTTAATTAGTGATTTGGTTAATTTATATGAGAAATACTGTCTCATTGCAGCTATTTAAATAGTTAAATCTAAACTATATACAAGTGTCTCACAGAATTATTTTATCTACTTTAAACAATGCAATTTATATTTTAATTCCTGATATCTTGTTTTCATGCATCTCTTCACTTCAGGTGTAGTTTCTATGAGTGTGCTAGGCAGGACATTCAATAAAGCACATTATACAGCAGTCATGAACTTCATGTAACATGTATATTGTTTCAAATATTTATCTTTCTGTAGTTTATATGCAACATGCAGAAAGTTAAGGACATTAAATGTTCTCACCTGTTTAATTTCCACTTCCATAACTATTTGTGAAGAAAACTGCTCTGTTTCCAGTTTATTTCTAAACATTTTACATTTCTTTTTTTCCCTCAATTTTTTTTTCAAATACGTTTGAATGAATTCCATAGTATTTATATAACAATGTATACTATTTACATTAACCTAACACTATAACAGATCTTAATATATACAGTTACTTTATAAGTATGTCCAATCCATTATCAGAGTGTCTGATCAATTATTGTATAGTGTCAATCAATGATAAGACTTTTCCCCAAGGGTTGTTGATAAATGGCTTTGGATAAATTCTTAGTTCTTTTATTTTAATTTCCAGTAATGCTGTGGTCTTTAGTAGGCTGTAGAAGTCTTCCAAAGTTGGTATTGTGTTTATATTCCATTTTCTTGTTATACACTTCCTTGAAATTGCAAGTATAGTCTATACTAGATACATGTTTGACCTATTCAAATGAGGACCTTCGTTCACATTTAATAATACAAGAGCTTTAGTTAAATAAAATGATTCATTAAATAAAGCTTGTAGAAAGTTATTAATACCATTCCAAAATGGCTTAATTTTAACACAAATCAAAGAAAATGTGGTTCCAATCCACATTGTGTACTTGGTCACATCTCCAACATATTTCTTTTATAGAAGAACTAATTTTACTGATTATATCTGGGGTTAAGAATGCTCTGTGCAAGCATTTCCAATTAAACACTTTCCAGTATTGTGTAAAGGATGTATATTTTATTGATAATATTTATTTTAATATCTTCAGTTAACTGTATTGAGTGTCCTTTTGTTATATATTTCCAATATGAGGTTTTGGGTGTTGTTTTATAGTTTATCAATATTTTGTAAAATTTTGAAATACTGTTTCCCATGTCAAAGTCATTATATATGATTTCATATATATGTATTTCGTAAATTTAAGTATTTCTTTAAATGAAGAATTGTTAATTATTCTACTTAAATCTTGCAAATATGACAGAATACTCTGTAAAATTAGCCAGTCCTGTTGTGGAATTTTGTATGTTGTTTTTATTACTTGCATATCTAAAACTTTTAGTTCTTTGATACATTGGAGCCAACAAACAAATCCTTTCTGTTCCCAGGAATTAATAATTTCTCTATATATTTTATGTGGAAAGTTCTTTGTGACTATAAATGGTGTTAAAAGATGAAACCAGATTTTTAAATCTATATTTGGATTAATAATGTTCCTAAATGAGTCAATTTAATAATTAATCATATGAGTTTTAGTGGGTTTAGTTATGTTATATTGCATACTAATACATATGTGCCGTGGCAAATTGTTTTTATCTATTTTAAATTTTTTTGTAAATCAAATTCATTTATTGATATTACACTTAGTAATTCTTTCCAATTTGCAGAGTAATTTGGACTTATCCAATCTGAGATTGTTTTAGATATTGATGCTTTTATATATGTTTCTGTATCAGGAAAGTTTAATCCTCCCCATTTCCATGGTCTGATATGATGTGTTAAAGCTATTCTGTTTCTTTTGGGGAAACCATGAAAATTTTATTAGGCATGAATTTATTTCTTTAAGTATATTCCTTTCTGGTAACAGTTGTATTGCAAGGCTATATATAGGATATTGGGCAGAAAAAACAGTTTTATTAACTGTAGTCTATCTTCAAATGTTAATATTATTTTGTTCCATTTTTCCACAGATATTTTAATTGTATTGATGATATTATTGTAGTTTTTTTGAGACTAATTCATTATTACCCTTGCATAACTCAATTCCTAGATATTTTAAGGTAGATTCTTGTTTCCCTATGATGTGATCCCCTTTAGTCCGCGGTTCTTTTTTTTAATTTAAAAATAAAAATTTTGATTTTGATTTATTGAAATGGAGTCCTGAAGTCATGAAATTTGTCAGTTAATATATCTAATTATTCTAATGTCTTTTTTGTATTAGATAATGTTAGTAATATGTAATCAGCAAATAGCATTACTTTAGAATTGTATTGTTCATAAACATCGATTCCTTTGATTTTTATATTGTTACGAATTGAATCTGCCAATATTTCAATAGCCAGAGCAAATAGAATCAGTGACATGGGACATCCTTATTTAGTGCCTTTTGTTATAGGTATAGATTCAGAGGTAAAAGGACCTAACATGACAAACACTAAATTATTTGTATATATATATATATATTCTTTAGGAGATGAACAAAGGATGCAGGAAATTCAAATAGCATTAGGATTTTGAATAAATAGCCCCAATTTAGGGAATCAAAGGCTTTCTCTTTATCTAAGTCAATTATGAGTGTTTCTTTGTTTTGTTTAGTAACACAATCTATAAAAGAAATTATCATTTTAATATTGTCATGTGTGTGTCTATGGTATATAAATCCAGTCTGATCATTATTTATTGTTTTGGATAGTGGTATTTTTATTCTGTTAGTTACTATTGTCATACATTTCTTATAGTCATTGTTTAATAATGATATAGGTCTATATGAGGTACAGAGGTTTGGGAATTTGTTTTCCTTTAGGATTGGTGTGATTGAGGAATATCTCCAAGAGGGTGGTATTAAAGCTTGTGACTGAATTCCTAATAGAGTTTTATGGAAGAGAAATAGTATCTTTGAAGGAAAAAGTTTATATTTCCATAATTATGCCATCGAAACCTGGAGCTTTATTATTCTTACCCTCTTTTATTGTATCTGTAATTTCTTTGTAGGATATGGGTGCTTGCAGATCTAGTTTTATTTTTTGTGGTATTTTTTTTTATATTATAACATTTTTCATCTAGATTTAATTGATTGATATGTATATTTTCTTTTTGGAAATGTTCCATATAGTGATTTTTATATGCATCAAGAATATCACCAAATCCGAGACATTTTTCCCTTTCTTTTCATAGAAGATACTTTTAATGTTATTAGCTTTTGATTGTATTTTGATTCTTGTGGATAAATTATATAGATATTTGGTAGAAGTGGCCAAGGTATTAATTTTTAGTTTTTCTAAAGTTAAACTAGTTTTATGTGTTAGGATTTCATTGTATTTATTGTTTAATACTCCTACTTTCTTTTTCATCTCCAAATGATTTTGATTTTGTTTCAGCTTTTACTGACAAAAGTTTGGATTATAGACTTAATAATTCAGAATGCCATTCTCTGATTTTTTTTTATACCAAGTTAGGGTTTTACCATATATGTAAGCTTTTAATGAGTCCCATATCATTATTTTATTTATCTCTGTGGTGTAATTAATATCCAAGAAGAACTGTAATTCAGATAATAACCAGGGTTTAAACTCTTTAATTTTTAGTTATATATGCTGGAATTCTGGAGTTAAATATTAATGGTTTGTACCCATTTTGAAATTTTAGTATCAGTGAATTGTGGTCTGAAAATGGTCAGGGAGTGATTGAGAAATTAATGATTTTAGAGTATAAGTCATGGGCAGCAAATATTTTATCTATTCTAGTTTGGGTACCAAATATGTGATCTTGAAGGGAAAACCACAAAGCCATATCTTCTTTAAATTTAAAAGTATCTACAAGATGAAATTATTCTACCCACTTATTTAAAACTTTTAATAGAGGTAGACAGCAGTCTTTTGTTTGTAGTTTCAGAAATATCAAATATACAGTTAAATTCTCCTCCTAATATTAAGTTGCCTTTATAATTATTGGAAATTAAATCCAAATGTTTTTTAACAGTTCTTGTTCCAATACCTGGGAACCAGTATAGATTGGCTAGGGCCCATGTCCTGCTATTATATTTAACTATTACTAATGCCATAAGGCCTTCTTTATCGTCATCCTTATAAATGATTTCTGGGTTAATCACATTTGTTTTCCATAAGATTGTTACCCCTTTTGTCTTTGTCTTATAACTGGATTGCGCCAACATCATATATTCTTTAGAATTCCATTTGTAATTGTCATTTGTTTTGAAATTAGTTTCTTGAAGGAAGATAATTTGTGCTTTGTTCAGTTTTAAATCTTTCAGTAGATTTGATCTCTTGCTAAGATTGTTTAAGCCATTGGTATTTAAAGATAATAAAGTTAAATCCATCTTAGGTTATTTAGACTATGTATTTTTTTATTGTGACTATTAAACATTTTTCTCCGATAACTATAAAGTATATGCTTGCGCTTTTAAAGGAAATCATCAGTTTTATACTTTGTGTGTTTACCAATAAAGTAATGTTTTGGTCAAGCATACTAAAAATATTTTTGTGAAATAAATTTAAATTAATAAATGTTAACAAAACTAAGATCCACACTGGCCATAGAATAAAAATCATTCTTAATCTTATGGATAAACCTAAGTCCATCAGATTATCACTCATACCTTGACAATCCAGAACATCTGAGATCCATAAATTGAATTTTCATATGGAGAATATCTGTAATAGGAATAAGCAATATTTATATTATTTTGAACAGATATAGTTCTATTGTAGATCAGACAGAATTCTAATACAACATAAATATCTACTTATTGTATAAGCAATTAATATTTACATGAAAGATAGATGACAAGCAATTCAATCATAGTAAAGTAGGATGTATCATATAAAAAAACCTCAGTAAAAGATTATAGCACACAGTTATTTAACATATTCACCCTTATTGATGAAGTCTTTCAAAACGTATTACTTAATATAAATAGATGGTAATAATATTGGTACCTAATGTTTATAATACAATGCATTTTACTGGATATATCAGAGGTTATATTTCATTTTTTGCCAGCATTTAAGTAATCACTTTCCTTGTTGCTAACTTACCTAAAGCATCAAGTTTTTTTATGTGAACATTGATGAAAGTTAGTGCATTTTAATTTTCAGTGCATCCTTCTTCCCTCCATTTCCTATACATAAGGATTTTCATATCTGTTATTTCTTATTATAAAATGAATGAAATTATAGGTTAAAAACAAAAAAATCACTTATTGTGATTAATGATTACAGTTCCAGTACTTTTCCATTAATGGGGCAACAAAAACAGGTTACTTTTCCATTAACGGGGCAACGATTTTTTTGGATGTGGTTTGAATGTTGTCTTCATTGTCGGAGTGCTATTCATTGTATAAGATGTCAGTACTACTTACCCAATGGTAAAGTTCCCAAAATGTCACGTTACAGGACATTTTCTGTACAGGTCAGTAACGGCTTTTTATTTTGACAAAGGCTACATATGCCTTCAAACTGATGATACTATGGGGCCGAGGCTCTCATATTGTTTTATGACTGCAAGTTTATATTTCATGTGTGGTTTGGTTTTACGACTACATGTTTATATTTCAGATTCAGTTTCCTTTAATAGATTTTATTTTACAAACGACACAAAAAAGAGGGGTGAAATCAAGTTATGCACACACATATGAAGAGAATGTTTAGCTATTGTTAGAATCATGGCAATATGAATAGAAAGCATTCTCTCTTTCTATTTTATGTCTGTATAGTGTGCATGCATCTCATCTGTCCTGATTTCTACTCAAAATTCAGCTCTGTCCCTCTTAATCCTACATAGAATTTGTGCCTTTTGAAGAAAATGTGTTGACTTACACATAATAAATTACAACAATTAGGAGTTAATAGACTCATTTAACTTCAGACAACTTGCATGAATTCACATTTGTCTAATTCTGTAAATGTCTCCAGGTGGTACTACTTTTAAAAGTGCCTGTTATTATTTGTGGGTTGGTTACTGACTGGTTGTGAGCTATTCACGTTCTAGTAATGAAGTTATCAGTTACAATGTGTTTTGGGTCAATGCAGACGGCAGGAAGTTGGTTTACCAGCTAATATTATGAGTACTAACTGTGTTCAGAACTACAGATCTACAACGGGGGTGTAATCAGTACTTCACAGTGAAAAAAATTCCAAACTGTTAGTGGTGAGTAAGTAGTACTGACATCTCTCACAATAAATAGCAGTCCGACAATAAAGAGAATATTAAAACCACGCCCAAACAGCCTGTTGCCCTGTTAACGGAAAAGTACCCAAGTTCCCATTCCATATTCATAAATTGTCATTTTATGGCATATACTGAAAGGTTTTAGATCTAAATGGCAACATTCTATTTTGTATAATCCGCTAAGGTTAAACTGAGTGATTATTGTTAATTTAATACTATTTGTTCAGAATGTGATTGTTACATTTTGTGACATTCCTAGTTCAGGCTTCTATTGTTTCCCTTGATCAACTTTGTCAGTTTGATGTCATGTATAAAACATTAATTACCTTGGTAACAGCTTAAGTATTATGTATGGTGAAGATGGGTTACAAAACCACAATTCAAGTTAAAGCAATTATATGACTTGTTATGCAGATTTACTTATATGAGAAAATCATCATGCTTCCCCTTGATGTTCAATATAGTGTATGTCATTTATGACAAGTTAAAACAGTAGAGTTATTATACACAAGCCCATGTTATTAAACTGAGTGTCTATTGTCAATTTAATATTATTTGTTCAGAATATGATTGTTACATTCTGTGACATTTCAGGTTCAGGCTTCTATTGTTTCTCTTGAACAACTTTGCCAGTTTGATGTCATTTATAAACATTAGTTACCTTGGTAACCGCTTAAGTATTATATATGGTCAAGATGAGTTACAAAAACTACAATTCAAGTTAAAGGAATTACATGACTTGTTATGCATATTTACTTATATAAGGAAATCATCATGCTTCCCCTTGATGTTCAATGTAGTGGATGTCATTTATGACAAGTTAAGACAGTAGTGTTATTATGCACAAGCCCATGTTATTAAATCCTGTCTTTAATATCTAAATTCAGCAGACCACTTCATCTTATATGACAATTATATATTTTATGTCTAGATTTACTAAAATCATACATTATATAACTATTGTGTGTGTGTGTTTTTGGCTGTTGTTTAGTTATTTGAGAGACCACAAGTTGTAATGATTATTCTTATTATTAGCTCCTTCCAAGCATGTTTATACACTCCATAGACTTTAAATTATGAGACCCTTGTAGTTTCTTATTTGTTACAAGTATATTTTCATCCTTACATACACACATATCAGTACTTCAAGTACGGGCAACAATGCCCATCCAGTTTTGCCAGAATACCATTCACTAGTTTATGTGGTGTGTTTCCAGGCTGTTCTTAAATATCCAAACTAATATTTCTCCTGTTCCATTTTACCAGCCTGTTCCAAGCAGTGGCCACTCTGCCAGTAAACCACTCAACACGCCTTCCATTCCCACAGATATTTCTACAAGGAAATCTGATGACTCTCTAACACTTCCTGGCAACCCCAAACACCCCTAGAATCAGCTATCCCCATATGCCCAACACATGTGAGCAAGCTCACCTCCCAGACCACTGCAAAGGGTACTGCACAAGACCAAGTGTTCTTAGTCTTTCACAATAACTCAGACTTCCACTCTTATGTAAGTCCTTAATGTGTTTGGACCAAAATACATTTTAAATATAAAATTGTGCTTATTATTTATTTATTTATTTTTTATCAAGAATCAACTTAATGAGCTAAATGAAGTGTTGGGAGACCATCAATATGTGTAGATGTTGTTTAAAACAGCCCTTTTATTATATATATATATATATATATATATATATATATATATATATATATATATATATATATATTTAAACCAAAAACTTCATTGCTGAGAATCATCTCAGAGGCTCTTCAGAGCCATTAAGCATTATTGTCACTCTGTCTCCATTACCATAGCAACCTTGAAACATCTGTTTCTGTTAGTGTATTTGTGTACTGCATACCAGAGGCTCGCGATGCACCTGAAGCAAAGCTTCACTTCACTGCAACTTCAAGCCTAAATTCTCTCCCTTTCAGCAAGGCAGCAACCAGAAAAAGAAAATAGAGCAATCAGATCAAAGAAAAAAAAAAAAAAACAAACAAGCAGCCACAACAAGAGATAACACATTCTTCCAGCCTTCTCACCTCTCACTCAGCAGATGTATAAACAAACTATTCTCTGCCAAAATATCCCAAATCACAGTTTTATCCACCCCATTCCCCTGGATCCAGGCTAAAACACCAAATGTCTTTTCCTAATATACAAGCATCAGTAAACCTTGCTGACAAACTGCAACCCACAGCTTCCTGGAGATGAAAAAGGCAACATAAAACAGCTGCTAGACACAGCTGCATCCACACACACCATTTAAGACTTAATCAAACAGCACTTGAAGCTATGATACCTGTCATAGTTGATATTAACTATGTTTAGACAGAATAATAATGACATTTGTACTAGCTGCCAGACACGGCTGCATCCATGCTTACCATATCAGGATTGATCAAACAGCACTTGAAGCTATGATACCTGGCATAATTGGTATTAACTTTGTTTAGACAGAATAATGATGACATTTGTACTAACAAAAAGTTGAGATCCCTCATTAAATCCCCTAAAGCTAGTATTGAAAACAGAATTGGAGAAGATAGTAAAGACAACCACAAGCCCTTTATGTAAAGAATCTCCACAGCAATACCCTGATTTGCTTGGAGCTGTTGCGCAATGGTACCTCCTATAACAAGCCAATAGATATTGCCAATATACTGGCCGACAGATTCAGTGCCAACTTTACCCCTCTCTCCCCCACCAAAGGACCAATCACAATACCAATAGATTGCCAGGCACCCAGTATTACTGCTTCACAGGTTAAAACAGCACTGTCCAAGGCCAAGAATACAGCTTTTATGGGACCTGACAATATCCCTGGCTGTGTTCTACATGAACTACAGAGTGAAATGGCACCTCACCTGCGTGTCCTGTTCAATCACAGCCTCACCTCAGGTGCACTGCTACAGTCATCCCTCTCCACAAAGGAAGAGTGACTACAGACCCTGGGAACTATTACCCCATTAGCTTGACAAGTCTGATATGCAAAGCTATGGAATGCATCATCATGGACCTAATAAACAAAGATATAGGGAATCTCCAAACTCTAGATCCCACACAGTTTGGTTTTTGTGAAGGGTAGATCATGCCTACTCAACCTGATCAATTTATTTGAGTCAGTCACCAGAGCTGTGGATAAAGGCAAGGTGGTTCATACAGCCTACCTTGATCTGGCCAAGGCCTTTGATACCATTCCCCAATCAGGAATCATAGAAAAAGTCTCTAAGCTAGGCATCAGCCCCTATATCACTAGGTGGGTTGCAGACTGGCTTACAGATAGAACCCACAGTGTGAAAGTAGCTGACTCCAAGTCAGACTGTCGATCAGTCATGAGTGCAGTCCCACAGGGTTCGGTCCTGGGGCCTCTCCTGTTTGATATCTACTTCTCTGAAGTTCAGGCCAACGCAAAGGGACTGTGGCTGCAAAGTTTGCAGATGATTGCAAGTTGGAAGCCATAATTAACTCAGCAAATGATGTTGACATACTACAGAAAGGCCTCACTGAGGCCAATGACTGGTGTCAGAACCATGGCCTTAAGCTCAATGCCAAAAAAAGTGTTGTCATCCCCTTTGGGAAAAACTCAGTTCCCATGAATTACCACATTGATGGTAGTCTACTGAACACAGAAGGCATCATAAGATATCTGGGAACACAGGTTGATAGCAACCTCTCTTTTGACCACCACATTGTCACTGTGGTCAGAAAGTCATTCTATGTGGCACATCTCATTAATAAGGATTTTGCATCCAGGAAGAAAGAGGTCATTGTCTCCCTCTACTCTTCCCTCATTAGGCCAAATCATTGAGTACAATACCTCATTTGGCATGTACCTCACTAGACACCTACAACAACTGGAGAGGCCTCAAACATAACTCACAAAGAGGATCTTAGGCCTTAAACACTTGTCCTATATGGACAGACTCAAAAAACTCCAACTATTATTTGTCTCATATCGCCTACTTAGAGGCGATCTCTGCTTGACTTACAAAGCCATGTCTGACCCAGCTCTGTTAGAAATGCTACATCTAAATAAATCCCAATCCCTCCACACTACATGCTCCAGACACTTCAACCTCATTACCACAATCAACAGAACTAGCTAGAGAGACAGGTTCATAACCCAGAGACTACCCATGCTATGGAATAGACTTCACATACATGTCAAGCAGAGCGCCTCACTGGCCCTCTTCAAGAGAAATCTTGATGAGTAGATGGGAAATACAAAATTCACCCCGGGGATCACTCCAGTGGCTCCACTTGACAGAGGCACTGGGAACTAAGGTTGGGTGACATGATGCCAGGGTAATCCTATGGGCTAGGCTTGTAAAGGCTCCAAGGCCATTAGCCTAGCACACACCTATGAACCTATGAACCTAAGAGCTTGCTAGTATTGTTTTAACCAGGGTGCACATGACATTTCTAAATGATGCTTTAACTGAAGAAGGCATTAGTCTCCATGACAGCATTTTTTTTCAAAACACTCTACTGTTACTGCTATTATATATGATGTTAATTTGTTATATTTGAGACTGATCTCTGATGAATGGTACCTTGTTGAATTAGTTAATTAATTACTTAAATTATTATAAGTAAAAACAATGAAAAATGAACAAGATAAGTATTCACTGGGTTCAAGTAGGAGAATAGAAACTTCCATGTATTATATGTTGCTTTGTTTGGCTTATATATAATGTAAATAGTAGCCCATCTTGACCTACCTTTGTTTGTGAAGAGTTATTGGACTTTTTGAACATTCTGAATAAATCATTACTGTTTCTCAGTTGTTTAAGAAACCCTCCTTTTTTTAAATAAAAACAGATCACAAGTGATGTACCATATCAGCTGATACTTTTAGAGATGTAGTTGTAAGAGTTATTTTTCTCGGACAGCTGTCTTGGAATAAGTTTTTTGCTTCTACTTTCTAGCATCAGTCCAAGGATTTGTTTCTTTTATTCTTTTAAGAGTAGGGGCCATCCTTTCCATTTCTTCTGGGATAGACACTATGTTGTTGATTTGATGAATATAGTAGCTTCTTCTAAGTCATTAAAGGTTCTCATCTCATTGGCAAAAAATATTTTTATCTTGTCTGGAAAGGCCAGCTGTGCTTTAATGTTGTTTTGTTTCAACAGTTTTATTGTTGGCCCGACTTTTTTCCTTTGTTCTAGTATTCTGGAAGAATAATCATTGTCAAACCTTATTAGGCTTTGATTGTATTTTAAGGGTGATTTTCTCCAAGCAAATTTTAATATAAGTTCTTTGTCCAGAAATGAAAGAAATTTTATAACTATGGATCTAGTCCTCAGTGCTCTATGTGCCCTTTAAATTCCAAATGAAAGTCCTGCTTCCAAGTCTAAAAATTCAGGAATCCAGGTTGTTAAGAATGAAATAATGTATTCTCCTTCAGTGTTTTCAGGCAGACCAAAGATCCTTATGTTTCTCCTTTCCCTGTTTTCTAAGTCATCTATTTTGTTAAGCAGCCATATATTCTGGTTAAGCAGAAAATCTTTTTGGAATTCTTCCTCTTTGAGTCTCCCTTCAATGTCATTTAGAGAAGTATTTACATTTGTTATTTTGTATGGTGATGCTGTAATAGTTCCTTAAGAGTATCAATCGATTTTTGAGAATTTAATTTGAGGTTTTCTAAGTCATTTTTAAAGCCATCCATCTTCAAAGATTAATTCCTGTAAGGTAGATGTCATCAATTGCAGTTCTTTTTTCAAAGCAGCATCTGGATGAGAATTCCTTGAGTTGTTCTTATTCAGTGACTCAATATATCTCCAAGTTACCTAACAGGAATTTTTTTATAGATCTCCACCATAATTGAAATTTATGTAGTTTAGTAGTTTATCTATAGATTTCTGATTTTTAAATTTGAAAATAATAAAATATATTCCTATATTATTATACTAATTTATGGAGCTCTCAAAATTCACTGCTCTCAGTTGGCCATCAAGGCTCCACCCCCAGTCCTACTCTCATTTTACATTTCTTGTAGTTTAAAACATATTTCTTTAAAACAAACCAAGTTTTAGTTTAAAAAAATCTTACCACATTTTTCTCCTGCATGCTCACTGAAGAATCTTCAGTAAGTGTTGAGGGTGTCAGTGCTTTAGCACAGAGCTAGGTACCTCTCAACATCTAGTACAAAAATGCTGGACAAAGTCAAAGGTAATTGGGAAGGGGAAAGGTCCAAAATCAGACACATTTTAAATGCTACTCTTTTTAACTTAGAAAGTTTGTAGAATAACAGGTTTTGCATTAGTATGCATTTTCTGAAGGAAATGAAGTCTGAAACTGATTGTCATTATCTAGTGACTTCAGTGATCAGTGATATGCCAAAAAAAACAAACAAGTTTTACAAGTCACTGACTAGAAATATGAAGAAAAATTCAGGAAATTCTGGACAGCTGAGAGCAGTGCTGGAGCAAGTTTGTAAATGGCGCTTTACATTTGAACTACTGTCTGCTGTGAATGAGAGCTGAGTTTTTACTCTGTATTTTACATCATTTGTGTGACAGAACCTCAAACTACAGAGTTATTGACATATTAAGTGATGCATTTGCTTTGCTCTTACTTCATTATCTACATTGATTCTGTCTTGTATTTGTCTCTGTACAGAGCACAAGGAAGTGCGACTTTCAGGCATGGAAGGCCCATGTGCTGGAAAAGTTGAAGTATTATACAGAGGCAGCTGGGGGTCCATTTGCAATAATTCTTGGGATCTAAATGATGCACAGATAGTCTGTAAACACCTGGGATGTGGACAGGCATTAAGAGTGGAGCTATTACCTCAGCGCACTTCAGAGGCATGGATCAGTGACCTAATGTGCTTGGGCAATGAATCGACTTTCTGGGAATGCACTACATCAGAATGGAAGAAACAAATGTGCAACACAGATGTCATTGCTGGAGTTTTATGTTCAGGTAAATTGAATTGTTTCTTTTTAATATTAAACTGCAAACAATAATCCGGCACATAATGTAATGCAGGCAATTCATAATATGAAGGTGGTTATTCAGTAAAAATTAAGGACTGCAGAAGCAGAATAAATGCAATTGCATACATTTAGATCAGTGAATAAAAAGAATGGATAAATCATCACTGAATCAGGAGTGCATAAGATATGACTTAGGTACAGCACTAATTTTCAGTGTGTACAATGTATGAAAACAGGGAGAATGAAGAATCTACCGACAGCCTTAAGAAGAGGAGAAATATCTGTATCAATCTATTGAATAAACTCTGCATAGCAAATTGAAATGCTATGATTCACTTCTAAAATCAACACAGATAATGTACAAAGTATAAATGTGATACCTGAAAAGCAAACTAAAAACACTGTGAATACTAAAAGAGTAGAAAATGCATCATTAGGAAAGTTTATGACACTAACAATACATATGGTGACTCTACTGAGGGGCCAAAAAAACTTACTGAGGCAGTTTTAGCTTTGCACTGCTCCCCTTGAACAACATATTGACTTGGTATATACATTAATAATAATATTTCTCTAGATTAATGTGGAGTACAAAATGACATGGGCACCAGGGCGGAATGTTTCATGGGCTGGTGTAGTCATTAAGCTATGTGTTTCGTTTTTGTAAATCAGAATATAATAGATCAACTATGAAACAAAAGTGCTAAACACAAATACCTGACATTTCATTAGAGCAATATCATAAACTACAAGCATTTTTTAGGGGGACATTCCCCACCTGAATTCTTCATGCATGTGAGAGTGGGTCAAGCTCACCACACCCTTGAACTGTCCAAATGCATGGTTGCACAACTATGAAGAAGGAAGAAATCTCTCAAAAGGAAAAAAATCACCACCATTTCATACTTAAAATCATAATGGCAGTGATTTCCTATGGAAAACAGTGACTGTTGTTGCAACAAAGACGTGAATTTCTAATCCCTAAACTGCACACTTTCTAGGCAGTGATCACAACTTGATATAATCTCTGTGAAAATTACAAATAGAAGGAGAGGCAAGACATGCCTAACTCCTATGTACACGTTAAATATAATTCGACTAACACCGAGAATGCAAACACAAACACACCTATGCAGTGTGGAATACCACACCTCTGGTAGCCTACACATATCTTGAATTCTAGAGCATTTTCTGTAAAATAAACTTAACAAGTGTAAGATAAACAAATGAAAATATTTTGTGAAACATAAAAGCTATTATAACTGTACATAGAGCAATGCTATAAGCAAGAAGTATTGTTTACTCTGATAATAGTATGGTCATAGTCTTTGCAGACGTTCTATAATATGTTATAACCCACAGAAACCCCAAATTATGTTTTTTGGTAAACTTTCACAAACACTCATATCTTGGAAACCATGCCAATTAAGCATATATAGTTAGAACCTTTTTGTTAACCAGACATAAGCTTTCACATGGCAAGAAGGCATTCCTCTAGGAGTGCATGTTTATTGAGAAATTTACAGAAATATGAAAACATAGGCTTAATAAAGAGCAATATAATAACACTGAATTTCTCACAAGATGTACAACTTACAGTGCGTATATTAAATACATTTGGCTTCAATATCATCCAGGGGCGGCTCGTGCTATCGGACTGCTGGACGAGTCCCGACTCCACTGCACATGCGCAGAGACATTTGAAGACCTCAGACTGCCTTTATCAGCAGTCTGGATAGAGAAAGACAGGTACCCAGCAATCATTGCTGTAAGTGCACCCAGGAATCAGTGCAGTGACAACTGCACAGAAGAGGAGGTCCGGACTGCTTCGGCTGCAGGCAGAGCCAATGAGGAGAGAGGTGAGCTGGCAGACCCAATGAGAGATTGAGGACTGAGAGAGGTGAGCTGCTCTCGCGGGACATATTGTGTGGGAGGGCGGGTTTGGTCACTGGATTGCTCCATTTTGGGATTGGCTTCATTCAGGAAGTAGGTGCCTGGTCGCTGGATTGCTCTGTTTTGTGGACGGGTTTGGTCGCTGGCTGGATTGGCTTCATTCAGGATAGGTGGTCGCTGGATTGCTTCCATCGTCTGTTGATACATACAGCAGATAAGTGAAGGGTGTGTGTGTGTGTGTGTGTGTGTGTGTGTGTGTGTGTGTGTGTGTGTGTGTGTGTGTGTGTGTGTGTGTGTAAGTAATATGGAAGAAAGGCCTGGCAAACTACTTGTTCACTCAACGTGAGCACTGTACTCTGGATATTTTCAGCTATTCATGGGGTCGCTGTGGGAGTCGATGTAACTCAGCAACAATGATTGATGATTATATCACTATCACCTTTTATATAATTAGCTGAGCATTTCTGGGATATATTTACTGTCAGGAAAAAAAAAATCATTACACTGAGGGCTAGCCAAATGATTCTTTGCAGCACAGCTGACTGTAAAATGAGCAACATAAAGGAGAAGTGTCTTCAGTTTGTTTTTTCTATACAAGTGCAGCTCTTTAATAATCCAGACTCATACTGTGATGCCAGAAAATAATCAAGTGTGTCTCAGAATCAGCCTGTATGCCCTATAAAAACTAAGGCCATCTCAAGGACATGTTTTGAACCTGCCATGAATAGTGATTGCTTCTTTGTATTTACCTAATTAAATCTTGATTTAGAAATAAGTTAATTGACCTTACTCTATGTTACTCTGTTCAGGAAAGGCTCAATGGGAACAAATGATGAATACCTGCTGAGACAAGCAAAGTTATACTGCTGTTCTGCTTTTACATGTCTTCTAAATCTCATGTCGTTTAACAAGTTATCTAACAGAATATTCAGCCAAAAAGACAGCAACCTCCTGATTATGCATTTTCATGTTTCATGGCAAAAAAGTGACTAAATATTGATTAAAGAGAACATCAAAAACACATTAATACAAATACAATGTAACCAACATAGCTTTTAGCAATCAAACATTGCATTTATAAATGCATCGACTATTTGTTTTCTTTGAATGGGTCTCCTGTTTTACATACTGTGTTGTTGTGCTGAATTATTAAATCAGTCTCTCCCCCGGATTCATGAAGCTCGGCGCAAGGCCGGTGTAAGGCCTGCGCTGGCCGTGCGGAGTATGTATGGTGTAGTAGCGCCATATGCATATTAATGAAGGTGCGCTGCCACCACATCCACATGCATAGGACACGTGCGCGAGTGCATGGGGCGTTACTAAGCTGCGCCTGGAGGCGTGTCAATGTCGGCTGTCGATGAGCAACCTAAACTGCTGAATATTATAGTCCGCCTGCAATAGTAATTGCACCTATCAGTGTCCGTGGATAATGAAACGTATGCAAAGCATGCAAGACAGTTCCCGGCCACACAAAATTGAGAACCAAACAGAAATGCACGCAACACAATATGAGTTTCCGTCCATGGAACAAATGATATTTAAAATCATGTGTCCATAATGTACTGCACTGTAAGTAGTTATACCCAGTGGAAGTGAAGCGCATCATGTCAGCGCCAATACACACATCTAGCCCCATGGGCAGGGTCACCAGCAGTCCCACAGTGGTAGTGATAGTACACAGCTGGGCAGTTGTGGCCATATAACAACTGTAAAGAAACCTGACAATCCAAATTGTATACCAAACTCACACAAACATATGAATATTAAAATGTGCTATACACATGAACAGGAACGTAACCGGCACATACACATAGGATGCTATATGCGGAACCGGGACATCCAAATGCAGAACCCATGCATGCAAATGCAATACGCAACAACCCCTGTATAGCACATAACCCGCACCCATGTCCGAATGTCCACCAAATCCAGCTACCAGTCTTGCGCAGCTGTACACCTACACATAGTGAGTATTCCACATATGTAGTAGGAAGTATTGTCCTAGGCAGTGTCAGGATTGCAAATATGTATCCCACGTGTGTAAACATCCCATCACAGTTACGTAAATCCAAATGCCCGCGTGTCCATGTTCTGGCAAAATGTGTGTACATCCTGCGTGGGATAAGTAACCTGATGAAACATCAGAGTTGTTTACACGCCACGGTGTCTAGTACTGTACACATCTGGACAAAACATGTATGTGTAGTCACGGTACTGTTCAGTTTCTAGACAGACATGCAAAACATACTACGCAGGATGGAACACCTGTCCACCATGCAGGTCTCCCCACTAGGGTTGCCACCTGTTCAGATGCCCAAGGTGGGACATCTGTTGTAGAAATGTGAGAATTTGCAGGATAAAACATACCCCCGGCCAGTGCAAAGGACAGAATTACACTTGTTTGCCAAGATAAAAGCTTATGTCATAGCATTTGAATTGCTTATGCTATCCCAAATAATAGTTATGTGTTTCAGATACAAAATACCTGTATCATGCAACTATTAAAGAAAATAAGAAATATACCTTTGTCTTAAAATCACAGGACACTTGCCATGTCTTAGGTTTCGTCGCAGGACACAACTGTCCAAAGTGGGACTTCCCCTCGCAAAGAGGAAGAGGTGGTAACCCTACTCCCTACTGAATTATCGACAGTATATATTCAACTCAATCACATACCGACACCACCTCTCAACCTATTACAGCAACAAAATCTGGACAAAACCTAAAATGATGAGTGGACAAATAGGGACAGATGTAAATACTGCTCTCAAAAACTTCGAAAGTTCACAGAATAATAGTATGTACATTAGCATGAAATGTTGTGAAGGATGTGGGGTAGTCCCCGAGTATTACAGAGGTCCGTACATTTTTACTGTAACAAACCTTCACATATGTTTACTGTACTACTGCATACCTGTAGTTAATTCATAGTTAATTCATGTCCAAAATAATAATCCTTGTATGAATGAATACAGGAAATAGTCAAATGTGAATGGGAACACCACTCACTGTGGATTATGTATTGTAACCACCCCCACCCATATTATGTATTGCCAACATTATAAGCTGCTGACAGGTGCCCAAACACCTGTGTCTGTAAACACAGGTAAAATAATGTGAATGGGAACACCACTCACCGAGGATTATGTATTGTAACTACCCCCACCCATATTATGTATTGCCAACATTATAAGCTGCTGACAGGTGCCCAAACACCTGTGTCTGTAAACACAGATAAAATGTTTAAAATGGACAAACTCTGTCCATGTGCTTTGTCTGACATTTGAACACCATCAGGGCAGTTCCGTTCACCAGGCGGACAAGCCTAAACCCAGATCACCACATGAACACCCTGACAATTAAAGACTTGTATGTGTCAGGACTATAAGCCTTGGGGTTCTGAATATCCCTGCAGTGATTAAATATGCAGCTTGGGTCCAGAGCAGTAGGGAATAGGGAATGTGTAATATGTAGTACCGCATTTTTCCCAGCAGGAGAATGGATGCCTGTGTCATAAGTGAAGCGGTGAGGCATATGTTAATGTAGCTATGTACTATGGGTATGCATATAAATGAGTCAGAACACCAAAAGTATAGTGGTTACAGCATCCAGCCAACGTGAATGCAGTCCCGGTTCAACTACGACTACAGCACATATAATGTTAAAGTGTAATGAATGCGTCTGTGCTGTACAGACATTTAAATATGTAAAGGTGAACGTGTGTTTCGCATATGTCCGTTAACCGGATTACAGATATTTTACTGGTACTGTCACAAGTAATAAAGCCCACGTAAGCACAAAGACTTAGTAAACATATGTAACCCACAATAAGGATATGCATGTGCGCCTGCACGTAACCCACAATAAGGAAATGCAAGTGCGCCTGTGCATGTGTAATCCGCTCACAGCATAGCAAATGAATGCTGGTTTCTACATGTAATGTCTATATATGGATATATACATTTGTGTATAGATATATATCCACAGACTTAAACTAAATAAATATATGAAATAAAGAATGTACAGACATATATATATATATATATATATGATGTAAAATATGCGACACATGAAACAGTAAGCTGTCCATGCAAGAGTAGAGTTATGTGCAGAAATGTACACGGATGTTAACTGAGTAACGTTCTGCAAGTAGCTAAACGGAGCAATGTCATCTGCAAATAAAGGATGGATTTAGTTGAAGAAGCATGCCAATGGCCAAATATAAGGCCAGTGGCATGTTTTTCCATTGGAAATTAATAAAACTCTAGTTGTCCTCCCCCGCTCTCCAGTGTTTAAGCGTAGCGCAGTGGCGCGAGTACACGCTGTGCATACAAAACAAGACAAATATGTAAAATATACATACAAATTGTAATGTCATGTTAAAAGTTAGTTCGTCATGCAGGTGAATGGCAAGCTGAAGACAACATGGCTACTGAGTAGTGGTTGCTATGTGTGGAAGCGCACTCTCAGAGATGTAACCAAGCATTAGTAGGCAATCCTATGCAATTGAGGCTGAGGATAGTGAAGCACAATTTGTCATGCCATATGGGCCAGGCCTCTACAGTGTAAGAGTAGGTTAAGGGGACTATCAGCGTAGAAGATAGGTGACATCATGAGTGTGTATGTATAAAACAGTGTAATCTTATTGGAGCAGTGTGTCACATGTCTGCTGTCAGTGACTCATCAGTGGAAGAGGCGTGTTATGATTTATCCTAGGTAAAGTCAATAAACTGACGGTGTACGCCATGGATATCACTGAAGTTCCTTGCAAACCTGGTGAAGTGTGTTTGTGCCCGTGCAAGCCTGTAAGCCCGAGTAAGCATGTGTGCATGTGTGTCAGCCCGTGTGCGCGAGTTGAAGAACGAGTAAGCTACTGTAAGATTGTTGAAGCCCGTGTAATGTTGTGTAAGCCAGTGTAAGTGTTTGTACGCATGTATAAGCCTGTGTGCGCACGTGGAAGCGGATATGCACTTCACTGTGCTCCTATGCGCGGTGCCACTCACTGTGGACACAAACAGTGAAAAGGAAGGTAAACAAATAGCAGTAAGTTAACCAAGGAGAACTACCACAGCTATCAGGTGAAAACAGTCAGACTGAGTATATTACACAGCCAGTACAGTAGGCCAGCACAGCACGTACAACTCTACAAACAGCAGTCCACCATGTTTTTCTCAGACACACTGCAACACTGTAGTATACTAAGAGAAGTGAAAACTGTAAAAGCTTAACTGAGACAACATAATGTTAGGGGCTGCCATTGCTATTATACATCAACATATGCAACATGTGGAGGGTTGTGCCAATGTGAATGCTGCTCAGCATCACACAGTGAGTAGATGGAGAGGAGTGTGCAGGCACAGGGTAACCTACCAGGGGCTACATGAACTGGAGATAGTAGAGCGCTATAGAGTGGACAGAGACCTCCTGCAGAAGATTGTGGATCTGTGCAGGCCATGTCTCACACACAGAACCAACAGAGGGAAACCTATCCCAGTGGAAACCAAGGTATGTGTTGCCCTAAGGATACCAGCAACAGGTACCTTCCAGAGATCAACTGGTGATATGATGTGGATTTTACAAACATCAGCATCCAGGGTACTGCACCAGTTCATGAATGCCATGTCAGCACATGTCAGTGATGATGTATATATCCCCAATTCCCGTAAGGTATTGGGCAGCAATATGTGTCCTTTCCACACAATAGTGGAATACCCTAAGTACTGTGTGCAATACACTGCACGCACATCTGCATCAAAGCACCAGCCAGTGAGTGTGGTAGGGCCTACATCATCCACAAGGGCTTCCCCTCCATGAAGTGGTGGTTTGTGTGTGATGGCCAGCCCATAATAATGAATGTGTGTGCTGGATGCCCTGGAAGCTGCAATGCTTCCGATATGTGGCATCTGACGCAGCTGTACAAAACATTTGGCAATGGGGACAGCCCTCATGGTCACCTAGTGGGGGATGCCGGATGTGCAGTTCAACTGTGGCTGATGACACACATCAGAAATGCACACACACATGAACAGGAATGCCATAATGAGGCACACGCGCATACAGAAACTTTACCCTAGCATGTGTCTGTGTCGCTGAAGTCACAGTTCTGGTGCCTGGACACATCTGGTGGAGCATTAAAGCACTTGTCAACTACATGTACCAGAATTGTCTGTGGCCTAGGTCATCTGTGTCACACACACACACACACACACACACACACACACACACACACACACACATGACAGTTTATATACATAGTGTGAGTGACTGTTCATGTATGTGTATTACTGCAGAACAGTTCAAACACAGCAAAGTATGTCAATAATGGACATTCATCATAGTTGTACAACCACCTTGGAGGATATGCATGCAGAACTCTCATTGCATATGTGATACAGTGATGTACTTCAAAATACCATTGTAAATGCAAATATCAAATGACAAATGACATAGCACATATTTATATGTACACATTGTTACCCATTATACATATTGGGGTGTAATACCTATGTGTTACTGTTGGTAAAGTATGTGTAGTAAATGTGGATAACTGACTCTGTTTAGCCTTATAGGTGTACAGCATGGGTTGGATAACATGTATCTGTCTGTATGATACCCTTGTGTAGAATAACTGTGTCATGTGCAGAATGCATTCTAGGCCACAGTATGAATTCCCAGATGTGGACAGGAATATCCCTATTGTCTTTGCTTGTAACTAACATGGCTATATGTCAAACAGTAATGGTCCCAGCGATGTGTGGCGGTCAATACCAGTGCGTACTGGTATAGTATAGTACATGTAGGATCCACATGCTACTGTGTGTCCTACATGTGTGGGTCAGTTGTGAAGATATCATATAACAATTGGTTATTCAGACTGTTGAGGTCGTGTCTACTACCATAATGCAAAACAATCACAGATAGTAACAGTATCACCCACAGCACCGTGTAAAACCATAGCAATCACACATGTGTAGACAAGTACAACAATATGTGTAGTATAATGCATACTGGCCACCAATAGAAACTATGAAGTGTTAACAGTGTGAAATACAGGGCATGTCACCATTCCAATGTGTCCACTATACATGTACATGCAGACAGTGCACCTATAAATACATGAAAATCTGTACTACACACATCACACATGTACTGCACACTCTGAAACACATGCTGCCAATACTACACACGTCAGTCAAATGGCACATGGATGGATAATACATCTTCAGAATTAACAGTGCTGTACACTATACTACATTGATGATCATAGCTGTAATGTATCATGCCTGCTTACATACACCTAGAAGGAAATCACACTTTGTGTTAACAACATTGTAATATTATTACAGTGCTATGAAGCCACCCTGTGCATCAGCACCATGTTAGTCTGTACCTGCATCAATGTTACACATTACAAGAGGTGGCACAGGTGTCATCATATGCACAGGGTATTTAGTTTCTTTTCCAGAGCCTGTCATTGAACCAGCCAATCAACATGTATGCATTTGTGTGTGTGTGAGGGACAACAGATTTTGCATGGCCCAATGTTGATGCAATGTGTGTGTGTATGTGTTATCCCTAGCTGTTTGTTTTATGTGTGTCTTTGCATGTACACTGTTTCAGCATGTGTCAGCCATATACTGGAGGTTGTGGGACAGCCACAGACTGTACCTGCCAGGCTGTACAGATCACCATTCCTGGCCATGGACACCCCTCCATGCATTCAACCATAGTCCAGTCCTGCACCTGGCAATGTATACACATACATACTTGGGATCTGTATCACAACCTGTGGATAAACGGGTGTCAGTAATGTTAACCTGATTTGCATAGTATTGTCATTTAATACATAGTTATATGAGCCATACTCATCCTCCAAAGTAATAACCACTGCTGACTGCTGCTGAGATGTGCACATGACCGTTTAAAGGTGCTGTACTATCATTGTTTTCAATGTCCCTGGTAATACCCAGCAACAAAATAACTTGTCACTACACAACTATAACCCAGGATCACTACAGAACATAGTATGTGCACTATCACAGAGCCATAGCACATTCAGATACATCCAAGGTGAACATGTACAGACAATGCAGTACATTCAATAGTGCTAATATCCACATACATATTACAAAAAAAAAAAATATATATATATATATATATATATATATATATACATACACACAGACACACGTGGGAGGGCCAGGAGTTGAACATACACCTAACTACCTTATCACACTACAGCATTACGCATTTACAGAATGCACTACCGAGATTACTGAGCGCAGCACTCCCAGAGGCATACTTCTAGGTAGGTGAAATCATTCGCAAAGGCAAAGACGCCGATAGGGAATGTATGTGTTGTGAGGCATCTAAAAGCATTACTGTGTCCCCAGGCAGCTGGAAACACACACACACACACACACACACACACACTTGGCAGGGCCGGGAGTTGAACATACACCTAACTACCTTAACACACTATAGCATTACTCATTCACAGAACGCGCTACCGAGATTACTAAACACAGCATTCCCAGAGGCATACTTCTAGGTGGGTGACATCATCCGCAAAGGCAAAGATGCCGATAGGGAATGTATGTGTTGTGAGGCATATAAAAGCATTACTGTGTCCCCAGGCAGCTGGAAACACACACACACACTTGGCAGGGCCGGGAGTTGAACATAAACCTAACTACCTTATCACTCTACAGCATTACGCATTTACAGAACGCGCTATCGAGATTACTGAACACAGCACTCCCAGAGGCATACTTCTAGGTGGGTGACATCATCCGCAAAGGCAAAGACGCCGATAGGGAATGTATGTGTTGTGAGGCATCTAAAAGCATTACTGTGTCCCCAGGCAGCTGGAAACACACACACACACACACTTGGCAGGGCCGGGAGTTGAACATACACCTAACTAGTTTATCACACTACAGCATTATGCATTTACAGAACGCGCTACCGAGATTACTGAACACAGCACTCCCAGAGGCATACTTCTAGGTGGGTGACATCATCCGCAAAGGCAAAGATGCCGATAGGGAATGTTTAGAGAGTGAGCAGTCTGAAAGCATATTACTGTCCCAATGTAGACGTAGACAAACATGGCAGTGCTGTCATCGGGCCATCTAAATATCTACGGAGCACTACAACACTAAATAGATACGGGATGCGCCACAGACAGTACACCCTTCGAGAGAGCAACCAGTGAGTTCAATGTAGGCATCCATCGTGACATTGAAAATGGACATCTGTTTCCTGGATGACCACCATGGCTATACAGGATGTCAATGGCCATGCCCACATGCTTAGTATCACACGTCTGTTTGGAATGTACTGTGTGTCCATCTAGACAACGGCGTACTGGGCATGCTCACACACTTAGCAGTTGCAAAGGGCCGTCTTGCATGCACACGGATTCTAATCACGGAAGGCGCAGTTTGGAATGTACTGTGTGTCCATCTACACAGCGGCGTACTGGGCATGCTCACACACTTAGCAGTTGCAAAGGGCCGTCTTGCATGCACACAGATTCTAATCACGGAAGGGCGCAGTTTGGAATGTACTGTGTGTCCATCTACACAACGGCATACTGGGCATGCTCACACACTTAGCAGTTGCAAAGGGCCATCTTGCATGCACACGGAGTCTAATCACGGAAGGGCGCAGTGTGGAATGTACCGTGTGTCCATCTGCACAATGGCGTACTGGGCATGCTCACACACTTAGCAGTTGCAAAGGGCCATCTTGCATGCACATGGAGTCTAATCACAGAAGGGCGCAGTGTGGAATGTACCGTGTGTCCATCTACACAACTGCGTACATGGACTGTACTGTGTGTCCATCTACACAACAGCATACTGGGCATGCTCACACACTTAGCTGTTGCAAAGGCCTGTCGTGCATGCAGATGGAGTGTACACACAGAAGGGCACAGTACAGAAGGGCACAGTAAGGTATAACTGTCCTCATGCACAGGGCGGTCACACATGCAGTGACCTGTACACACACAGCTGCCATCACAGCTGTCACAGGTGCAGGTCACACACATACACACTGTAGTGTACACTGTAGCTGTCAAGTCAGCACCATGTCGTTGGTGCAGCACTACACAGCCTTACAGTACCACAACACCATGAGACACATGAACACTGGGCTGTACAGAGGTGTACACCAGCTGTGCAGAGTACACATGTACCAACAGGGATCCAACAGGTGTTATGCATTGCAATGATACCAGTATACATAAACAGGTTGGCTCAAGACATACCACGGCCCTTACACAGCTGTGACACCTGACTGTTGCTCTACAACAATGAACACACATCTGGATATGTCATACATGTGATTGTGTGGATGTGTGCATGGACTGCACACACAACACATACATACATAGCCTTTGATGTACCTCGTGCATAACACTGGACTAATCAATGCTACACACGCGAATGGAAGGTGGGCCCATGTCTGTTGAATGCTCACACTACAGGGGGTAGTAATGTTGACCGGGACACATACCCTTGTACTGGTCGCCTGTGACACCCATGATATCATACCACAGTCCATGTGTTATGTATGTCAACACACATGTCCAACAATAGAAATGCATACAAACATGGCAACAGGAGACACATGTGACATCTGTACTGTGCATGCAGCAACCATGCATGTGCAGTGGCCGATGTCCGTAACATAGTTGCACCTACCTACGACATGCAGTCGCAATGCAGACCCATCATTGACACCTGTATACGGTGACATACAAACAGCACGTATGGAGGGATGTGTGTACATAACGTGGTGAACCACCTGTGTAGATGTATGTGTGCAGGGGGTGGCTCACAGTTGTGTCACACACCATCCTATCATGCCATGTGCAAACAGTATGCTATGTCGCTGTTACGTGACGGTGCTGACATAATGTATACACAGCGGTCAGGTGTTAACAACTATATGTCACATGGCACCTGTAACACCTACAACCTCCCGTGTGCATATAGCAGCACATATGCCAGATATAGCATTGGTACACATAATGCAATCAATACCGCTGCATGTCTATCAAACGTGTCATCATATGGCAGGTGTATCATTCCCAGCACTGCCATGTTTGTCCGAATGTGTGACCAGAGATGCCACATATTGCGGGGAATATGTCCCAGTTGCTACACATCCCTGTACACCATTGTAGAGATCTGTACATACGGCAGTGTGGGAAGCATGACGTCGACCTGTGTGGTGCATCACACACGTCGGCTGTCTGTAAACACATGTGTGGTCACCACAGTGTGTGTGTGTCTGTATGTATGTCTGGTGCTTGGTGTGAGGGTGTATGCTAATATACGGTGGAAAATGATCACTAACCCCACATGGTGACTAACCCATAATGGTGATGCATTGCACTACCCTTTTGATGGCATAGGTCCCAGCCATACTGGCTACTTGTGCATGTCCCTTCTCTGTGACACATCGTGTGGGTGCATAGTACTGTGAGGGTAATGACCACATAGACAAGGGTCCCCACCTGCACACTATGGGGTGTGAGTTATAGTGGTGTACACCCCGTGAATGCGGCCATGTTCCCATACTGTTACAGGGTCCTACTTCTGCACAGTGTGGCCTCCAGCTACCAAGTGATACCTCACATCATCATTGGCCAGACCACTGTGTACAACCCCTGCACCATGTCACCATACCTGTAATGTGTCCTGCTATGTATGTCCCATCTCTGTCCAGTGTAGCCTGTGGCACTGACCACATGCGTCAGGTGCAGTATATGTGCGGACATCTGTGTCATGTTGGTGTGTCCAACAGTCAGGTTGAGGGTACATGTAGCATGCTGATATTGCCAGACGTGCCTCTGAGTAATCCACAGTTACACGTGGGGGACTGCAAATACTGCTACCTGTAGGCACATGCAAGTACACCATAGGAGGGAACCAGGGTATCACAACCAACATGGCGCTACAGATGTAACCGAGACACATACCGTGAACACATCACAATGCATGCTGCACCTGCACTACATGGTATGACCGGTGCATGTCGACAGTACACAACCTATGTCACATACACATCTCTCAGTATTCACACACAACCACTGCAACATACACATCCCTCACTATGCATACACAGGTAATATTACATACACCTCTCACTATGCTGTTCACCCTGTGCATCAGAATATTTGTGCATAACCCTGCACAGATGGTGTGGATGACAGGGATGCGGCACAGGCTTCATCATATACACAGGGTGATATGTTTGCCAGGGGCATAGGCTGCACCAATGGATAACATCATGTGTGTGTGTAAGGGCTGGGGAGTTGATTGGACATGTCTGTGCAGAATGCATGTGGATGTTGTGGAGCCCTACAGTTGTGTTTGCTGTGTGCGTGTATGTGTGTACACAGTTCTGCCATTTGTGAGGCCTACACAGGGTATAATTGACAGCCCCAAATTGTACAGAGCAGGTTGTACAGCTCACTGTGTCCGTCCACGGCCACGTGAACTGTGCCTGCCTGGGGTTGCACGGGCACTACCAGGTGGAGGTACAGAGTGGCTACTGTCCAAAGACACATGTCCGCTGGAAGCGTGTCCCCACTGAGAACATCCAGGGCCACATCCACGTGGCCTGCTGTGTCCTGGTGTTGACAGCGCAGCACCAGCTGCACTGCTACTGCTACCGGCACTATGGGAGCGGGCATGTGAGGTGGCATGCTCACGTCGACCTACACTAGGTGGTGTTGCTGGCCTATGTCCACGTGGCCTACGCCTCACTCCTACCAGATGTTCCAGCACAGACAGCTCCCGCTCGCGGATTGCCATGCCTCCGTCAAGGATTCCGACCATTTCACCTAATCGCCTATCCAGAACATTAGCAATCTGCTGTTGAACATTTGCCAATGCCTGGATGTTGTCATTTAGGGTATGGATAGCAGCCCTCTGCAGCCTCTGCCCTTCTCTGTTCTGCCGTTCAGCATGTGCCTGTGCCGCCATTACAGTCTGGAACATGTGTCTGGTGATACCAGCTGCTGCGCTCTGTCCTGCAGGTGCATGTCTGCCAGAGGTCCTCCTACGAGCAGCACCGGCCACATGCCTGTGTGGCACATCTGCAGTCATAACACTGACACCATGGTGTGTAGACACACCTTCTGTAGCCACCACATGTTCCTGTTCCACGCTAACAGACGCTGTCTGTCCTTCCTCTATGGCCACTGGTGATGCGGTATGTGTTGGCAGCAGAACTGTGTGAGGGGAAGAGGGGGACATAGCTGGGATGGTAACCATTGGCACAGATTCAGCCCCTGACAACCCTGCCTGTACCTCATGCATATGTTCATCACCGCTAGTATCTGTGGGGACACTAACATCAGATGGACCGCAGGAGGGTAACGCACCTACATCACCTGTGAATGCAAAGAAATACTGTAAAGTACAATAGACACAGACACACACACACACACACAGACACACACACACAAACACAGACACACACACACACACACACACACACACACACAGACACACACACACACACAGACACACACACACAGACACACACACAAACACAGACACACACACACACAAACACAGACACATGCACACACACAAACACAGACACACACAAACACAGACACACACCAACACAGACACACACAGACACACCATGCATGTGATTTGTCAGATGGCATGCAGCATGCCTGCAATACAGCAGAGGGCATGCAGCTCAGACATTAAAAGTGTTAGTAAGCATACCTCCCTGGGGTGCACACTACAACAAGCAGGTGTCATATCAGTAGCCATGCAGTTCACACAATCATGGTAGTATGCATGCATCCCCATGATACACCATGTGGCCCAGAACAGGATAACAGTACACATGGCTGACGTGACCTTGACATGTAATCTGCTGACATGTGCATTAACATGCATACATGTCTGACACAATGGTGTCCTGACACATGTACAGCATCATAATGGGCTTCACATTGCAGTGTTGTGTGTATGCCCTACAGATAGAGTGCATGTTTAGCAAATGTGCATGAGCATGGGAGGGTAGTGTGAGCCGTCTACATTGCTATACAGTGTGAAGTACAGACACTGTGCCATTGCATGGCATCATGAGGCATCTATGTTGCTGTAGAATGCATAATATGTACACATTGCATAGCCATAACTGCAACACAGTCATGATGTCCAACAGATCGTATATGGTAGACTTTAGTGACACCTCCAGTAGCTGTGCACAGGCTTTTAGGTTGTCCAGTGTACCACATCAACTGTATAATCGGTCAACTAAGGCTATAATTGGACCATGTGTGGACAATGTGCAACAGGGTGTATACACATCCCATGTACTTTGTGTCTACATGTCTCTGGCCATCCCCCATGGCCATGTGTGCACATGTGTTGGCCAATTGTGTGTGATGGCCATCTATCTCACATGTCTGTGTTGTCCCATATGGCATACACCCATAGATGTCAGATATGTCACAATCCACAGGGCTATGCAGGCAACGGGTTGTATGTTTGGTATGTGGGGTATAGGTCATGCGATAGTGTGACAATATGGCAGACAGAACACTACATGTCTGGGACATGTCAGGTGGCACATCACAATGTGTGCACCCAATGCAGGGGCATATGACACAATGGTGACACCTGTGGGCTGCCCATATCACAGCTCACTGTGTGGTACTGTGTGCGTATCACACATGTTGTTCCAATGCGTACTACATATGCCTCCATTGTAGAACACCTCCACCGTTGTATGCACAACTTACCACACATTTCGCAATGACAAGTACTGTGGTTTCAAGTCGTGTATCATTACGTTTGTATATATTGCACATGGGTGGCCTGTGTGAATGAAGGGTGGTGCGACCTGCATATCATGACTGGAACAAACATCAGGTGTGCAAGTGTTAACTGGCCACATGGCAAATAGATCTACACTGTAACATGCCTGATACTGATGACAGTCTTCCCTGCAATGGACTCATGTCTGTGTGGCACGCCAGAGGTACCTGTATAGGGGTGACACACCAGTATGAACATTATCCATGACTGTATGACAGCCACAGGTTGCACTGTGCATGTGAACACATTCACCTGTGTAATAGCATATAGTATGCACATGTGTGCATACACAATGTAGCATACTGTAGTATGCAGCATGTGTGTCCACATACCTTGCATATGTTGTTACTTTACATAATGTACAGTGACACATGCAACTACATGGGATATAATAGCCATATGTGCAGTACTGACTTACCAGGCAACTCCAGGCTCATTGGTTGGGAGACACCCACCTCCACGATGGCAGCTAGTGTTTCTGGATGCTGTTCCCTGGGTGTCCCCAGACTAGCCTGTAGCTCCTCGGTGTGTGTGAGTGGGGGCTGGGTTGGTGGCCCACCACCTGTTCCACCTTGTTCCCCTGGCGATTGCAGTGGCATGCTGTTTTGCATGTCGTATCAAGTCCGTGCAGTGTCTGCACACCTGCTGGTAGGTGTGGTTATGGCCACCCACATGGTTCACCCTCCTGCGTAGATCCTGCCACAGGTCATCCTGCTGCTGGGCATGCTGTGGCACATGGCTGAACAACAAGTCATAGTTGTCATGGAGCTATGGGATGAGGACATCATCCTCCTGGCGGGTGTATGCTGGGAGGCTTGTACGGGGCATTATCTGTAAGACATAATGATGGTGACAGGTCACAGTTTCAGAGATGTACAGAGATACTGCTGCACATACATTTCTATGACATCTACTACATCTGCACAGTTATCTTTGCAAACCATCATGACACTGACACGACTGACGTGTTTGTGTCACACACATGTCACACCCATTATGCATTGGATATCATCACCATATATGTGTGTCACCTCATTACAGTGTTCATACTCCATGTAAATGCTGTCTTGATGTGGGCATGTCTATTTGCCTGCACTTGTGTTCTTACCTATCTGCACATGCCTGGATGTGTCCGCGGTACTGCTGTTGACCTGGATGCTGTATATATGTCACATATCAACACAGACACAGCCGTAATGGACTTGAGCAGTGACAATGCACACATACGCATGGACACCTGTACATGCATGTGTTTTGCCATATACATCTACACAGCACTGTACAACTGTTCAACATTCTGCCACGGATCGCCTGTATTGCACATGTGATAGGCATGGGACAATGGCTAGTCAGACGGCATTCGCAGGGATGGTCATCAACCATAGCATGTGTGGGCACGGTTTCCAAGCTGTAACAGACAGCCATTGTGCCACCGCAAGGTGCATCAGTGCCACATTACTGATCCAGTCAGTTGATAGTACATGTACCATGCGGCCATCACACCATGTATGACTGGGATGACATGTGCAGCTTTGATGGACAGGGTTGCATGGTATGGCGGGAGTATGTCACATATATGGCACAGGGATCTGTCCAGCCTGTGGCGATCCTAGTATTAGGACGGTGGCTGTCCATGACATATGTCTTATAGATCAGGATATGGACATGTAGCATGTCCATCATCATGGTGTAGCAAATGTCTTTCTGCAAGGTAGACAGCATGCTGCATAGTGGAGGTGAGGATTGTGAAGGCTGGTATCGCACATCCATGCATAGCCATTACCCCTTAAAGGTGGTATGTGATCCAATATTGGTCAGCACAGTGCTGTATATGCCTGTCCAGTGATCTCCGTGCTCATGGATGGCACCCTGACATGACATGGGTACCTCATTTGACTACCTAAGGGGCCTGGAGATGTCACCAAGTCGGGGGGTGCACTGCACAGCACCATCCCTTACACAGTGTCCATAATGTTGACCACAGCCTAGGTAGTTGTTTATGGGTACAGGGATATTCACCTAGCGGTGACAATGCTGGTATCATCCATCAGACTGTGCACATATGTCACACACCTCACCCACACAGCCCATTCTGTATGTTGTTCACAACACTGACACAGCTATACTGATAGGTCATGGCCATTCACAGCCTTACATACACAGATGCCTAACATTTGTCTGTGTGGTATGGGCTACAATGAGGGTGGGGTACAACACATTAACCCTGTTCTACTGTAGCTGGCACTGGTGTGATGTGCACATGTCACTCTTGCACCTTTTGTAGTTGTGAGTCTGTCAACAGGCCACTGGTGGAACACTCCTGTGACATGCAAAGGTATTTGTAATCAAATATCCGTGCTGTCTTGTACATCTGTACTGCTAACATCTACACTGCTAATGGTTCATGGACATGCACACCATACTCAGCAGGGTTATAGTGCGGTGCCACCCAAAATGACTGTCATCACCACTTGTGGGTTGATATTATCCAACACCCTATCTGTACTGTATGGTCATGGTAGGCACTTGTTCAGAACTTGTGGGCATGTCATGAGCTACTGATTACTATAGCACCCATTCCACACCATTTCCCACAGGTACACTGGCTGTCCTACACTTCCCAGCTTGCTTATGGTACAACAACTGTTGTACACACGTAATGCACATATCCTGTGGGACATGGTTGTATATACAGGCATGTCCAACTGTCACGTACCAGTGCTACTGCCTGTCTATATGAGGGATATGTCGTACATGTGGCAATAGAGCAATTGTCTCATGTACACATTCAATGCTCACCTCCCAACATACGACACTACAGCCTGTGGGGGATGCACTTCTGCAGCCGTGCTGGGGGCATAGCTCTCAAGTGTACCTCATTACGAGGAACGTACCTCATTTGGGGTTCTAAAAGGTGCATGTTCCTCAATGTTCCACATTGAAAGGGTCTGTCACACATTCATTGTTGGAAATTGTTTACCTGCTAGCCATGGCTAAATAGATGGGAATCATATTAATTCATTACAATATCTTTTTTTTACTTAAAACCAGCCTATTTTAGCCATCATATGCCCTTCCTAGTTGAAGCTGTTAGTAAGCCAGTTGTAAGTGTTCCACGTTTTGCCCATTTGTCACACAGTATGAGGGCTAATGTTTCTCATTTTGGGGACAGGAGGTTGACAGCTATGGCTGGGGGTAATGCTGTCACCAACCCTGACTGCACCTGACAGTCATTTGGGGATGTGTAAAATTCGCAACACACCCCATCCATCACATAGTCTTACATGATCTATACCACTGGCCACACCTACGAGGACAACTTGTGTAGTACGTCTCCATACTCACTGTAGGCACCAGAGGTAGCCCCCATCATGGAAGACAACATCACCAGCTTATAGCCCACAGACTCATGTGTGCCCATCACATACAGTCAATAGGGAGTTATAACATTCACAACACACCAGTCATAGATGACTCTGTAGGGAGTCACACTGCAGTTCCACACAGCAGGCTACACAAGGCAATAGTCGATTACATCTTGCTGTCGGGTAACTGCTTCTGCAACATAACCTATGCACCCATGCCACACCTCACCAGGTACGATGTGACTGTCATTCTCCATGTTAGTGTGACTGCCCTGTGATGCCACTTCACAGACTATGTGTGCAGGGACATGCAATAGCTCACCAGTCTTATAGCCCTGAGGGTGTGGGCCAAGCCCTGGGGAGCATTTTGCATTCATCCGGACACGATACCACTGTACAATGACCGACTGTGTCACTTCAACAGTTGCCTATGCTCCTATTGTCATTCCACAGGCATCTGGTATCTGTCCGCTTTGACTGACCTGGTCAAACACAATGCTGTGGCACAGATGACTTGCACCTGTCAGCCCTGGGAGTACAGCTCACATGTAAGGCTCTTGCTGCTTCTATACTGCCTGTCTTGCACAGTTTCCAATAACTGTCACCGGCAGGATGGGAACTGGCAGGCACGACATGGGGTCATGTGACACGATGCTTGCATCTTCCTCTGTGACGCAGGCAAGGCACACCTTATAATGCACCACTCAAACATCTCTGCAGTGACTGCGACCTGCCTCTAGGCTCTGCAGAGCACACCTGCAATGACAGGTTATAGACAGACCATACCTTTCAGGTACATACCTGGACCAGCACACCCACAGCTGAGGGGTTCCCATATCCCACTATGTTTTGCACACATCCTGGCAAGTTACTTAGCACAATGCATCAGAGGTGCTCCACGTGCAACTAACTGTGTCTGGGACCACTATACACATTGTAACAAGCTACAGAGTCAACATCATACCCCACGGGTAACATACCTTCTATGTTGGTATATTGGACAGTGGGCCTCAGACAGCTACTACTGATGTGTGACTGACACTACCCCACACTTCACTGGGATAGCCACACATGTACCGACACATCCATGAGTCATAACCTCCGCTCTGCTGGATCAACCCATACACACCACCTCCTAGACCTACATTAACCTTAGCATGAACACTACCACCATGTGACTGGTGTTACACACCTGGGGTTATCCCCTCATTGGTGGATTCTGAACATATGCTAATCAACCTTGTTAGCCACATCCCGGCACCACACCCATCACAGCATACACAGTACATGAGTACTACAACACCTACTACAGACGTCTGCTGACAGCGGTTGTTAACGTCATGACACCCGTGCAGATGGACAATGCACATACAAATGCTGACACATACTCCAGTGCACTTCATTAGCATGTACACATCTGCATGGATCATGCTATTCCACACAGAGCCATGATGGTACACACCAGATAACAGACGCCACTCTGGTGGTCATGTTCCATGGACATATGATGTACAACAACAGGTGTAGGCTGTTGCACAGTGGTGTACATTCCCATGTGTGGGGTGGCTCACTGGTCAGCCATGGTGGGGCCACAGGGTCCCTCATCACATACTCCAAGACTAGCTACGTAAAAATGACTGCCACACTTTCTGAGGTGTACCACCAGGCATTATGGTGGTATGTCAGTAGTCGATGGCAACACCCACATCTGCTGTCACATACAACAGTCACTCAGGAACATTACAGACCCAGGTGATATTGGCAACATGCTGGAGGATGGATTCAATGCTGACATTACACCCTGTCACTCACTACAGGGCCACAATCCATACATGAACATTGTGGTGTCCCTGTGGTCACACCTACACAGTACTGACCTACACTCTATATGTCCTGGGACACTGGCCCCATGTCACCTTCCAACGTCCCAGGCTGTGATGTCCACCAACCTCTGAATTACATGTCTCCCCACTAGGACACCATATTCAGTAATAGCCTTGTTTCAGACATTGTAGCCCCTGAATGGCACACAGCAGCATTTATCACACTACACACAGGTGGCACCACAATGCACGAGTGGGACTATAGTCCTACACACCTAGCTGGACTGTTCTGCATGGCTATGGGGCACATCATCAAGGACGTCATTCACAGAGACATTGTTTGGCTCCCGTCCTTTGCTGCCACCCGGATTAGGCTTGTTAGGGCCAGAGCATGGCCCCTACACATGGTGGACTCCTTTCATACAGTTACCAGGGCAGTTGCTGATGGTACGGGAGTCCACACATCCTACATTGTCCTCTCATTGCCTTTCAGCACCATTCCCCATTCTGGTATTGACAACATACACATACACCTGCACATCGTACCCTGTGTCTCAGGATGTTATGCTATGTGGCTCATGGGCAGGACACACAGTGAGGCCAGCATACCATAGTACCTACTACATGTCAGGTACATTTGGCATACCACAGTCCTCAGTCATAGGGCCCCTCATGTTCAGTATATGCTTCCCTGTGGAACAGGTTAGCACAGGGGACTTTCCCTGCCTAGCTTTCCAACCCCTGCATACAAAGCACCATGATTGCTCCACCAGCTGATACTGCCTCCATCCATATGGGTGTCGCTGTGACAGATACATAATATGACTATCATGGCATCAAGCTGCATGACACAAGGTGCATGCACATCACCTTTGCATTACACCATTCACCCACTGACTATCACATGGATGGTAGTCCCCTACATACATATCACATTGTACATGTTTGCAGTACACACATATGTCGCACCCACTCCTGTGGTTACCGTATTGCCACTGTGGCGTGGATATCCTTCTGCGTGGCCACACCTGTCTGTACTGGGTGTGTAGCTGGTACATAGGCACCCATTGTACCTCTGAACTCAAGACATCTACACACATTCAAGGGTACACCACCCCATTTAGGGTGTACCTTACACAACAGCTACAGCTTTACATGCCACAACATTAACACGCCATGACGTTTACTGAGCTCTGACAGTTTAAATATGCGGCTGCACTACGGACACCACATCTGTACACATTTGCATACTACATACTCAGGGGTGACCTCTGCTGATCAGACAGGGCCCATGTCCACAACATTATTAATGGATATACTCCTCATACGCGACATAAGCAGAGGCCACTGTGAGCAACATGCTCATGGATATTTGCACACACACCACAATGAGTGGGATGTGCTTGTGGGTTACATTCCCAAACCGGACACTCACCATGCTTTGGAACATAAGTCCTATGTACATCATGCAGGGACACTCAGTAGCACTGTTCATGTGATACCTCCCTTGGTGGTTGGGAGACACATGTAGGCCTGGGATCACTGCAGTGGCTGTACTGTGCAGAGGTGCAGGTGACACCTGGCTCTGCTGTTCACAGGACACTACCCTAGAGAGGTGCCACTAGTGTGAACACTGTAGTTGTGCTTACACATGGACTTGCCAGACTGCATAGTACCCCACTATGCACCTGTGAAGCTATTGCATGTCCTTTGTGCATGGTTACTTGGTAGCCCTTCCATTTAGATTAGCTATCATGCTATTACAATGTCCCATGCCTACAAGTCATATGTATCCTGTTATTGTACATACCAATAGACAATACCTGTGGTATGCATGGTATGCCTGTTATGCTGTGTAGAATATCTGTCATATCTACCTATAATACTATACATTACACATATTTCACATAGTATCCCATAATGCAAAGCATACTTGCACAGCGGGACCACCATAGATATGTCATTAACGTTATATGTCCATACACATGCGTGCTGTGACAGTATATCAACATATACTATCCCCTGCTATGGCACGTCCTTGTTGGACATACCCTACCACTGACGGCGGGTTGTATGGGATTGTTCTGTTTAACACCCTCATGTAGCATCCCTTGTGGTGTCTGTGCTGTGTACCTTGTGTCCCACTGCTGGACGCACAGTTTCTACAAGCGTTAGTATGCTCAGCAAGACATCACTACATAAATACCTTTCCCCACTTTATGCATTGCGGACACGTTTAATTAATGCAAACCAGGCTATACATACAGTAAAACTAATTAATACAGATCATGCTCTACATAACCTTACATATCTGGCGTTCTACATACCTTGTTCTCGTTACAGCATTTCGTTTCTATCTCTCTCACAGTGTTTCAACTGGTATTCGGTATGAGCATACGGCTTGAATGTCTGGCAAGCCATCCTTATATACGTCGATACCTGTAACATGTGGATTCATCCCACCAATTGGTGTTCCTGAGTGACTAATTACTTGCATATCAGCTGTGCAGCTACTCCATTCGCCAATTATGTGGCAACAGTGGGGTATAATTGGATTCTCCATTTGGGCATTGCCTATTTGCTCTACCTTCGGGGAGACGTTCTGTATTGTGTTTTGTTATGTGTAACTGCAACTGCTATGCATGGAGACAAGTATACTTTGGATTCATGTCCCCCGTGGATTGTGTGTGACATGTAGAGTATTTGGTTCAACATGTGGGTGTACCTGTCATCCCAACGTCTGATAACGGAGTATTGCAAACAAAACCTGTAACATGGCTGTTAGTTCCATTATACAACGCCTGCAATTATGCATGACGCCTTTAATTGTGTCTCTCAAACGGTATGTTGAGGGTTCTGCAGATGTAATTGACTGACTGGATGTTTGTGCTGCTATTATAGTCTGTATTGCTTTAGTTTCTGGTGTGGGGGATGTCGGTGGGTGTACGTAGCATATACAGGTTTGTGGGCCTTGCATTTCTACATAATCCGTATATATGTGTGTGGGCTCCATCCCTAATTAGAGAGCTAACAGTTAGTAGACTTATGTTATGGGATTGTACGTTGGGCCGTTGTTAATTGGTTTCTATATCGTCTGCAGGTGAGATTGCTACTTGTATACCTCCGTAATTGCAGCGATATATCAAGGGATATGTGTAAGTGACAGCTATCCCTTGTATTTCTGTCCCAGATATTTGCAGTCATTGTGGTTGTGTTGGTAAAAGAGCCTGTTTGCCATGGATTGCCACCTTTTCATATGGTCGTTGTTGGACACTTGCGGGACACACAGCGGTGTTTACAGGCCAACATGTAGCCACGGTCAGTACACAGGTTAGCACATACTTTTATACTCAATACATACCTATTGTTGCGTGACTTTGGCTACTTATCATATTGCATGTAAAATTTGCGTTTCTTACATACAGGCATAACTATTAAATATGACTGTTACATTATATATGGGACATATTTATGTCCTACCATCTCGGACATTTGCCCTTTGTACTGTTTTATGTCAGGACACACCTGCCCAGGGTGGGGCTGTCCCTCCTACTGTGGGACAGGTAGTAACTGTATGCCTACGGCTAGCTATACCCACTCCTACCGTACTGATCTGCCTCTGACTTGGCACTAACAAACACATGTTGCGGACACACACTCACATTACACTCACACAGAGATGCACACGGCACCCTCAATGCACACTTACACAGACTACGGCACTCACAGACACAGTTGAACACAGTACCTACGTGGACTGCAACACCGGCAGCGGTGACTAACTGTCCCTTCATATCATCATACTATTACTCGCGGCTGTACTGTGTTCTAACCTCGTGGTTATGCATGTCGGTATGTTACACATTCCATGGTTGGCGGTATCCTATTTATTTGTACCTCCAAGGTGTTATGAATATCATTGAACTATCTATTATATTTGCAGATATCGCTGAATCCATCTATATCACCATATATCACTCTATTGGCCTTTCTATCTGTATTATATATATATGCATATGTGTGTATATATATATATATATATATATATATATATATATATATATATATATATATATATATATATATATATATATATATATATATATCTGGCGGGGAATGTGACAGGCACACAGCACCACCATATACTGTAAGGCTCATGTACTGTTCAGGTGCTGGCATTCCGTGTTCCACTGGCTGTTGTGTTTACAATGTTTGAGGGCTGCCTATGTAGGAGTCACACATTGGGCCACCTATACATTACAATTTACAGGTGGTCATGTTTGTGTGCCATCCATTTTACTGTGTGTGCAGGTGGAGAGGTGTCAGTCTGTAGGGGCCTACACTGTCAGAGTATGTGCTATACGTTACCTCTTTGCCAAGGCGTAGGCATATTGGGCATGCCTCCGTCCGCCTACTGGGGCTGGCACAGTGTGTTCATGGTCTGAATCCCTCTGTGCCTGTAATGGCCTTGGCAATTGCGGTGGGCTATGAGGGCCTTCACCATTATGTCCCTGCTGCAGCTGCTTCCGCAGGATCATATTATGTAGCATGGCACATACTATGACGATGTGGGCACACGTGCCTGGAGAGTACTGCAAGGCTCCACCAGATGTATCCAAGCACCGGAACCGTGATTTCAGCATCCCGAACACACGCTCTATGATGATTCTGGTTTGTGCGTGTGCCTCATTATGGCATTCTTGCATGGGTGTGTGTGCATTTCTGATGGGAGTCATCATCCACGGCTCCAGTGCATAGCCAGCATCCCCCACAAGATGGCCATGTGGGATGTCCCCCCCTGACAAATACCTGATACAGCTGTGAGGCATGCCAGATATGGGAGTCATGGTAGCTTCCAGGGCTGCCAGCACACACATCCATGATAATGCCCTGGGCATTGCACATGACCTGGCAGTTGATGGAGTGGAATCCCTTGCGGTTTATGTAGCGCCTACCATGCTCACTCGGTGGTGACTTGATTTGTATGTGCGTGCAGTCTATCGCACCCAGTACCTCCGGGTAGTGTGCCACATGGTGGAAGTGGCGCATATTGCTGGCCAACTCCTCCTGAGTTCTGGGGAAGTATATCTGCTCATTGGCATGTGGTAACATGGCATCCACGAACTGGTGTAGTACCCTGGATGCTGATGCCTGTGAGATACCCATTATATCTCCAGTTGGCCTTTGAAAGGTACCTGTGGCCAGTATTCGCAGGCTTACACATACCTTCGTGTCCACTGGGATGGGTTCCCCTCTGTTGTTTCTGGTTCTCAGGCGTGGCCGGCACAGCTGCACTATTTGCTGTAAGGTGTTCCTGTCCACCCTGTAACGCTCTACTATCTCCAGGTCAAGTAGCCCCTGGTAGGTTACCCTTGGTCTGAACACTCTCCTTCCCCTCCGAGGCCTGCCGTGGTTGTCGACATCATCCTTCACAACACCATCAGTCTTTAACACATGCTGATGAATCACAGCTATGGCAGCTCCCAACATGTACATTTTAAAAGTTCCCCGTGTGTTTACACCTATGGTGCAGTGTTTGGGAATACACAGGTGTGTGTTGGGTGCTTTCACACTTTATACTATTGTACTGTGAACACCGATGATGTCATAGGGTGTGTATGTACGATCGTAGCTACAGGGTATCTTATGTGTTTTACTGCCGGAACTACTATTGTGTTGCCTTTGGTGTTGAATTACATTTGCCTGCCGTGGATTACCTCTTGACCTTCCCTTTACATTTCTGCATGATGCACCTACCATTTTCTGGCGTGCATCCTGCAGCTTACTTTCATTTGTACTTTCCTGGACCTGACATATCTTGCGTTATGTGTGCTACTGCTGGTCTGCTGTAAGTTTGCTTTGCTCTGCTGTGTCAGGTCTCCTATCTTTGCAATCCAATACCTCCCCTCCTTTCTTTGCATTCCAATGCCTCCCCTATCCTGTTTTGCAGGTTTCTGCAAGCAGACTTGTCAGCTGCCGTTGATTGGCCTTCGTGGGTTGATTGGTGTTGATTGCTCATTAGTGCTCCAATTACCCTACTTCCGCATTTCCTTCTTTTCTTCCCCTGACCTTCCTGTTTCTGCTATTGTTTGTGGCGCGTGCATCTGATTACTGGGTTACAGGCACGTTTTCATCACCGTACACATGTGCTTTTGGGCACCATGTGTGCTCTCAGCTAAACGATTCTATACCTTACTCCCCACCCCTGTCCTGCGGCTTTGCTTAGCAACAGACAGGCCAGATTTGCATTGCTCCAATGTGCTTACTGCTACGGTGGCACACCCCTCTGCTGATGTCATGTATCTCCTCTGAGCCACTCCTCGGTGTTATACCTCTGCGCCGTATGGTACAACCTTCATCCTGCGGGACATTTGCGATTCAGTATTATCTGCCTCATTTGCATGGCATTGACTATGAATTCATAGTTACCACGCTGAACACTATCGCAGACCCTTAGCGACCCTTGCAGGTTGGTTGTGGTGTTCCATGCCTACCATTGTGTATTATGCTGTAAACCTGATTTCTATTACATTGCGATTTTATGACATTTTTATATTATTTCCTTATGTTACAGCTTCCGCACACATGCCCTGCAGTTGTGCTGTGCGTTACTGTGGACATGACATTAAATGTTGTTATTTACATGTTGTGCATCTTTTCTTATGCCATTGGCTGTGTATTTCGCCATTGGCATATATTAACGTTGTGATATCTGGGTCTGGCCCTCTTCCATAGCTCCTATGTTCTGTTTGGGAAAATGTAAACCGTGTTTTTTGGTTTACATTTCCGTGGGCTTACGCTACGCCTGCACCACTTCATGAATCGCTATATGCCTTCATTTGCATGGTGCGACACTGCACATGGAGTGATTAGCATACCTACGCCGGGGGCTGCGCAGTTCTGGCGTACGCCGGTAGTGCACGTGGAATTGGATCGTACCTGAATCGCTCGACGGCCATATTTGGCATTATACCGCCTATGCTATGCCTGCGCCTGGCGCAAGCTTCATGAATCCCGGGGTCTGTTTATTAATTTTTATCAAAATGTTATTTTCTTTATTTGCATTATCAGCTCAGTTGTTCTAAAAGATCAACACTTGCAATGAGGTTCAACTGGTGAGTGTACGATGATGTTAAACACAAAGAATATACAGTATATTCTGCAGTGGTTACCTTCAGTATTTATTTATTGGGTGCTGTGTTTGTTTATGTGTGTGTGTTTATAAATTATTGCTGCATACAGGAATAAAACTGTTGCCTGACATACAACTAGGCCAGAATTAGTGTCTGAAAGACAGTTGTGAGAAAACCATATTATTGCATGAGCAAAGCTTGTACTGCATTGGAGAAGTCTTCTATCGCCACTGTGAGGGAACCTCAGCGTTGATTATTAGTAAGGGGTGAGGTGGCAAAGTCTTCCCAAATCAGAAAAACTTGTATGAATGCCAAACTGTGTTTGCACAGATGCCTTCAACACTCTCACCTGAGACCCACTGAAAGTAACTGCCTGGGTAACAGATACTTCTCCAAGAAGCAGTTTATACTTTAGGTTAGGATGTGACTTGAACAAACTGTACTTTAATGTGCCTGCTTCTAGAAGACAGAGCAACAGATCTGACTTCCTATTGACATTCGTCAATAACATTGCTCACAAAAGACTTTGAAATGCAGTTGCTAGTGGTGATTGCATTGCAGTGAGCACTCCACTGCAGTCAACTGCTATTTCTTTTCTTTCCTTTCCTTTCCCATACCAAGACATCTTAACAGCAGATATGAATCGAAATACTTTCTGAAGGAGCATTTGTAATCCCTTTGATTAACACAGTAGCTCCTATTTCAAAATTTTAAAAGTGTTGTGGGGATCATTATCACATTGCAAGTACCATGCAGTGAATGCAATGTATCCTTTCCCATCGCTAGCACCAAATACAAGCTTTGTGCTGTACATCTCCACTCAATAATGCGACCAAAATGAAACAGCTGACTTGACATTAGAGTGAATAATCCATTTCTGCCACATAAGTGCAAGTGAGATAATGAGAGCACGAACGAAACCAAAAACCAAATAAACGAGAAGAGCACAGACTGGCTGAAGAATAAATCACTTTACTTCGAGTAAATAAATAAAATAACACAAGCAAAAGCTGATATCCAAAAAATAAGGTAAGCGCTTTTGTTTGGCAGTTGCCAAACTTTTTCAAACAACCAAAAACATCACTTCCTGTTGCTTAAATACTTCAATTTAGTGATGTAATAATTGCTAGAACTGCGGAACCTTAAAGATGCAGTATTTCCTAAGTAATGTAACAATAACAAGCAACCGTAACATTTTATGAATAAACTGTTACAATCAATCAGCACGTGAAACATGATCGTTTCAACAAATACATTCAAGACATTCATAAACATAATAAAATGACCCATTAAAAGCACTTATGTGCATTTGATAAAATTTGTGTGTAAAATAATATTATATAAAACTTTTTTTGAAATGACATTAACTTACTGTAATAAATGACCTACAAAAACACTCGATGCCTAAACAATCTACATTACACGCACATCTAAATCGGACCTGTTGTCAACAAATAAATAACGTCCACACTACATAATTAACTCTATTTTTTACAATGACTTTAAAATAAGAATCCTTGTAACAGTCTCATCCCAATAAAGGTGGCAATTCCAAAATAAGAATAATGTAACCAGTTGGTGCCAACCTTGTGAGTGAGCCAATAAGAATGTAAGTATATGTATGTATATATAAAAAAGTATGTAAAACTAGATGCACCTAGAGGGGGTATATGTAAAAAATATATTTTCTTTATATTAGTCAACTGAATAAACAACCGAACGAAGGTGTTATAATTGAGTACTATAAATAATGTGTGTTATTAATTAATGAACTAACGTAACAAAGTTCTAAAAGTAATTGCTATTAATAAAATGTACATAAATAGTTTTGTTAATATTAAAAGCTAATTAATAACATTTTGTGATGTCTTCAATAAATAGTAAATAGTATAAATTAATACCATAAAATGTAATTATGAAAAACAATAATAATAATATTAATATAAATATATGTATAAAATATAAATATATGAATATATATGTATATATACAAATATATAAATATTAAAAACAATCTAAAAAAATGAATTAATTTTTATAGTCTTTCAAGTACTAAAAATGTGTTTGAATATATAAAAATATGTAAAATGTATGTATATATACAAAAAGATAACCTATGAAATAATTATCTAGTAAGACTTTTTAATTTTAAAATACTAGCAATAGAAATGGTATTGTTCAATCCTGGCCAATTATGTGCATTAAGTTTTATTTGCCATTGTAATTCAAGTTTTTCCAATAATGGTTGCCATGCACCACCCCTGGCATCCAAATTTAGAACATCTAGAGCAACAAATTTAAAAGAATGGGATACATAAGTGATAACACGTCTAGCTAAGGCATTCATTTCATTACAGTCATGTATAGCTCTAATATGTTCTCCCATGCGATCCTTCAATTTCCTTTCCGTTTTACCTACATAAAACGCTGTGCATGTACAACATAAGGCACAATATACTATCTTTTCACTAGTGCAACAAACTTTTTCCTTTATCCGAACCTTTGTGCCATTAATTACTAATTCCGTGGTTTCAAACACATAACTGCAATATTTACACCTGCCACATTTATACATTCTCCCTTGTTTTTTGTTATGTGTGTTTTCCATACATTTTTTCAAATTAGTACCTTTTTTATATACTATTGATGGATTGTAATTAAAATACTGGTGTAAAAATGGATCGGCTATTAAAAGTTGCCATTTTTTTATGAGTATCTTATTAATTGAGCCACTGTCGGAATTAAAGGTAGTAGTGAAACTTCTAGTGAAATTTTTTAATTCACTGGTAGTTTGAATGTTAGAAACATTATACTTGGAATAAACCAAATCAGAAGTATTTGTATGTTAATATCATCCATATTACCAACCTCTGTGGAATCTATAATTACATTGTTCATCTGATTCAATAGAGGTTTGAAATGTGAATTATCGCGTTTAGTTATTATTTCTACCATAACATCATTTATCAATCTATTAGGATACCCTCTATTTTTAAACATTCCACATAAATTCAGACATTCGGATATAAAATCATCCCTGTTGCTAATCATTCTTGCTGCTCTAACAAACTGGCCTTTTAGAACAGCTCTTTTTTGAGCATAAGGATGGCAACTATCAAAATGTAAAAAACTATTGCTGTAAGTCTTTTTCGAAATATTTTTGATATATATCTCTTATTATTATAATCTTTTTCTAATAAGACATCCAAGTAAGCTATTGTATTTTTATTAAATAAACCTGTAAATTTTAAAAAGGATGTAGTTAAATTAATATAATTTAAAAATTCATCTATCCCTTCTTTATTCCCGTTCCATAAAATAAATATATCATCTAAGAAACGTAAGTAAGTTTTGCAATGAGTAAAAAATGGAGAATTAAAAATAAATTTCTTTTCCCATACACACATTACTATATTTGCGTAGAGGCCTCCGCAAGGAGATCCCATAGCTACCCCTTTGTTTTGTAAATAGATGTTATTATTAAAAATATAAAATTATTTTTTTAAATAATATCAATTAACTGATCAAATAAATTAATACTATCTTGAATTAAACCATTTTCCATCAAATATAAATTTACCCATTCCATTCCTAGTTGATGTGGGATAACGGAATATAAGTCTTTGACGTCTATAGTTAAAAAAATATCATTTTCATTATATGTTACAGTACACATTGTAGACAAAAAATCCCAAGAATTTTTTAATAAATAATTTTCTGCTTGTATATATGATTTTAATTTATTGTCACTAAATTTTGCTATGGGATTGGTAATAGAACCCTGTGCGTCCACAATGGGTCTGAACGGAGGTATATTTATGTCTTTGTGAATTTTTGGGACTCCAAATATAGTGGGAGTCCTTGGATCACTAACATTCATATAATTAAATTTGTCAATATTTATATCCCCTTCAATAAATAAGTCATGAAGTATCCCTCTAATACATCTATAAGCTCCATTTAATTCATTACTGGAGCTCCTTTTATATGTATTACTATTTAGAATAGCTTCTATTTTTATATTATAGTCTTGAGTGTTGAATATAGTTATACCCCCACCTTTGTCTGATTTTATAAGTCTAACACTTTTTGTTTCCATTAGTGTCTTTAACATATCATTCTCCTCTTTAGTTAAGTTATATTTCTTATTTTTGATTCCTGAAGATTCAAGTGCACGAAAATCCAGTTCACACAATTTTTTGAAAATTTCCAAAGTTGGATGCAATGGAGGATTGTATGAACTGGAAATGTAGAACGGTTTAATTACCTGTTCTATATTTTGGAACAACAAACTTAAATTCAATTTACGAACAGAAACTTTAAGATCAATTATTGAATGCACAATACTCATATTTTTGTTGGGAATGAATGTTTGTCCTCGTGACAACAAGTCACAAATGCAATTGTCAAAAACATAATCAGAATAATTATATACAGTAAAATCTTTGGTATTTTTTGTATAAATGACAGGGCAACTAGGTGCAAGTGTTACACACACTAGTTGCCTCTCCAATGGCCTCTGTTGTAATTGTTCCTTCCCCTCGAGAAAGTCCCCAGAGTGTAAAATTGATTCTGTGACCCCCAATTTCTCCTTTGATTTTGTTGCTGCGCTGCTTGCTGACGTTGCTGTAACCTTTCCGACCTCCGAAGGGGAGGAAAATAATCTGATTCTAAAAGATCATTTTCTTCAATTTCAACGTGTTCAGTACTCATGTTGGGATTATTGTATGTCTCATTTCTGACATCATGGGATGTAGTTTTAAAATCCCATTGTTGAGATATGGGGGGTGGGGGGTAAGCAGTGCCCTGTCCATAGGCATTAATGTCTCTCTCTAGTTTTTTGAGCTTCCTGTCTTTAATCAACTTCATCTTTTCATCAATAGATTTAAAAATACGTTGATAGTCAAAATCAGTGTTAGAAAAAGCCAAGTCATTTTTTACTGCTGAGTCAAGTGCATTAGCTTTCTTGGATAAAGAATCAATTGTCTTCTTATTGTCACAGATGACTAAATTCATATAATCTATACCAAACTTGTCAAAAAGTTTAATTAAGTCTGTATGCAATGTTGAATTAGCTGTGAGACCAGAAGGGAATCGCCATACACGTAAACCCTTTAGAACTATATTGTTCTTTATACATTCCGAAAAGTAATTGTTGTCCATTTGTAATTTCTTTATTTTTAACAAAACATGATCTAATTCAGTCAATTTGTCATGATAAGTTTTAGGCATACCTGAAGTGAGGTTTGTTGTAGGTAAAAAAAACACTGTCTCTATTTAACCAGGAAGAAAAATCATTTCTCAATGTACCAGTTACAGCTGTTCTAGATGGCCGTTCATCCGTGCCTGTATCTGTTCGATCCAAAGGCATCACAGCTGAAGTAGAAGCCCTAACATCAGGTTCCCCAGTATTTGACCTGTTTATATCCACAAACGGGTAAGAATGGAGTGAGAGATTAGAACATTGCGACAAATTGCGTTGTTCTAACCAGTCAAGTCTATCAGTTAGTTTTTGAATTAGTTGCGTTAGGTTACCAAGCATGTTATCTGATCCAGTTTCGGACTCCGTCTCAGCCAACATCCATGGAGTAAGATACCAAGACAATGAGAGCACGAATGAAACCAAAAACCAAATAAATGAGAAGAGCACAGACTGGCTGAAGAATAAATCACTTTACTTCGAGTAAATAAATAAAATAATACAAGCAAAAGCTGATATCCAAAAAATAAGGTAAGCGCTTTCATTTGGCAGTTGCCAAACTTTTTCAAACAACCAAAAACATCACTTCCTGTTGCTTAAATACTTCAATTTAGTGATGTAATAATTGCTAGAACTGCGGAACCTTAAAGATGCAGTATTTCCTAAGTAATGTAACAATAACAAGCAACCGTAACATTTTATGAATAAACTGTTACAATCAATCAGCACGTGAAACATGATCGTTTCAACAAATACATTCAAGACATTCATAAACATAATAAAATGACCCATTAAAAGCACTTATGTGCATTTGATAAAATTTGCATGTAAAATAATATTATATAAAACTTTTTTTGAAATGACATTGGGCCGGATTCACGAAGGCTTGCACGGAGTCTAAGAGTAGTGTAAGACTCCATGCAGCCTTCGCGATCCAGGAACAGCCCAAAGTCCGTGTAAGAGTCAAGCTAAAATGGCTCTTACGGAGTGGCGTGGATAAGCTAATCACCTCACTTGCAGCCGAATAGCATGCAAATGAGGCTGATTAGCGATCCAGGAAGCCCAGAACAGCCCGTGTAAGAGCCGTTTTAGCTGCAGAAATGTACTCAGTTGACAACTGAGTACGTTTCTGCAAACACGGCAATGGAGCCATGTCAGCTCCAAATAAAGGGTGCATATGTGACAGGCAGCATGCCAATGGCCAAATATGTGGCCATTGGCAAGGTAACCTGATGCAAATATATTAAAAATATAATTTTTTTTTCGGCGATTGCCGATGTGTAAACCCAGTGCAGCCCCGCACAAACGGGCTGCGCTGCATAGAACATAAAAACGAAGGTTTTAAACCTACAAATGTAGGTTTTATGCAATACATGGAATGTCAATGCAGGGACCAGCAGAGCAAAACCAACATGGCCACCGTGTAGTGGTTGCTAAGGGGGGAAGCTGAGTCTAAGAGATGTAACTAAGCATTAGTAGGCAATCTGATGCAAATGAGTGTAAGGATACTGAATTCCACTGTCACATAGCAAATGAGCACATTCTGAGTAGTGTAAGAGTTACATAAGGGGGAGGAACAGAGTAGGAGATAGGTGACATCACAGGGGGGAATGGTAGAAAGAAATGCAGTTCACTGGAGGTTAGAGTTACATGACAGATGTCAGACAGATATCAAGGAAAGAGGTGTGCCACTAAGTAAACATGAGAAAGTCAAGAAATGGAAGGTGTACACTGTTGCCTACACCAAAGTTTCTTGCTGGACATGTATGTGCACGTGTGCCAAGCGCCTGAGTAAGGCAGTGTGTAAGGCAGTGTCTTGTGGCGTGTAAGGCAGACTGAGCATGTGGGAGCATGTTGGGAGATGTTTAACACCGTTTGCGAGGGCGTGCACGCGTTTAAAACCGAATAAGCAGATTCTGAACTGTGTAAGTATGTGTGCGCGCGTGTAAGCCACTGTGAGCGTGTTTCTGCTGGTTTGCACATGGCTCCACCCTGAGGAAACAGAAAGGAAAAAGGAAGCAACAGATGTAGTAGGAAGTTAGCAGGGAATACTGCTGGAGCTAGCAGGTGAAAACAATTAGATGCAGGCAATTCCACAGGCAGAATACTAGCCCAGCCCAGCACTTAAAACTCTGCAAACAGCAGTGCAGAATGTTTCTCTCAAGAAACACTGCAAGACAGGAGTTAAGTTATCAGAAGTGAAAACTGAAAAAGCTGAACGCAGAGCAGAAATGTTAGGGGCTGCCATAGCTGTCATAATGAGACATAGGTGACTTGCTGAGGGTGGTGACAATGCAGATGGTGCCAGACAACCCGCAGTGAGGAGATGGAGAAGAGTGTACAGGCCCAGGGTCACCTACCACGGGTTACATGAGCTGGAGATAGTAGAGCTATAGAGTGGACAGAGACCTCCTGCAGCAAATAGTGGAGCTGTGCAGGCCACGCCTCACACACAGAACCAACAGAGGGGAACCCATCCCAGTGGAAACCAAGGTATGTGTTGGCCTAAGAATACTAGCAACAGGTACCTTCCAGAGACCAACTGGTGATATGATGGGGATATCACAGGCATCAGCTTCCAGGGTACTGCACCAGTTCCTGGATGCCATGTCAGCACATGTCGGTGATCATGTATATTTCCCCAATGCCCGTGAGGTATTGGCCAGCAATATGTGTCTCTTCCAGCAAATAGCGGAATACCCTGAGGTAGTGGGTGCAATAGACTGCACGCACATACGCATCAAAGCACCAGCCGGTGAGCGGAGTAGGGCATACATCAACCGCAAGGGCTTCCCTCCATCAACTGCCAGGTCATGTGTGATGCCCAGGGCATAATAATGAATGTGTGTGCTGGCTGTCCTGGGAGCTACCACGATTCCCACATCTGGCATTTGACTCAGCTGTACCAGACATTTGCCAATGGGGACATCCCGCATGGACACCTAGTGGGGGATGCAGGTTATGCACTGGAGCCGTGGCTGATGACACCCATCAGAAATGCACACACACCTGAACAGGAATGCCATAATGAGGCACACGCACAAACACGTAATGTAATAGAGCGTGTGTTTGGGCTGCTCAAGTCACGGTTCCGGTGTCTGGACATATCTGGTGGAGCCTTGCAGTACACACCAACTACATGTACCCAAATTGTCATGGTATGTGCTATGCTACATAATATGATCTTGCGAAAACAGCTGCAGCAGGACCAGCATAGGGCTGGGCCAAACAGCCCCCCACCATTGCCAAGGCCATCACAGGCAGAGCGTGACTTGGAGGAGGAACAACCTGAGCCTGCCCCAGTAGGCAGAAGGAGGCGTGCCCAGTATGCCCTGGCCTTGGCAAAGAGGCAACGCATAGCACATACATTGGCTCAGTAGGAACCTTGGGAATGATACCCTCTCTGACTCACTCATATAGTAACAGGGATGCCTAACGTGACACAACCTGCTGTCAAACATGTACAGGGAAGTGTAATATGCGCATCCGACAGAGGCAGCCCTGCAGCACCACCTGAGGCATGAATGCTATGTGTTAAGTAATGTAACACCAAGTACTATATGCACACCTGAGGACCCTGACTAACATCCTACCCTCACCAAGCATCATGCCACAACATGACAACGAGATGATCAAGTGCAACAATTGACTGAAGTATCGCAGTTAGTCAAAGGGGACCCAATGTGGGCCAGTCTGGGATGACATGCTGAGCATGACATGATGCACCACCTGCTAGGACTGGCGTACACCTATCAGTGCAGGCCGTATGGATACTGGCAAAGGCTGTTGTCACCCACAGTGTGCCCTGAATAGGTAAGGCTCAAAACACAAACCTATCTCCATAGGTACCAGAAGGGATAAGAATAAGATCAAAACACAAACCTATCTCCATAGGTACCAGAAGGGATAAGAATAAGATAAGGGATAAGTTGAAACAGCAAGATGCATGCAGTCTAAACTCACCCAGTATGGAGAATGTTGATAACTGTGCTGTAACAGAAAACTGAGGCAAGCCTCACAACAGCACCCTAACACTACCAGGTTACACCTCATACTGTGCTGTACAGCCTCAAAACTTAGAACAAGCTACAAAAGGAGGGTGACTAGCAAGAATTGTCAAGGATAACCACACCCCCATGTCGGTACCACAACAAAAAGCAGCATGGACTAGCCATGCTCAAGTAACAGTGGCTAAAACTGCCCCCCAGTTTATAGCCTGCTACAGACTACTGTCCCAACACCAGGAACTGCATCCAGCCTATGCTGGAATACATGAATATATCAAGTCCTCAAAACCACATTATATTGGGTGACTGCAAATACCCAGACATAGACTGGGAGCATTATACTAGCTCAACAGTGTAGGACAAAAGTTCATAGAATCCACAAACCAAAAGGCCCAGGAACAACGTACCACTCCCACAAGAGGGGTAAGCATACTGGATGTGATAATCAGCAACATGGGTACTGGATGTCAAGATGAGAAGTGTATTGCTCACTGGTAAAACCAGACCATAGAGTAATCACACTGGATATACAAATCCTGACCACAGTCCCTGGCCGGAAAAGCACAGTGGAAAACATGTGTTAAGCAATATTTGCACTCCTCCAAACTGATGTGGAATCCATTAAAGGTCCTGTGCAGGTGCAAAATATGGGCCACACCTCAGAACCTGTAATACAGCCATTCCATGAACACTGCCAGGAATGCTTGGATTATGCAGTCCTAAATTAAAACAAGACACATTGCCTAAATCTGGCATGGTGGACACCAGCCATAACCAAACCATGCAAGAGAATGAGGAAGCTACTACATGATAGAGCAAACATGAACAATGAAGTAATCACTGATCAGTAGTATGGCAATAAAATCTGTCCACACATGCAATCCACTAAGGCCAGCCACAACAAGTGGAATCTGTGAATCCTGAGGCAATGTTACACCTGCCCCAAGTACACAGACAACCCCCAACTCCACCCAAGAAATACAAATATATGTGAGAGATGCAACCATCCATCCAAACTGGAGGCTGAGCTCCCTCAACTCAGTACTCCCAAAACAAGTCAGTAGGAGAAGGTAACCACACACACCACAAACACAGTCCCACATAGACCTATCACAACTGCAAACCAAACACATAAACACAGAAAAACATTCCCGGAGGCACAAATTACAAACACAGCACACCAACAGAGGCCTCTAAAGCAGACACCCAATCAAACAGCCTCCAAACATAGCACATGCAACACATAGCACACAAAGCTGGTGTGCCAAACAGTCACTGGCCAGAAGGAGAAACAACATGCCTGATACAGTTGTAATAGGTGACTCCATAGTCAGACACACTGCTGTCCCGCACACCAGACTGAACAAGGGAAAGGGTACAGTAAGCTGCCTGTAGGCTGCCACAATATGCCACATAACAGAAATATGTAGGTTACTCCAAAGCAAGTAGAAATATGATGCAGTCATAGTCCATGCTGGTGTGAATGACCTGAGATGTACCGCCCTAGACTACATGTAAAGAGACATAGATGAGCTATCTGATTATGTAGTCCAGGCCGGTATGACACTCACCGTTTGCAGCATCCTACCCTTACCAAGAATAATGCCACAGTACAAACACGGAATGATCAGTCATAGCAAGTGGCACACTTACTGGTGTCATTCCAAGGGGATCCAATGTCTGTCTGCTTGGGATGTCATGCTTGACAAGCCACGCAGCTGTCCTTGGGATGGCCTGCACCTGTTACCCCTGGGCGTCTGAATATTGGATAAGGCCTTTGCCACCTCCATAGAGCCTTTTGTAGGCAAGGCTGAAAAGACTTACCCACCACCCTAGAAAACATAAGTGGGAAGAAACATAAGGGAAATGCTGACCAATGCCAGATGTGTACACCCCAATATGCATGCTCCCGAGGCCATCCCCAGAATGGAGAACATCGATGTCTGTGCAGTGACAGAAACCTGCTGCAAGCCTCCTGACAGCACACCAGCACTACCAGGTTATACCACGTATCATGTGTCATGGCCCCAAAACCTGGAACAAAACATAAAAGGAGGGTGAGTATCCATAGTCAGCACAGACACCCATACGTCCAGGTAACTGACAATGCACAAGGCAGTGGAGTTCACCCATGTGCAACTAACTGTAGGCAAGACTGCTGTGCAGTCTGTAGCATGCTACAGACCGCACTCTCACACACAATAACCCCACCCAGCCATCCTGAAGACACTGGACAGTATGAATGTCCCACCAAATACCAAACAAGGTACCACAAATTACCACATAGGTGGTAAACCATTATGTATGGAAGGAGTAACCAGGGACCTAGGGACACAAGTGGACAGTAACCTGTTATGTGACACCCACATTGCCAATGTGGCTAGGAAGACTGTCTACATTTGACACCGTATCAGGAAAGGAGTCACATCTACGGCAACAGAGGTCATTGTGCCCCTATACTTTTCTCTAATCACACCCATAATCTAGTACAATGCCTCATATGGGATGTACCTTACCTGACACCTGCAGCAGTTAGAAAGACCACAAAGGTACCTCACCAAGAGGATAAAGGGTCTCAAATATATGTCATATACTGCCTGGCTGTAGACACCCCAGCTGAATCCAGTCACATACTGCCCACACAGAGGCATTGCATGCCTGTTGTAGGAGGCCATGCCCAACACAGGAATAATGGACATGCTCCACCCCAGAAAACACAAATCCATTGGAGCTGTGAGAGTGAGAGATGTCAACCTCAACAAATAATGAAATAGGATGTGCTGGTGGGACAGATACATAATCCAGAGGCTCCCCACACCCTGGACCAGAATCCCACTCCATGTTAGGCAGAGCCCCTCACTGACACTCTTCAACAGGAATCTTGCCAAGTGGATGGATGATTGTAGAGTTACACTGGGGTCTTCACTGTGTCATGTCCAGACAGAGGCACAGCAAAGCAAATCATAAATGGCCATAATATTCACATAGCAAGGGGTGTCAAAAGCCACACACACTCTGGCTAGGCTAACAAATGCCCAGGGTGGATAGCCTAGTATGAACCTATGAACCTATGAAGATACAAATTGTACAGGACACTAAGGATAATCCCAAGGCTTTCACAACTGATGGTAGGAACCATGTTGGGAATTCACAGATATGCCCTGAATCACACAAATATCACAAACACACACACATATTGCCAACATACATCCTGACAGGTGCAGTGCAAACCCCACCCCGAATGCAGAATATCTATCCCAGCATACTGCTGGCCCCCTGACATTGCAGATGCTGAGGTAACAGCCAACATCTACAAAGCAAAACACACAGCAGCAATGGTATGAGATGGTGTCCTGGGCTTAGTGCAACATGGACTCCAAGATGAATGGAATGCCAAACCACACTACTGCTCAATGTCAGCCTTACCACAGAATATGTACCCAAAGAGCAGTGTACAACAACAGTGGTCCTTCTCAACAAAGGTGTTGCCTGAATGGATACTGAACACTACTACCCCAGAATCCTGAGAAGCTCGGTTTGCACAGCTATGGAAAGGATCAGCCTGTACCACAGACATAAAGATGTTGGGGACCTACTGACACCGGACCCAACCCAGTGTGGCCTTCTCAAATGCAGATCCTGCCCCTAACCATGTTTGACTCAATTGAAACAGTCATTAAGGTCATTGATGAAGGCAATGTGCTCCACACAGTGTATCTGGACCTTGCAAAGGCTTCTATACAATACCCTACGTGTTCAGTATAGATAGGCTCACCAGCTTAAATATAAACCCCACATGTCAGTAGAGGGGTTGCAAACCAGAGCAAGGACAGAACAGACATGGTCAGACATGCTGCAGCCATGTCAGACTACAAACCAGATATAACTGGCATCCCACAAGGCTTTGTCCTGGGATCTCCCTCGTCTGGTATATATGTCCCATAGGTACAGGCAAACATGGAAGGACTGTGTCCGAACATGTTTGCAGAGGACTACAAACTGCTCACCACATATGATCCACCAGCTGACACAAGCATCCCACAAAAGGGCCACATAGAAACAGACAACTGGTGCCATAGCCATGTCAGCAAGCTAAGTGCAGAAACGTGTATAGTCAACCCCCCGTGGATATACAGTAAGTGCCCACCAATTACCACATAGGTGTTAACCCATTATGTAGTTAACATGTAATGAGAGACCTGGGGACACAAGGTGATAGATATCCTGCATTGGACAAACATGTGCTGTAGTGTTTACAGAAACATACCATATACCCACCTAATCATGAAGGCTGTCAGATCTAGATAAGGGGAGGTCATTGTGGCTCTGCAGTCATCCTTCATCAGCGGTACAATTGACTACAATAGCCCCTGTGGGATGTACCTCAGCAGACACCTCCATCAACCGTAAAGCCCCCAACAGTACCTCATCAGGAGTATCAAAGAGCTTGCACAGATGCCATGTGTTGCCTGTGTTGCTGGCATCAATAAACATGCTGCACCTTGTACAATCTGAATGGCAGTGAGCTATGCACATGAGAGACCTGAACCCCAGCACTGACTTACATAGGACAAGCTGTACTGCATGATCCATAACACAGAAGCCACTCCCACCCATGAGTGAACCCCCAGCACAGGCTACCCATAGAGTCACTTATCAATCTTCCTCAATAGGAATCCTGATGAGTGGATGGGAGATGGTAGATTTATCCTGGGTATCACTGTCATGTCACAGGTAGACAGAGGCACAGTATACTAACCATGACATATGTCATGGCAAACTCCTCTTACAATGTGTGTTGAAGGACAAACACACTCTCCAACTAGCATTAGACATGGACTAGGGCACATCGCTAGTGTTTGCAATTGTACACCTATGTTGTGGAATACACTACCAATGTTGGACAAGCCTGGTTTAAGTAGTTCATATCTGAACAGAATGCAACATGGTCAGATGTACACAACTGGCCCCTAACCAGGCTGTTGTGCCCACTATCAAAATGTAAAGCAGTGATAGCAGTAAAGCCCAGGATACTGTCCACCACAGTCAAAGTACTACCAGTACACTATACAGTACTACAGTGTTAGGTCAGTGTGAAAGGATGTTGACAACTGTATGCAAAGTATCCCATGCAAACACTGCAGGCACAGTATAATCCTGTTGTGTTCACACTCAAAGCAGTTGTACAGTAACTACACAACATGACACACAACCATAAACGGGTGATACTTGTTGAAGTTCACACTCATCCACAAATGTGGTGGGCTGCAGAGTCCAGCATATGGAATGCTCACACTGGGCATGCTCACACACTTTGACAACATGCCATGGGAAGGCTGAACTGGGCATGCTCACACACTTAGGCCAAATCTCGGTTTAGCAGTTGGACACACATATCTGGTATTGTTATGTGTTATTCCAGGAACCAACCACATTACAGCAGTCTGCCCAGTGCACACAGTTAAATGACTACAGAGACATAAGTGATATAGTGGATCCCTCCCATATGCAAACATCTTCCACAGATGCACAAGTTGTTCATACAAACAGGGAATGCTATGGCAATAAAGATATGCAAACAGTCTATCAGCAACAAATAATGTGCATTTGACAATTAAACATATGGGTGTAGAGGTCAACACTAGGCTGTTTGCCCTAGGGAATGACAGCTTAGCCATAGTGTGCTTGGTGTCTGCCTCCCCACAGGATGCACATTCCCCTTTCTAAACACAGATGATGTCAGCACCCTATAAGTACAGCAGGAGAAAACAAACTTCCCAGTAATCCGAATAACGCGCTCTGCTAATGCGTCCGTCTCAAGTGTCATAACATCGTTAGGTAGGGGTTTCAAATCCTGCAAATGCTCAGTGTGTGTGTAAGTCTGTGGGAGAGAAATGTCCCTTTTGGCAACTAGGAAAAGACACTACAGGATGCACATTCCCTTTCTAAACACCGATGATGTCAGCACCCTATAAGTACAGCAGGAGAAAAGAAACCTCCAAGTAATGCGAATAGCGCGCTCTGCTAATGCGTCCGTCTCAAGTGTCATAACATAGTTAGGTAGGGGTTTGAGTCCTGCGAATGGCAAGTGTGTGTGTTTGTCTGAGGGGGGTTTGTGTGTGTAAGGGAAATGTTCCTTTTGGCAAATAGGAAAACACACTACAGGATGCACATTCCCTTTCTAAACACTGATGATGTCAGCACCCTATAAGTACAGCAGGAGAAAAGAAACCTCCCAGTAATGCGAATCGCGCGCTCTGCTAATGCGTCCGTCTCAAGTGTCATAACATAGTCAGATAGGGGTTTGAATCCTGCAATTGGTATGTGTGTGGTTTTTGGCTGAGGGGGGTTAGTGTGTGTGAGGACAATGTCCCTTTTGGCAACTAGGTGAACAGACTACAGGATGCTCATTCCCTTTTCTAAACACTGATGATGTCAGCACTCTATAAGTACAGCAGGAGAAGGGAAAACTCCCAGTAATGTGAATAGCGTGCTCTGCTAATGCGTCTGTCTCAAGTGTCATAACATAGTTAGGTAGGGGTTTGAATCCTGTGAATGACAAGTGTGTGTGCCTGTCTGAGGGGGGTTAGTGTGTGTGAAGGTAATGTCCATTTTGGCAACTAGGTGAACAGACTACAGGATGCTCATTCCCTTTTCTAAACACTGATGATGTCAGCACTCTATAAGTATAGCAGGAGAAGGAAAAACTCCCAGTAATGCAAATAGCGTGCTCTGCTAATGCATCCGTCTCAAGTGTCATAACATAGCCAGATAGGGGTTTGAATCCTGCAATTGGCAAGTATGTATTTTTGGCTGAGGGGGGTTAATGTGTGTGAGGGAAATGTCCCTTTTGGCAACTAGGTGAACAGACTACAGGATGCACATTCCCCTTTCTAAACACTGTTCAGCAGAAGGTCATGGCTTTGGCACAAGTTGTCTGTTGCTATGATGCCCCTTTGGAAGATGCTTGTGTCAGCTGGAGAGTCGATTATGGTGGCCAGTTTGCAGTCATCTGCATATTTGGACAGCCACAGTCCGTCCGTGTTGGCCTGTACCTCCAATAAATATATACCAAACAAGAGGGTCCCAGGACTGAGCCTTGTGGGACACAACCCGTAACTGTTGTGGGGTCTGGCATGGCTCCAGCAATGCTAACCATGTGGGTTCTGTCCTTGAGCCACTGTGCAATCCATCTAGTGACATAGGGTCTTATATTTAAGCTGGTGAGCTTCTCTAGAATGCCCAAGTGGGGTATTGTTGCGAAGGCTTTTGCAAGGTCCAGGTAGGCTGTGAGAACCACCTTCCCCTCGTCAATGGCCTTGGTGACTGTTTCAAAGAAATCAACCGGGTTAAACCCGGTAGTGCTGGTGTGCTCTCAGTAGCCCTGAACCAGGCATCTGTTACTGCACAGATATCGATGTTTTCCATGCCAAGGAGTGTTTTGGGTGCATGCATCTGGAGGTTTAGACTTCTGGCATTTAGTAGCATTGCTCTTAGTGTCTTATCCCTTGTGATACCTATGAAGGTGGGTTTGTCATTTGAACCCTGCCTAACATAGGCACTATGGGGGTAGCAAGAGCCTTTGCCAATATCTGAAAGCCCAGAGGTGACAGGTGCAGGCCGTCCCTAGCAAAGCAGGTAGTTCAACAGAAGATGAATGTGTGAAGGTGTAGTGCCTGTGATTAGTTAGCAGTAGCATATATGACTGCTCACGTGAACACATGCCAGGCAGGTCATATGCACTGTGTCACAGGCAATGTACATGTGAACAGGACAAACAGTGACATCCTGTCAAGTGGGACATGGACATACATAGAGTAGGCTATGCAGATGGCACTAGGAGTCCACAGAAGCTCTATAACTATGCATTGCAGGTGTGATCAGTATTCCAGGGTAATTGCAAGCAAACATGCATGCAAACAAAGCTACAGTAAACAGGGCTGCATGTAGTCCATTGTACAACAAACAAGCTGTACCAGTTCCAGTAGGTAACACTGCAAATATGCAGGCACTATGCACATGTACATGGAAATACACGGGTCAGATGGCTAGGGTCCAGTCTCAGTGCACACAAGTGTACAGACCATGCATGTACTGTCAGGATGTACAATAACTGGATAGAAACCCATGTGCTCATACCTGCAGTAATACACATGTCAAATAACAGACACTGAGCCTTCACTCAGTGGTTCCATACTTAGTAGGATGTATGCTCCCTGGCCTGCCACCACAGTATCCCTGACATATATGGGGACTCACCCTCCTGTGACAGTTAGTTATGTGTGTTGGGGCTGTCTAGCATGGTATGAGATGTGAGCATGCAGTGCTAGGGTGCTCCTGTGTGTCCTGTACCAGTCGTAGTACTGCACACATATCAACATCCTCAAACATCCGCAATGCAGAGTCTAGTGTGGGCAACATGCCACTTGCAATTTACATGTCCATCATTGTGTATTACTACATTCATTATCCTATCCCCTGTGCTACCTATGTATGTAGCCTTCTGTTGACATCATTACCACCAGTATGCCAACATGTGCAGATGATACACTATGGTACTTACCATGGGTGTAGACAACAGGACATGACAATCACACACTTACTGCATCAGGCATGCTGTGATATACCCACAATTAATTCAGCACACAGTACTGTTAACAACATGATACTATTACTACACATCTGTGTGGACACCCTGTGCATCAGCAACATGTTAACCTGTACCTGCACAGTTGTTACAGATTGCAGGAGGTGGCACAGTTTCATCATATGCACAGGGTGTGAACCTGGTATGCCTGAGTCAGCCACCCATACCACCAATTGACATGTATGTGTATGCGTGTTGGTGAAGGACAGCAGTAGAAGGTGGGGCAATGTTGATGCAGTGTATGCGTGTATGCGGTAGCCCTAGGTGTTGTCAATTTGCATGTGTGTATGGATGCACACAGTTCCACCTCATGGCTGCCATATACTGGTGTTTGTGGACAGCCACAGACTGTACCTGCCAGGTCATACAGATCAGTGTCTCTGGCCACGGACACGGTACCTGTGCTTTGCAGGGGTGCTACGGACTGTATCCAGTACCAACCCAGACTGGGTACTGTCATCAGAAGCAGGTGTTCGTTGACTGGACACAGATCCCTGTCGGGCCTGGCCAGAGCCACATGCACGTGGTCTCCTGGGGCGGTCTGATGACAGCACAGACCCAGCATTGCTGGGGCTGCTGCTGGCACTACGGGGGCGGCCGTGGCCCTGTTGTCGTCTGCGATGACTGCCAGCTGCTGCTGTTGCTGGCACACGGCCACGTCGACGCCTCAACCGCCCACCGTCGCCCTGGCTCATGGACATGTAGTTGTGGAACCAGTCTAATATGTCCTCACAACGTCTGTCTATGACATCGGTGAAATCACGGATGGCAGCCGCAATGTCACGCATACCGTCAGTCATGGCTGTGCGACATGCTGCCAGCTCCCTCAGACCCTGTCTGGTGTACCGTTCCATACGTGACTGTGCCTGCATGACAGTCCGAAACATAGCTGAGGTTGTAAGACCTCTGTGGGCACGTCTGACAGGGCAGTACGCCCATGGATGCTCCCACGAGAACCCCTGGACATCTGTCTGTGTGGTACCATCTCTGGGCCATGCCCATGGCTGCTGTGTGGGGAGGCATGTGCCACAGATACCACATTACCCTGGTCAATGCCCACTGTATGCTGTCCATCATCTAGGGACAGTGGTGACAAAGGGTGTATTGGCAGGATAACTGTGCGCATTGATGGGGTCGACAGCTGTGTACTGTCAATCGGCTGACCAATGGCGGACCCTGGCATAACTCCCTGTGCCATTACACAGATGTCATCATTATCAGTACCCACGGCACCTGACTCAGGTTCCCTGCTACATGACACCAGAGCAGCAACAGAACCTGTGGGAAGGAAACAGGAAACACAGTTTACAATGTCTACACATTACCAGCGATGCACACATGCACAGGTGCACACATGCACACATGCACACATGCACACATGCACAGGTGCACAGGTGCACAGGTGCACACATGCACACATGCACACATGCACACGTGCACAGGTGCACACATGCACACATGCACACATGCACAGGTGCACACATGCACACATGCACAGGTGCACAGGTGCACACATGCACACATGCACACATGCACACATGCACAGGTGCACACATGCACACATGCACACATGCACACATGCACACATGCACACAGTTTCACACAATTGTACAGTACTCAGTATGCGTGATATCAACACACAGACACAGACACACCTACATGCATACAAAGAGCACTACTAAGTGAGCCAAATAGTACTATTACTATCAACACTATTACAGGAATTGTTAATACACACTCACCAGCATGGATAGGCTGCATTGCTGTTATACCAGAGAGTCCTGCAGACGTGAAGAAACTAATGTCAGTGGGCACAACTGTGCCATTGTTACTGAGTATGATACAGGTCAGGAGTACAACAGTCGCCTTTCACAGGTCAGCAGCTAATATTGAGGATATCACACTTGCACATTAAATACTATGGTGACAGCTACAAACCAAGGACACACCTCACACATGCATTAACTACCAGTGTACACAGCAGTCAACTATACATATGACATATTACCTGCACGTTCACTGTCTTGCTGCTGTGTGGCTCCAGCCTCCATCATAATGCATGTCTGCTGCTGTTGTTGTTGCTGGTGGACTGGAGCCACTACACTCATGAGTAGTCCCTCCAGTCTGGTGAGTGGGGGATGTGTAGCCACCCCACCACCTGTGGCGACCTGTTGCCTGTGGATATCTGACGCACACTGACGGACATCTCTGATTAAATCACTGCAGTGATGTCGTACCTGCTCATATGTCCTATTATGCGTGCCTATGTCATTTACCCGACGGACAAGGTCTTGCCACAGTGCAGCCCTCTCCTGCTGATTCTGGCTGGTGCGGGAAAAGAGTATTGCATAATCCCGCACCAGGCTCTGGTGTATCTCCTCATCCTCAGCTGTGGAGCAGGTGGGATTCCGCGGGTGGGCCATGTACCTGAGAAAGAAAATAACCTGGTATCAGCAATATATGTCAGCAGAATTTGGCACACATACTACACATGCTACTCGACTGTTATGATACAACATATCTCACATATGTAGCATCTGTCTGTCTATTGGTGGATACACATGTAGATGGCCAGGTATCAGTGCTCGGCCAGCAACTGTGCAACAGTACCTGGCAGACTCCATACGACATACTACCAAACCCCAGCAGTCAGAACACTGATTCAGGTCAAGAGCACCTCCTCACTCTGGGGGTTTGTATCTAGGTACTGTATGGCCTACATCGGCAACTACTGTGAGCTGACCACACACTGATTGCCCTGGATATACATATCCCACCTCCACCACCAGCACAAACAACTATAGTGCATAACATTACAGATACAAACTTTACACTTTGTAACAGTGATATGGTATCCTTTCAGCCCACTGGGCCAGTGGCAGATACAACCCACAATGCTGACCCCTACACAATTGCTTTCTACAGACATCTCCGAGAATGCATGGATCATGCAATCCCATATATGACCAAGACACTCTCCACAAAGGGACAGCATCCTGTCTGGTGGACCCCAGCCATAGACATATTGTATTACAGAAGATGGAAGCTACTGCAAGACAGAGCATAATTCACTAAAGGGAGGGCATGTCTGAGCAGCACTGGTAAGGATCTATTTTCCATCATACAAACTACATGGGCAACTTTGAGAGGGAAATCAAGAGTGACACTACAGATAACCAGAAGGCCTTCTTCAGTTATGTTAGCAACCTGGTCAGGAGCCATCCTCTATGCCCATATGTAGTACACAACAAATATTTCACTGACACCACAGATATCGACAACATTGTGGCAGACAGGTTCAGTGCAGGTGTCACCCCGCCCTCTCCCCTGAAATAAGGCATAGTTATCCCAGCTGACTGTAACCTCCCTGTCATCACAGATGTCCAGGTGAGAGACACCCGCAGGACAGCAGAATACACAACATGGATGGGACCTGATGGTATCCCCAGTTGCATGCTACATAACCTCTGACAGGAGCTAAACACACATATAGAAGTGCTATGTAACACTAGCCTGACTACAGGATATGTACCTGTACACTGGCGCACAGCAGCAGTGGTTCCACTCCATGAAGGAGGCACCTCACCATACCAATACAATACAACACAATACATTACATTACAATACAACACTATACAATATGCTATTGCCCCTGTGTCTACAGCAGCGTACTGTTCTGCTACCCTGACCATTGTGACACATGTGGTGTGATGGTACCTGCTGCTGTCACACAGTTACACAGCGTGACTCATATGGCATATTACCTATCTGACTAACATTCAGCAGGGGTATGTGTGACATGTACTCATGGGGAGTCTTGCTTCTTAACACTGTGTGGTTTATTGCAGGGTATGACTTATCTGTGGGTAGGAACTCTTACCTCCACATGTGCACACTATTGCAGTGGCACGGACGACACACAGCAGACATTTAGGTTGTGGATGGTGGGAGGTGTTACTATGGTTGTTGGACATCTGTCATGGGTGTGACCTCCATATGTAAATCTGGGAGTGGTAACCTCTATGTGGGTAGCATATGTGTACTCTGTGGTGTTGTCAGTCACTGTGCATTGGTAATGTGTTTGAGTGCATTGTCACAGTGTTGTACATGTCACTGTGTCCTTCTCCATATCTGTAGCTGTCATGTGAGGTCCATACCATGGCATCCATTATGTGGTGTGGGGGGTACACCGACCTACATGTCCATACCTGACTCACCATGTCCGCTGACACATACCATGTGCAGGTATTCCAGGGATAGTGTGCCACTGTGAATATCATTGGGGCCACTATTGTACACATTTCTGACCCTGCTCACCCCTGACACATGCAGTGGTGGGCAGCCAATCACATATCTGGTGGTTACTGGTGTAGGTGATCTGGAATGTGGTATGGTACTCTGGATTTGACACTGGTGTTCACTCCATGCCTTTGTCACCAGACACCTGTTGCAATACATCTGTACACATGTGCCTCACTCAGAATTTATATACATCTCTCTCTCTCTATATATATATATAGATATATCTATATGTATATATATATATATATATATATATATATATATATATATATATATGTATATATATATATATATATGTCTGTATACATATACACATATATATATTGATGTACATATATTGCTATAGATGTGGAGGGGGGGGCACAGAGGGGGTGTGAGTGACAGAGGGGGTGGGACAGGCTGTGTTGCAGGTCGTCATATACAATCATACCTGTAGGTAGTCAGATCAGTCTGTCTATGTATATGTATCTACATATATCTATATCTGTATGTGTGCATTACATAGATATGTTTGTACAATATTCTATCTACATCTGTCTATGTTTTCCTACATCTCTCTCTCTATGTATGTATACATATATGCATATCATATATATATATATATATATATATATATATATATATATATATATATATATATATATATATATATACACATACATATGTTGACATACATACATATCCATATGTTAGACTGGTATATCAACATATTTGTCTACCATACTGTATACACACACTAACATACTGCTAAACATACATAACTGTGTAACCTACTTTGTACATGGCACTACAACCTACAATCAAACAACATTGATATGTGCACATAGATGCTCTCACATACAAATGTATGTACAGCCTTCACTGATAGTTGCTGTATGTCCCCTGCCCTTTACACATCTTCATATACATATGGATACAGACCAATGACACATATGGAGGGTTCACAGTATGTAGACCTTTATAGTATTACTTTACATTACCTGTGTTTGTCACAGCTGCTTGTGTTGCTGTCTGGTTCTCTGTCCTGCTGCTCCACTTCCCAGTTGTCAGCTTTCAGGTAGCTGTTGCTGAACAATTTGTTTCTGTCTGCTTAATTGCAGTTTTCTCTGTCTCTGTCTCTGTCTCTCTCTCTCTCTCTCTCTCTGTCTGTCTCTCACGTCCTTCTCAGGGTGCAATGAAAGTATTGCATGCGTGGACATGGAGTACAGCATACTTTGTAGGTATCTGCATATGCCCATGTGATGGCCACTGCACCAATTGTTAGCCAGCATTTGCTAATTGCATGCAGCCAGTTGTGTACTGATTGCAGTTCTCACTGTGATTTCAGAACAGTGCTATAAAAAGGTGTGTGAGATAGGCGTAGCCCTTTCAGATGTTAAGGGCAGGGACCATGCTGTTATGCTGTGGACAATGTTCTGTGAGTGTAAAGGTTGGTATCTCTCATATTTCCAGGTGTGTTGTAGATTAACATTCCTCCATTCATTTCTCCAGTTTCCTGTACTAACTGTGTATGTACACTGACAACTACAACTACTACTACTGTTAATGTGTGTGTGTGTGTGTGTGTGTGCTTTCCTTTCACTTTTGCTTGCACTCTGTTGCTAAGGCTTCAATAGTTGCCTTTTACAGTCACTACTTGTATGCCTGCTAGATGTCTTGACTGTAGTGTGCTGCTGTAGCTTTCCTATTTTCCATGTACATTCACACCTTGGAATGCTTGCTATATCTGCTAGGGTGTTACAGCATGCAGTGTGGTCTGGCCATGGTGTGGGCCTTGACATCTATTAGGGTATTTGAGTATGCTGCTGAGCAGGCCCCAGAGACTTTCAGCTTCATCTGTTATGTGCCTCATGGAATGGTACATATCAGTGGGGTACACCCATTAAAATGTCTGGTATGCTGCAGTTGTGACTGTGGGTTAGCATGAGCATATGTATTACTACACTTTTTCTGCCATGCAAGTGGTGAATACTTTCCGGTCTCCATAGTTACCATTGCATGTGTTACACCTTTCTGCCTACTGTTTGTACATTTCACATGGGGTCTGTGGGGCATCCCTGTAAGTCATTCACTGTTGCTATGTCTAGGCTCTTAACTATTCAAATATGGTAGTGTTGGACCCATCATGTGTACAGATATTTGCAGGTTGTCCACATTTCTGCCTCATAATTTGGTCAATATCTCATGCACACCTTTTTCTGGCAAGTCACTCTGGGCTCAAGTCAGAATATGGTAACAAACATTCAAGTTCCAGACTGCATACCCTTCCAGACATCCCACAAAGTGTAGACCCTGTTACTTTCTGAACTGTCTGCGTTTGTTGTAACATTATTTGTAATGTGTCCCTGGTTTTGGGCCTTTGCTCCACATATTTTATTACTTGGTCCAGATGTGTTCCTGTAAGAGGTTGTGGGGTATGGGCAGTGCTTATCCTGCTGTGAGTATGTGTGTGTCTTGCAAGGTGCTATGGTGACATTATTACCTACTGGCTTCCAACTAGCATGGCTGTTTCTGTTCACACACTACTATTATGGAAATCCACCAGTTTTGTTTGTAATTCTAAATGTCATGCTTTGTGTACTACACATCTATATTCCCTTTACATTCATTCCTACTGTTACATGATATATTTACTTTAGCACAATGTTCTTGTGTAAGAGTCATGGCTTAGTGGTAAGTCATGCAGACTACAGTTGCCAAGGTCCTGGGTTCGGGACTCACAGGGGGATTTTATTTTTCTTTTGAACTGAGTACAGGACCTGTCAATCAAAGTGACTAAGGCACTTTTAAGCAGTTGTAACCGGGTTAGCGCTGGTTTGCGCGGAGCTCACGCATGCGCACTAGCGGTTAGCTCCGCGCACACAAGCGCACCTGATTACAACCACTTAAACGTGCTTACTCTTGCGCACACCCGCTATTTTCCTTGAAAGAAAAGAAAATGGGGAGACAGGAAAGTGGTGAAAAGGGGTCACAAAGAGGGTAAGACTGTAGGGAAACAAGCTTGGGATGTGCAGGAGGGATGTAGGTAAGGCCCATAGCTGCCCATTTCTTCATCAGCAACAGCTGTGCATATATATGTAATTTGGTGTGACATTTGAAACCTTCCACCCCTGAGAGAGGTGTCAGGACAACAATAATACTTGTTGTACAGCCAATTGGAATTGATAGGTTCCATGTCCAGTAGACATGTGTGCGGAATGGGCAGCTATGTATGGGGCGTAATTTTTGTGTGGGTACAGAGTGCCCTTTTTTTTTTTCAGGTGAGAGTGGTATGTCAGGTGAAGGTAGTCGGTACAGCTGGGGAGGTAGGTTGGGTAGGTTAACAGACAAGACAAACAAGACGCATACAGGGGCGGTGTATGACACGTGTGGGGGGGTTACACAATTGATGGGGACGGAGGTTTGGATATCCAGAGCCCATGAGCCCACAGATGGCAACAGTGGAACTGATATCCCCACCCATAGGCAGTTGCCACTGTTCCTTCACTGCCCAGGATGGGGCTGTGCTGGGGCTGTGTAGGCGGGGCAACGGGCATGCCCGTTAGTTGTGCCACCCGTGCCTCGAGCTGGCGTAGGGGCTCAAGGACAGAGTCCCGAATCTCCCTACGCACCACAGTCCGGATGCTACAGAGGGTGAGTGGTGGATCTCCTCTGGCCACACTTGCAGACGGGGGCCCAGCCCCCCCCCCTGCAGCGCTTCCACCCGCAGGTGGCACAGGGCCACCGGAGGAGGGTCCGGACTCGGCACTAGTGCCAGGTGCACTCGCCAGCTGAGGTGGGAGAGTTGGGTCCGCTGGAACCCGCCTTCCCTGTCGTTCTATGTTTTGCATTATGTCATGACAGTTTGGGTTAGTGACATATAATACCATTCACAATTAGTTGTAACAGCATGCATTAGTATTCCCATTAACCAAACACCCAGATATTCACACCATTGAACAGCGTGCATAACACATGCATAATTTGAACAGAAATACACAGTCCAACAACATGCAGGGTTAATTGATGGCAACAGGCCATCAGGTGTGGATGTATGAACAGGGCAGATGCATCAACAGACATGCAAATATATATGACCCAACAGGACAAACGTCCAGGGGTGTTAATTGTGATTGCACATACCATTTTCACGTGGAATGGGTTATATGTAGTTATAGGTTGGGGTGAAGAAAGTAATATTAACACCTTCGAATAACAATACATATGCTGTACATTTCTAATAGCTACAGTTATATACACACTACTGTTCTAACTACAGTTTCCTATATGTTAACTATTTCAACTTGGTGATAGGACTGTTAATGCAACATCAATATACATTTTATGACTCTTCATACACATTCATATCTAGCTTTGTTCAGCTACATCTAGGCTACATTTGCTTTATATGGCTGTAGACAAGTGTGGATGTATGGTATATCAGACAAACATCCTATCTGCATATTGCAGACTGAGAGCAACATATCCTGATTTTGGGATACACATTCCAGATGCAGCAACACTTTGAACAGATTTAGCTGTTTGGTTTTGAATCTCACATGCATTTCATTCTGTCATGACTGCAGTATACTTTATTCAGGGGTTATTACTACTGTATTGCTGGATTCATGGCACTTTCTCAAACTCTCTCACTTGCTTTCATTTTACTATTCAGGATGGTACTTCTAGGCTTTATTGACATGTTTTAACAGTAGTTATTACAATCCTTTCCAGCAGTCTCACTTCTGTCATGTTTCAGTATTTCCACAGGGATATATTTCACACATGTGATTTATCATCTTCTGCAGCTATACTTTTCAGCCTGCTGCAGGTTGTGTACTATCTTCTTACAGGCAGGGCATTTTTATTTCAGGATATATGTCAGACAGTTTCATGTTTAGCTTACACTTACAGGCTGCAAACTATTGTGATCAAGCAATACTTGCATACACTTTCACACTGTTACTTGCAGATTTTATTCCTTACTGACTACACTGCACTCTTATGCTGACTGTCATATTTTGATATTTCTTTACAGTTACTGGTAGTGGATTACTGACCTGCCTGGTGGCACAACCGCACCAGCCTATCGCCATAGGCTCTGTGGTTCACAGAACGGACACCTGCAGCTGTAATATAAATGAAGTAATATTGGAATACACATCTCCATAATATCAGCTAGTTTAACTTTTTACATACATAATTAAATGTTACTTACTCAGTGGTGGGGCGTTGGGTGTTTGCCGGGCCTCCTGGATCCAAAGGTTCAGTTGGTCCTGCTTGCATCTCTTCAGGTCTGCATGGTGGTGACGGACCTGCTCACCTGTCCTTGGAATCCCTGTGGCACTGGTGAGTTCATGAGCCAACCGGTCCCACGCCTCAGCCCTGTATGCTCCCCAGAGGACCTGGCCCTGCATGAGTTGGGCCTCATGATTGTGGACTAGGAGCTAGGCCATGTACCTGGACTCCTCAACACCCCACCTCTGTGCTCGAAAGCGACTACCCTCTCCTACTCCTGACATTCTGCCTGCTGGTCTGTTCTACAATCGTTTATGCTGTGTATTCCCGCCTATGGGGCTTATATAGTCCGTTTTTCCTACACATATCTGTGATTGGCCATTTTGGAATTGTATCAACTTCAGTAAACCTGCATTGTCATGCTCTAGTTTGTATTCATTCCTATATATGAGCTATTATTGCATTTCTAGGTACTGCTGTCATGGCTTAGTGGTTCTGTACCTTGACTATGGTGTATAGTATCCTGGGTTCAAACCTGGTCACTGCTTTTTATTTTTCATGACTGTCTAGACATGCTGAGGGGTGTGTCTGTGTAAAGGCAGTTTTGATACGGCTTGCTCAACGTTGCCCGTCGGTTAGCTTGTTTGCGCGGTGCGCAGCTCCGCGCAAATGGGGTACGCTGCTTTAAGCCTCATTTGGCTATCGGCACGCATATTACACTCAGCTCAGCTAGGTGCACATAGATTCAACATGTTAAACGACTGCTCAGCTACGGGCACACATTTTGCACCAGTTAAACTACTGCTCATCTACGGGCACATGCACTCACTCTGTTAAACTGTAGCTCAGCTATGTGCACATCTGGCATATTTTCTTCTTTTGGTACCTCACATGTCTTCAATATAAATGGGCTATTTCATTACATTTTTGATGTGTACATATTTGTCAGGGACATGTTTCCTGCTTATTTTGCAAAAAAAAAAAATGGTGTTGTGGGGGCTCGAACCATGAATGCCTGCTCTTCAGCCAACATCTGTACCACTACGCTATTGCTTCTTGGCTTATTTTGCATATTTAGTTCTTATATGCTTTCCCACTGACTGCTAACTGTAGCTGCGCTACGGGCACGCCAGCAAAGCGCACTCACGGTTAAACATCTTTACAATTTAAAAAAATATATAACATGTTCATTTATATTTCTTTTATGTTTATAGTCTGTAGGGGCATGTGTTGTGTTGTGTTTATTCACATTTCCGTGGACTCTGTTGTGGGTGTCTACTTTGGGCACTTTTACACTTCTGGGGGCTTGTCCGCTTGCAGGGCTCGGCCTACGGACACACCCACTACTGTCTTACACAGACCGTGTTAGACTTAGGTGTGATTCAGCATGCTCTCATGAATATGCAGAGCATGCTGACATCACTCCGTTTAACTGCAGCCTCTGTGTAAGAGTTATAACTCTTACACGGAGGCTTCGTGAATCCTGGGGATTAACTTACTGTAATAAATGACCTACAAAAACACTCAATGCCTAAACAATCTACATTACACGCACATCTAAATCGGACCTGTTGTTAACAAATAAATAATGTCCACACTACATAATTAACTCTATTTTTTACAATGACTTTAAAATAAGAATCCTTGTAACAGTCTCATCCCAATAAAGGTGGCAATTCCAAAATAAGAATAATGTAACCAGTTGGTGCCAACCTTGTGAGTGAGCCAATAAGAATGTAAGTATATGTATGTATATATAAAAAAGTACGTAAAACTAGATGTACCTAGAGGGGGTATATGTAAAAAATATATTTTCTTTATATTAGTCAACTGATTAAACAACCGAATGAAGGTGTTATAATTGAGTACTGTAAATAATGTGTGTTATTAATTAATGAACTAACGTAACAAAGTTCTAAAAGTAATTGCTATAGATAAAATGTACATAAATAGTTTTGCTAATATTAAAAGCTAATTAATAACATTTTGTGATGTCTTCAATAAATAGTAAATAGTATAAATTAATACCATAAAATGTAATTATGAAAAACAATAATAATAATATTAATATAAATATATGTATAAAATATAAATATATGAATATATATGTATATATACAAATATATAAATATTAAAAACAATCTAAAAAATGAATTAATTAAATACCCCCTCTAGGTACATCTAGTTTTACGTACTTTTTTATATATACATACATATACTTACATTCTTATTGGCTCACTCACAAGGTTGGCACCAACTGGTTACATTATTCTTATTTTGGAATTGCCACCTTTATTGGGATGAGACTGTTACAAGGATTCTTATTTTAAAGTCATTGTAAAAAATAGAGTTAATTATGTAGTGTGGACGTTATTTATTTGTTGACAACAGGTCCGATTTAGATGTGCGTGTAATGTAGATTGTTTAGGCATCGAGTGTTTTTGCAGGTCATTTATTACAGTAAGTTAATGTCATTTCAAAAAAAGTTTTATATAATATTATTTTACACGCAAATTTCATCAAATGCACATAAGTGCTTTTAATGGGTCATTTTATTATGTTTATGAATGTCTTGAATGTATTTGTTGAAACTATCATGTTTCACGTGCTGATTGATTGTAACAGTTTATTCATAAAATGTTACAGTTGCTTGTTATTGTTACATTACTTAGGAAATACTGCATCTTTAAGGTTCTGCAGTTCTAGCAATTATTACATCACTAAACTGAAGTATTTAAGCAACAGGAAGTGATGTTTTTGGTTGTTTGAAAAAGTTTGGCAACTGCCAAACGAAAGCGCTTACCTTATTTTTTGGATATCAGGTTTTGCTTGTGTTATTTTATTTATTTACTCGAAGTAAAGTGATTTATTCTTCAGCCAGTCTGTGCAAGTGAGATAATACTTGTGTTGCAAAGAAAATGTCAGAAAGTAAGCACATGGGAATCTACACATTTATATTTATACAATAATTGACAAAATTTCACTATGGGGATATGCAAAGCACCCACTTTTAGAAAAAAAATTTGAACTTATTGCATGGTTAGGCTAACATTATTTACACGGGCTAATGGAATAGAGATGTGGTGGGCTACTTTTTTGCAAGGCCGATATTTTGTGTTGTTCATACTCATATCTCAAAACACATGCAGTATTGTAGGATTTATAAACCTTATAGTTAACTACAAGGGGTATTTGCAATGAAGTACAAGGAAACATGGACAGTTACATTCATAAATTCAATAGATGCTCAATGTCAGTAGCTTCTAGCTCTCTGCAAATTGTTAATTCTTGGTGTTCCCCAGTGACCCAGCTCTCAGTCCACAAAATGTGCAATCAACATTCATCTACATGTCATGTAAACCAGTGGCTTAGCAAGTGCAGGCCAAGGTTTCCAACACTGAGTCTTCTTTAACTAGTGCAGTGTCAACACATTAGATCTTGTGCTGTAGCTACTGTGAGTCCATATTATCTGTTTAACTATTTTAAGTCCCCAGTATATTCCAACTATATTACCAGGTTGCACTGTGCTCTCTTCATGAGGCCCTACCTCAGCCTGTCACCACTACCACTCAGCAGAAGGAAGATACAGGAAGCACAAAAATCAGTAATGCTGAAGCACTAAACTTGATTAAACATAGATGTTACAATGCAGTCTGCTCAAACATCAGATTATATGTACTATTCATCTGGCTATAATTAATTATTCATTAGGGCTCCTAGAGCCCTTTTTTTTTCAAAAGGCTTCTTATGGATAGTGAGTCAAGCAGCTTAGTGCAGCTTAACACAGAGCTAGTCATTGCCCCCCACACCTTTTTGCATGCTTTCCAGCTATAGCTATCAGGTGCTTGGCTCCCTGGAGCTGTAACTACACTAGTGGCAGGATGGGAATGAGAAGTGAAGCATAGAAGCAAGCATCATCAAATACGCTACCTTGCACACCAAAGGATTTTTGTGAACCCTAACTAGGTGAACTGGCTTACATCACATGAATGACAGCATATAGTATCAGTTAGCCCCTAATCCTCCTTCAATGCCTGGCAATCTGCCACACAGGTATGACACCATCCTTATCACCTGAGGCATGCAACCCCATGCTCCTGGAGTGGATCAAGTGGCAAGTTCCCAATAAATGATTTGCTAGTCAAACTTAGATCAGGTGGTTTGTAGTATGGCCTCCATCTCTCTATTCCATGGAACCAGTGTGTCAGTAACCTTTCTGAATCCCATCTGTAATACCTAAAATATGCTTTATAAATAAACACCTAGAGGGCAGCAGCAATAACAATGTTCTGGGTGTTAGCTGGCTAGACCTTGACTACCATTATTAAAAAAGGTAGGGTTTGCACATAAATTCTGCTTTGTCTTGTGAACAGAAGATATCTGCTTATAGACAATACAGTTGTTCGATAAGCTGCATGAAGGGCCAGTAACTCTAGAATACTACTTCACAGCAAAAAGACGGAAAATCTTAGCAGTACTGTACTATTCTTCTCTAACTGAATACAAGCATTACACCAAGATAAAACCTGAGTAACTCTCCCAGTAAACATGCTGCAGTAGCATATGCTGGTTAACTTAGCCAGCTCTGTCACTATCTGAGCCATCAAACTCTGCAAGGTTTCTGACTCTGGATATATATATACATATATATATATATATATATATATATATATATATATATATATATATATATACATATATACATATACATACACACACAGACAGACACACACACACACATATGTGTATATATATATATATATATATATATATATATATATATATATATATATATATATATATATGCAGTCATTATAATATACAGAATCTGTAAATGTCAACAAAATGAAGGCAAAGGGTAATCACAGACACTTTGCCATAGCTAACAATGAGTGTGGGACCCAGGGGCGGCTCGTGCTATCGGACTGTGTGTGTGTGTGTGTGTGTGTGTGTGTGTGTGTGAGATGCCCCAGTTACTATATACTGGTGGCTAGAGAGAGCAATTGGTGGTGGATAGAGGTTCTCAGGCTTGATCCCTGTACCTTGGATGCAGGTGGCAAGGACCTGAATTCCCTCTCCACCACCATTTCTAAAAAAAAAAATTTTGCAGATTTTTGCCTCATATTTGTTCTGTTCCTCATAAAATCTGTGGTTTCTGTATCTACATTTTTCCTTGCAAAGTCTGTAGTGTAGTGGTTCACTGGTGGCATTGCTGCCTAACAGCTACAGGTTTTCTAGTTTGATTCTTGGCTGCGGTGCCTTCAGTGTGGTGTTTGCATGTTCTTCCATCTTATAAAGATGTGTCTGGCATTTCACTCTACTGAAAATTGTCTTTTGTTCCAAGTCAGACTGGTTTCCTGGTTAAATGTTTAAAAAATAACAGGCATTTGAATTTCAGACTTCATATTCTTTAGAAAGTACATGGTAACACAAAATTGTTCTAGCAGTTGTCTAAGTTTATAACATGGATATTTGAAATTTGTCCCTATTTTTGGGACTGTATTCCCCCATTATTGGCTTTGTCCAGGTATTTTGTGCTAAGGTTGAGAGTTATCTATGGTGAGAACTATATTCATTGAATGTTTGGGGGCTGTATTCCCTCCCCATTACTGGCTTTGTCCACATGTTTTTTGCTAGGAGGTTGAGAGCTATAGTGAGAACTGAATTCACTGAATATGTTTGGGGGCTGTATTCCCCCCATTATTGGCTTTGTTCAGGTGTTTTGTGCCAAGAGGTTGACAGCTATGCTGAAAACTGAATTCACTAAATGGTAGTCATTTAAGTTTGTCTTCCTCTCTTTTACAAAACAGCTGATTTGGCATAGTGGTATGTTTCTCTGACTGTTTTGCACAGGGTCCCCTCGGTTAAAGACGTGGCAGTGAAATGTATGGTGGTAACACAGCATTTTATTTAAGCAACTTTCCAACATTATACAAGCAATGTTTAAAATGTGTTCCTGGTTTTTGGGCTTTTGTCCCCCCCCCCCCAATAAATTTTGTCTTTTTCCAGATTTCTTGTGCTGCAAAGTTCAGAGATACAACTGCGTGTCGAGTAGATGTTACAAGGAGCTGAGAGCTGCAGGGGAACAAAACTTTAGTGCTGTTGGCTCTTAGTCTGGTTGCATTAATAGCACAACAGGTAGTATACTTGCTTTTGATGCAGAAGGCTTTGGGTTCTACTCTCACAGTAGATAAATACATTGCTGATACTGTACTGTGTTATAAAGTGGGTGGATGCTGCAGTCCTTCTTGGCAAAGATACCTAGAGTAGTAACTATGAACCTGAGCCTGTTATCAGTTTGCCATACAGTCCCTATTGCTATATTACTAGCTTATGTTTTTAATGCATGCAACATAGGCAATTTATTCCTCAAGGGCAACAGGCACTTTATTTGTAGATAAACAGTGACATATAAAGTTGTTTGCTAGCAGCAACCTCTTCATTGTTACAGATTTCTTTAATGTGGAATTATTTAGATGGCTTTTACTACTTTAGAGATTGTGCATATTTACTGATACTGGTGGACTGTAGAAGGTTGAGCAGACTTTTATGATGGAAATGTTCTGAATTGGGTAGTTTTGTCATTGGTGCATGCATTTTGTTTCATTGTTTACTGGAAAAATGTTCAAAACGATAAATTTAAAATGCCGTTTAACAACTGTACTGTATTGTACAAGGAATATAATTTAGTAGAATCAGGAAGGTGTATCAAAGAGCACATGTATGTTTCATGTGCAAGGGGTCTATGATTTGAAAACAGCCCAAAGTTAATCTTTATCTGCCACTGGCAAAACGTATTTTCTTTGAATGTGGGTTTCAATGCTGTTTCATTGAATGTGAGTTTCAAGGGCAGAGAAGTTTTTAATGCTAAGCCTGTTTTCATTGTGAGACTGCGTTGCTTTGTTTAGCAGATGTCTAAGTGTTTGCACTGTAAAATGCAAAATAACATTTTCAAATGAAATCCAAATCATCATAGAAGTAAAGCAGTATGCACATTAGTGTTTATGGTAAATGGAGTGAAATAGCCAAGTAATGGATCATTGGAATAGCTGCAGGGGGGAGGGCTCCATTCGACCATGAGCCCCAGATGAACTATACCTCCCAACTGTCCAGATTTTCACAGAATGAATAGATTTTTGCTTCTTATTTTTGGTTTGTTCCTCATAATATTTGTGGTTTTCTCATTTAGGAATTAAGTTACTAAATAATGACACACTGAGTTTCAGACTTCATAACCTTCAGAAAAATGCATGCTAAAGTAAGACCTGTTATTCTATCAACTGTCTCAGTTTATACAAGAGCAATATTTAGTACTGTTTATATGTTCCCCCAATATATTTAGTACTGTTTATATGTTCCCCCAATATATTTGGCCTTGTCCAGATTTATTGCATTAACAGGTTGAGAGGTACATGCAAATAAATTGCTTTATAGAATTAGCCATAGCCAAACCTCTCAACTGTCCCCGAATTTGGCTCAAAATGTTGCTCTTCCCCTAATAATCCCTCCACAAAATAGCAATTTTGGAAGAAAACATGGAGGGTTTACAATTAAGAAATAACTGTAATAATCAGAGTTATAGATTACTTTTATTTCAGAAATGCATTTAGATTCTTTTATTTTGTCAGCTGCTCAAGTTAGCAGTACTATTATTAAAAATTGTCCCTTCCTTGACAGGTTCCCAGCTGTTTTGTGTGGCTATTTTATATTTTTGCATCACATTTTTGGTCCATTTTTCATAAAATTGTTTTTTTGGCAAATTAGTGGTAAATCATTAAAGACTGAAGTTAGAAAATAATGACAGACATTTGAGTTTCAGATTTCATATCCTTCAGAAAATTCATACCAATGTAAGACCTACTATTCTATTATCTTTCTAAATTTATAAGAGCAATATTTAAAAATTGTCCTTATTTTTGGGCCTTTGTCCCACTTCTATGTATGGCTTTGCTCTGAGGGTGAGAGGTATGACAAATGTGTCAGGGCCATAACAGTCAGCCACAGACATTTCAAATTGTGACATACTTGTTGCACCCCACTCCCCCATGTAGTGACTCTGGATGTGTCCAAGCAAGGCAAGCAGCAGTTATGCAGTGTAAATGTGCAGGGTACCCCCCATCCAAGGTAGGGTACTACAGTGGCTTTTCATCTGTTCTTGATTTTGCAGAATGGTCTGGTTTCTGTCATATTTTTGTACAGTTGATTTATGCTTATTATTCAAAGTGCCTGTCGCTCTGTGTTTTAAGTAGCAATGCTTTAATGACCATCAGGTAAGCTTGTCTGAGATCATAACATGCAAGTAAGCTTTAATAAGCATACTGTTAAAGAATTGCCAACATTGAAGCCTTTCTGTTGTTGCCATGCAGAGAATACTTAACTAGATAATGTATAAGCGTTGGGTATTGAAATGCATATGGCAGTATTTGTAATAAAGGACAGGATTACATTATTTTAAGAAGCTCATTACACTTGTTGGAGACTTCCAGTGATCTCTGAGGGCTTTACCTGTAAACTAAACAGAATGCCATTCATGTGTGGTCCATAACCTGTACATTAATCCTTTAAGCAATGTATCTTGAGCTTGTTTGCTTTTCATTTTTTACTTTGATCATGTTTTCCCCATGAAACAAGTAGATAGTTGTCAGGCAGCAGGTCTTTTTTGGATAAGAAACATTTTTACAAGTGGGGGCATCACAGAGATCGCTACTTTCAGCATGTTACTTGGTACTTTAATAAAGCTGAATATAAATTATAATTAGAACTGCAGTGCAAGGAGAAGCAATTTGAGTTGAGTGCTGCTTGTTTTTCTTATACTTGATTTTGACTGGCATTCCAGTAATGTATTTAAAAAGTAATTTATTTTTTATGCCTCCCAACCTTTTTGTTTCCATCTAGACATTAAGTAAGCTGTCAAGCAGCCAATGCATTGAAATATTTTTATTCTTTTATACTTCATTTGTCTTGATTGGACTCTCATAATGAGGGTTTGGCACCCAGGGCAGCATATTTAATTAAAGTTTAGTTTTTGTGGTTTTGAGCATAGCTCCTCCTCTTTCTAGTTGTCCGCACCCCCTTCCCATTGACCCCACCCATTCGGCTATCTCCTGTAGCCCCCCTTTGATTTGAAGTCACCAGCCGCCACTGATATCATCTAGTGTTTCACCTGATGTCATGCAATAGTTTGCAAGTTACTTGATTTTTTTGAAGTATTAAGTACATACGGAAATATTATTTATTGTCATAATTAATAAATAACTAGAAATATATCGGGTATAGTGTTTTATATATATGGACATTGACAATGATTTTTTTCTGTCTCTCACCATAGCAGATGACAGTACATCCCTCAATAACATGTCGGACTCTCAGTTATGAAAATTTAAATATAAATATAAAAAATATGAATAACAAATGAAAAACAGGGTTTAATTTATATACTGCATGGCATCCTGGATTAACAATCTTAGTGTCATTTTGCTAACAAATCCTTGTATTTTGTAGTACTATCTTTAATTAGCTTGTATGTCATTTAGATAAATAAGGCAGATCACAAAAAGGTCAGGAAGTCATAAGGAAGTAGGGGTATGAACTGGAAGTATACAAAAAAGTTGACATAGGCTTTTTATAACAAGGAATAAATGGCAAATGGCTGCAGTTGTGAAAACCATATTACTGTTGTAATATTTCTCAAATGTTAATTCAGTGCACATGGTCGCATGCCTTCTTTATGTCCATAAAAACATGTGTAGATGGTACTGGCAAGCTCCCATTACTCTTGCAATATATGTGCAAAGGCAAGTAGTTGAGTCACTGTTTCACACTGATTATGTAATCCACATTTACCTGCCAAAATCAGAGGGTATTGGGTTGTCTGCTTTTTAGCACTTGACATGTTTTCCTAGAGATGCCAAGAAGTTTGACTCCCTCTTAATTGGAATGCAATCTACAGTACAGTTTTTTAAAATGAGGACAACTACCCCACTAAGCCAATCCAGATACACTGACCTAGTCTTCCAAATAACATTGAAAAAGCTTGTTACCCTTATCACCCCCATCCACATCAAGCACGTTCAACATTTATGCCCAGATTTCAACTACTTCCACAGCCTTGGCACATTGGAATAGTTAATCACTGCAGTGACCTCATCTACTAAAATGCATTGAGTTCTATGAACAGTTCTTAGTTTTGATTATATCCTTGCTAGACAGCAGCATGTTTCCTCCCTTACTAAGAGCAGCCCAGGAAATATCTAACTTAATTCTACTAAATCCCCTGTATGGCTTCCCAGGACTTCCCTAATGTCTTCCAAAAGTCATTCTCCATGCCCTCACCAAACTCCTTTTACAACTGGACTTTTGTGTGGTGACTGCTACAGCTGCAGCTTTCTTGGCATTGCAGTAGTATCAATCAAAGTCAGAATTAGCAATGCATAGATTTTATTGAATTTGACATTTGCAATGCATATCCACATGTTGTTGCTAGAGTTACTGCCATGTCAAGGATGACTACCTACTGGCCATACTATGCTATTGAACAGGTGAACCATTTATAGTCTAGCCAACAATCCCACCAATTTCTGAGACATTGGATTAAAACCAAACCCTGACCTAGTTTTAACCCTTTTCCATAAGGCCAAGATTGGTCAGAACAGGGGGGGGGGCGTACTTATGATTGCTCATGCTGTTTATGCTTAAAAGGCATAATGGAACTACTCTGGTTTACCTCCATGTGGGGTCTATTCCATAAAAAAAAAGTATTCTCTGCAAAATAACATAAAGATTGATAAGAAGGAGGTGCTTGTCTGAGGAGATTTTGTTAATATAAATTGAGCAGACCAACAGTGAGGAGACTAAGTCCTGAGGACGAAGGGCAGCTAAAGGAGGATGAAAGGAAGGGTTGATAGTACTGGGTTTGCTAAGAGCATTTCCACACATATTGATGTTCAAATCACTCAGTAAAAATGCAAATGTAATTTTCTAATAAACAATTTCAAATAAATAATTCTTCTTCTTCAGTCTTTGATTGAGAGTGAATAAGAAGCAAACTCATAGTTTGTATTTAGAAACGGATATAGAGTAGAACTGAATCATCTTGTATCCTCTAGCAGAATTGCTGGGTTCAGTCTATTCCATTTCTATTTTTCCATGGCAAAATTTCTGCTGTTGATACCTGCAGCTTGGTGCCTTTTAAAATAGTTCTCTGACTTGACCATTGCTTTTTCCTTAGGTAATACTTAAGAAAAGTCACATATACAGATCAATGAGCATTTCTGTGTAATTAAAATTAAAGACAATAAATTGTTGATATTTAAAGTTTCTGAAAAATGTGTCAATTTGATCATTTTTATTTTTTTTATTTTAAATGGGAAAGGGGAAGATCTTTGTTGGGGTGATTTAGATAATCAGCTTGACATCCTGGAATTGCTTTAGCACAATAGATTAAATGCCAGCATCTTTCCTGTGCTCAAAGACCATTTAAATATTAATTGCATCCTGAAGTCCTATGTAAAATATAATTTATGAACATTTCTTGAAGGTTCAGCTCATTAGTAAAATGTCAATATAGCTGGCAGTTTTATAACAGTTAGAGTTATGCATATTTTATAGTATTTACTTGTTTGAGATTTCTATTATTTTTTAGACTTTATTAGATGTTTACCTAATTTTTTGTAACATATTCATGATGTTATTGATTTACAAAACACTCACAGGTTAAACTGGTAACTTGTGTTTGAAATATTGTATGTGAGGTGGTTTCTTTAATGTATACTTCAGTTCAGATAAAGTCTTTGTTTAATTGTTTTATTTTGTCATTTGTTTACTGGGTTGGTGCTACTAGGTGAGTAGCCTCCTTTTGGGGAAGACCTGAGATGGTATTTATACTACTATAGGAAATTTGGCCAGTACATTGGAGAACTTCCCCTACATGTTATAACACTCATAGTGCATGTGACTAACCAGTGTGAGCATCTGTTCCATTCCTAGTGCAGTGGTTGCTGGGAGAATGGTGTGCAAGCATGGCGAAGCAAAATGGAGTAGAGACGAATGCTACCTCCTTGGAAATGTTTACAACTACCAAAGAGGAGAGGATCATGAAAGAAAAAGGAGAAGGAAGTTGTGTGGAGGATACAGAAGAGTTGTTTCAAAAAGGAGATGTTTAAAGAGACAAGACAGGAAGTACACGTTAAAGGAGTTATAATTACAACCCTCCAGTCAGAAGGGTTATGGGATGATATATTAAAAGACTTGGTAGAGCAAAGTGAGACAGAGTAGCGGAAGGAAATATTGTGGGGAGAAATAATAGAGAAAATACATCAGGAAAAAGGACAGAAAAATGAAGAAAAGATCTTTTGTGGAGATGGTTGAAGAACAGAAATAATTTTAAAAAGAAAGGAAGAAGAGAGAGGAAGCCAAAAAGAAAAAGGTCATGGTGAGAGTTGTAAATGGACAGGTATGATGTTTGGGGCAAGATTGTTGTGCCTTTAGGTATAAAGGCACAGGAGGTAAGAGCTTACTCTCAATTGGCCCTAGGTGTGAGTGTGTATGTGTGTGTGTGTGTGTGTGTGTGTGTGTGTGTGTGTGTGTGTGTGTGTGTGTGTGTGTGTGCCTTCTGTGGAAGGTTGGGTGCTGGGCTGGCAACTCGGCACTGTAAAACCCCACTTCCAATCATTCTGTGGACCGTAGTACCACTGTGGCGACCCCTAACCAGGGTAAGCTGAAAGGAGATGATGACTGTGACATATTTTGAAACTGATGAAATCTTAAAAACTTTTTTGGACAAAAATGAATAGAAAAAAAGACATATATCCATGTAATTAATATGTTGTGCAGATTTTTTCAAGAAACACACACACACAAAAAAAACAATATTCAGTTTTGAACTGAAATCAAAAGAGACACAATTAAGAAGTATTTCCTAAAAAATGTTTGTAATGAAGTAAAATATATCTCTAAAGTTATTGATAACAGAGAACTGTGGACAGGGTCTTGAAACTGTAATGTGATTTTAGAAAGGAAAAATGGTAAAATAATATGCATTCTGAGTATGATAAATATTAATGGCAAATGCTATGAAACATGTTTTATATATATATATATATATATATATATATATATATATATATATATATATATATATATATATATGGGTCCACTTTGTAATTTTGAAATACTGAAATCTCAAATTTCTGTATTTCGAAACAACAAAGCCGAAAACTCAACCACAACTCATAAACTCAAAAACACAGAACTGCAAAATTCAAAATCCTGCACCTATTCTACACGTGCAGCACACACAAAAGCATGCACAACCCCCCCCCCCACAATCAAACAAATACATCTAAACTACATGTAAGCAGGGGGGGCTGTTCCCCCCACACCACCCCTACTTATATATTCTAACTCCGAGATCACACAAACAGAAACACAAACAAAACACAGACACACACACACACACACACACACACTTACCAAAACTAAACCAAAACATCCAAACACCACACTGCCAGAAGCAAAAATTCAAACTATCCGTGCTTCGGTATTTTAAATTTCGCGCTTCTGCCAGTTTTGGAAATGTGAGTCCACGGCTTTGTAAGTCCGAAACACACACATAAACACACACACACACACACACACATATATATATATATATATATATATATATATATATATATATATATATATATATATATATATTCTATGTTTTTATCTTTGAAAATCAACTTTAAATTAAATTTTCTAAGAAAGAATTTCAAGTCAATAATCAACTGTTCAATTCTAGACCTTTGGGTAGGCACAAATGTAAAACCTTTACTAAGCAAGTCTGGAGAGCATTCAGAGTGTAGTTGCATAATTTAAAATCCCCTGAAGTATTGTTAACAATTGCAGGGCCATTGTCTTCCACACTGTTGTTGTTGAGATACAATAGAAATGCAAACAAACTTAATTCCTCCTCCTCCTGCCCTGACCCATTCTTTGGTAATTTTGCCAGGTATGATACCCATCCTCGGTACTGGAGTAGTTCTGTAGTCTCCCTTCCATGTTCCTGTGATTCTGTATTCTCTTGGATCACCTCAAAGAAGCCTGTTTTAAAGGGGGAAATTCATCCTCATAGGCCTCCATAGACAAATGGTGTGAGCTTGTTGGTTCATCCGCAGGTGGTGTAAAACCTCCATTGTGTTTAGCGTCAGGGTTAGCCAGTCCCATTTGCCATTCTGACTTACCTATTTGAAGTTTTTCTCCTTCCTAGATTTAACATCAAGAATATCTTGTCTGTTTTAGTGAAATGTTGTTATATTTATCAATATGTTGATCAAAAACAAGATCATTTGTGATGTTGTGATCCAGTTAGTAACCTCATGAACCAAACCATCAATGTTTTTTGATTGTGCTTAATGAGTACTTCCAAAAGTTCAAACCCCTGCCAATCAAACATTTCAAGTAATTCCTTATGCAGGCTTGAGTTGAGCATCAGCCCTGTGGGGAACACCCAGCTTCTTAGCCCCTTCTGTACAATCCTCAGTCTTATACATTCAAAAAAGTACCCATTTTCAATTTGTAGTTTGTAACATTTTAAGAGGGTACTCTCTAATTTAGTTATAGATTGTTTAACAGTCTGCAAGGTGTTAGGTACTGCACTCTGAAAAACAACCATCTTACACAACTATACTGCCAAACTAAAATTACTGCCATAGCAGTGTGAGTACTCACTCCATCAACTCCATTAGTTAAGAAATTGTTCAGTGTACCTTGTCTGGGAGGAAAAGGATGTGGAAGGTAGCATTTCACTGTGTCGAGCCCAAGTGCTGCCATTGTTCATCTGCTGTGTAAGTTGTTGAACTATTTGGGTTAAAGGCTCATGACTTGCCACAATATCATCTTGGACTACACCCGTATGAGCTTCCAGTTCCCCAGAAGACATTACAAAGAAAACTGAGAACCACACAAAAATACTAAAAAAGCAAAAAGAATACCTATGGGTGTCTACAATAAAAAAGTTTTTGTTCCACTAAAATTAGATTAAGCACTTTCATCCACTTATACCATAAGACTTCATAAGAATCTAATTAAAAAACAGACATATATTATTTAAATATCCCTCTCTACAGTCACATGATTCAAGAAAACCAATCAAAAAGCACAAAATAGGTGACGGCAAACTTAATTTAAAATACATTCCACAAAAGAATCATTCATTTGTTAAACCAAGTATCAAAACCATAGAAACATTGTTTGTAATTATAATATTCAAAACAAGTACAACAAGCATTCTAGCAACAAATATTTATATCCATGTTACTTTTTACACTACATAAGAATGAAGTTTTAAAATACTAGAAACCAATATATTCTCATTTAACCTGTGAGTGTGAGTGCATTCAGCCTAATTTGCCATATAAGCTCTTTACCTTCAATTCGATCTTCCTATGGACCCTCCCTAAGATCCTTGTAAAGAATATCCAAACTAACAAAATTAAATTGATGAATCGGGAATTTAGAAAAATGTTTAAATAAAGCACTGTCTTCTTTTATATTTTTAATATCCAGTAGATTATCATAAATGTGGTTCCTTAAATGGCTTTGTGTTTTTCCTATATGGAAACCACTGCACTGCTGACAAAGTGCAATATAAATCACCCTAGTGGAGATGCATGTACAATGAAATGTAGCCTTAATAAAGGTCTTGCTAATAACCACCTCATCATGCTCCAGTACAATATCTTTAAGTTTGTCAGAATATGCGTCACAGGCAAGTATGATCCTTGCACTGAGCAGCATTCTCCAATGATGATGCCACAATTCCAGCAGAAAATGATTGACTTTAACAATTGGCCTAACTACTGGTGTCATTCCAAAGGGGTCCAATACTTGTCAGAGTAGAGGACATGGTTGACAGGCCATGTCACTTTGCCAGGATTGGTGTTCACCTGTCACCTCTAGGCTTTCTAATATTGGCCAAATCATAAACCACCACTATAGTGCCTTTTTTAGGCATTGTCAAACAGACAAGCCTTCCAACATAACAAAAGCTACTCAGAACAAGCTAAATGTGTCACTGCTCAATGCTAGGAGCCTCAAAAAGAAACTGTACTCCCTGGAAGTTCTCTTCATCCTAGAGAATGCTGATGTCTCTGCAGTTACTGAAACATGGTTCAAAGACATGGAAAGCACTGACAGTGCATGGCTATAATGCCTTTCATACAACCACCCACTGAACAAGAAAGAGCAAAATATGGAGGTGTATCGATCTACATAAAGGATAAACACACCTCAAGGCTGGTCAAACAATAAGACATGCTTTAGCTACTCCATGTTCAACTAACCATGAGAAAAATCCATTACCATCTTCTTGCTAGCCACAGGTTGCCCACCATGAATTAGGAAACCCAAACATCATACCTAGAGTTAGTAGACTCACTCACCATCCAGCCCAATACCATACTCTTGTGTGATTTTAACTACCTCTCCATTAATTAGGAGGCATACATGACCACTAACATGCAGGCCCAACGATTTCTTGACTTTGTAAATTAAAATGCCCTGGAGGAGCTAGTCTATACTTCCACTAGGAGAACAAATATCCTAGCTCTGGTGCTAACAAATATGGAAGAGTGTTACACTTCCATTAGTGTGATGTCCTCACTGTTAAGATCAGATCACAAAGTGGTCTCCATTGAAATGAAGGTAAAACTAGTCCCCCCACCTAATCACAAAAACTTTAAGAACTTCTTTAAGACAAATTACCCTCTATTAAGGAATGGTATAGCTACTTTCCAAGTTCTCCCAAATCCAGAAAACACAGAAACATATGGAGATGTGTACACAAAACCCTTGTATGACCATATAAACAACTGCATAGAAGTACCAGATCAAAATAAACTCAGATCAAACCACAAAAACAAACCACTCTGGTGGACCCCTGGTATTAATAGGTTGTACAACAAAAGAAAGAAAATCCTGTTTAGAAGCAGGAGGGAATGTGTACAACAGAGCAAAAAGTCCTTCATTAATCTAAACAAGTAAATCAGGGAACTAGTCAAGCCTCTAAAACTAAGGATAACAATAAGGCATTTTTCAGTTATGTCCGCAATCTTAGGAGCAGCACCCAACAATGTGCGGAATTAGTTGTAGATGGCATCACATACACTCAGCCAGAAGATGTAGCAAATCTTCTGGCTGACAAATTCAGCTGAAATTTCTCCTCTCTGTCACCCCCAGTTGTTCCCCCAAGAAATACCCTCCACACTCCACTGCCAGTTATCACAAAAGAGCAGGTTGCCACTCCACTCTCTAAAGACATGGCTTCAGTGAGGCCTGATGATATAGCAGGTTGCCTCTTAAACAGCTGTAATCATGAATTATCAGGCTCATTAGGATCTCTGTTTACCCACAGCCTCCAGACAGGCATTGTTCAGATCGAATGGCTATCTACTAATTGGGAAATTACAGACCCATTAGTATGACTAGTCTTATAGGTAAGGCCATGGAAAGAATAATCATGGACCTGATAAATAATAACATAGGAAACCTCCCAACACTGGACTCAACCAAGTTTGACTTTGTCAAGGGCAGATCATGACTACTGAATCTGGTGGATTTCTTTGAGAAAGTTAGTAAGGCCATGGGTGATGGTAAAACAATATATACCACCTACCTTGACCTGCTCAAAGCATTTGACACAATACCCCACTCAGGTATTATAAATAAACTCACTAAAGTGGGCATAAATCCCTACATCACCAAATGGATAGCCAATTGGCTCATCGACAGGACACTTGTGGTTTAAGTGAGTGAATTCAAATCCAGCAAGAGGCCAGTTTTTAATGGTGTACCACAGGTCTTGGTGATGGGATCACTCTTGTTTGAAATATACTTCTCTGAAGTTAAGGCTAATGTGGCACACCTCTGGATAATAATGTTTGCCAACAATTACAAACTTGGGACAATTATCGAATCCCCCAATGATGTAGACATTCTTCAGGAGGAGCTTGGTCAGACAAATGATTGGTGCTAGAATCATGGCCTAAAATTAAATGCAAAAAAAGACATTATCATACCCTCTAGGAAGTCAAATACCCCTCCAAATTACAACATCAATAAGAGTAGACTCAAAGGTGAGAGATCAAGGTACAGAGATAGATAGTAGCCTGAACTTGGACTGCAATCTGTCCACAGTGGAGAGGAAAGCATTTTAAGTGGCACAACTTATAAGTAAAGGTATGGACTCTAGATCCAAAGAAATTATAGTCCTACTGTACTTAGCCCGGACCTCATTATACCAATAAACAAGTACAATGTGCCATTTGGCGTGTACTTGAGTAGGCACTCACAGCAGGTAGAGTGACCTTAGAGGTTCCTCACAAAGAAAATACAGGGTGTAAGCAACATGTCCTATGTGGATAGAATAAAAGCCCTATCCCTTTACTCTGTCTCCTACCGATCATTAAGGGATGACCTATGTCTGACCTCCCAGGTACTCACAAATCCAGCCCTGATGATGCTGCTACACATTCGCAAGTCAAACAGCACTAGGGTCACCTGATCTAGGGATGTAAACTTAGCCAGTGACTCAATCAAAACATGCTGGGTAGACAGATATGTGTCTCAGAGATTGCCCTTTCTTTGGAACAAGCTTCCTTTTCACATTAAGCAGAGCCCTTCCCTGGTCCTCTTCAAACTATGTTTGGATGACTGGATGGGGATTCGCAAATTCACACCTGGGGTAGTGCCTATGTCCCTTATGGACAGGAGCAATCTGTAAGATACTCAATGCATGTATCTCCCTGGACTATATGAAAAGAGACACGATTGAGCTTGCTGAATATGTGTCCTAGGCAGGTATGTCCCAAGCCTTAATCAGCATTCTACTATTACCCCAAATTATGCCGCAATACAAACAGAAAATGAATGACTTTAACAATTGGCTTAGTTTCTGGTGTCATTCCAGGGGGATCCAGTATCTGACAGCTTAGGAAGATGTGATCAACAGACCATGATGCTTTGCCAGAGATGGCTTGGATCTGTCTCACTTGGGCTTCAGGCTGCTGGCAAAGGCCCTTGCCTCCCCCATAGTGCCTTTTTTAGGAAATGTCAAGAGGTCAATACTACCAACATAAAATGCACCTTAAAGGTCATACTGTTAAATGCTAGAAGTCTAAACATGAAACTGCACTCATTGCAAACATTCTTAACCCTGGAAGATGCTGTCATTTGTGCAGTCACAGAAACCTGGTCCAAAGCTGTAGAGAACACCCCAACCTTACTTGGTCACTCATCCTATCATACATTCAGACCCCAAACTGTGGGCATTATTAAAGACACACACATCCAGGCTGATCAAACAGTATGATGAACAGGAGACACTCCAGGTGCAGTTAACTGTTAACAAAACCCCTATTCAAATTATAGCTAGCCACAGGCCCCCAAATTTGACTCAAGATGTCCACTCCACCTATCCGGACTTTTTCAAATCTATCAAGATTCAACCCTTTACCCTGATCCTGGGTGACTTTAATTACCCAACCATAGATTGGAAAAACTACTCATGCCAGAACACAAATACCCAGAGATTCTTTGATTTTATCAATGCAAACACCTTGGAACAGCTATTCAATACCCCCAAAAGAGGTGATAATATATTAGACTTGGTATTAACCAACATGAGTAACCACTGCAGCATGCCTATAGTATCATCTTCCTTGGAAAGATCCGACCATAAAGCGGTCACTTTCAAAGTCACCATCTGTCCTGGCCCTTCTCAAAAGCTGATTATAGCCTCCTGAGGGATGGTTTAAACAGCTTCACAGTCCCCTCCCCCTTTGTAGGAACTGACACCAATGTCCAAATCTGCACCAAAGTACCATACGAGTATTTATATAGATGCATGTAATCAGGATTACCTGAAAGGACAAAATCATCCTCTGCAAAGGAGAGTAAATCTGTATGGAGGACATCTGCAATAAACTATATAACAAAATGAAAAAAAATTGCTGTCCAGGACCAAGAAGGAGCAGGTGCCCATTTGGAATCAATCTTTCCTTAGCCTGAATAAGCAAAGAAGAGCACTAGTGAAATCCTCTAATGCAAACTTTAAGCCCAAATTGGCCACAGCTACTAGAGACAATCATAAGGCCTTCTTCATATATGTCCAGAATTTCAAAGGAAGCACTCAGATCTTTTCAGAACTGGTGGTCAAGGACACCACATACACAAATGCTGTAGATATAGCCAATCCACTGGCTGGCAGATTCAATGAAAACTTCTCCCCTCTGTCCCCCATGAGTAAATCAGGACATCCCCAGTACCTCCCACCCCTTATCTCTAGGGAACAGGTCATCATTGCCCTCTCAAAGGCAAAAAATACAGCCTCCATGGGACCCGATAACATCCGAGGCTGCATCCTACATGAACTCAGGCATGAACTTGCAGCACCATTAGGCACCCTATTCAACCAAAGCCTGAATACTGGCTTTGTCCCAGCCAAGTGGAGAACAGCCACTGTCATCCCTTTACGCAAAGCTGGAGTGTCCACCGATCCAGGAAATTATAGACCCATCAGCGTAACTAGCCTGATCTGCAAGGCCATGGAACGGATTATCAAGGTCCTCATTAACAAGGACATTGGCAACCTGCAAACACTCAGTCCCACACAGTTTGACTTAGTCAAGGGGAAGCCATGTCTGTTAAATCTCATTGACTTCTTTGAGACAGTCACTAAAGCCATGGATGAGGGGAAGATGGTGCACATTGCCTACCTTGACCTGGCCAAAGCCTTCAACACTATTCCCCACTTGGGCATAATACATAAACTCTCTCAACTAGGCATCAATCCATATTTTACCAGATGAGTAGCAGAATGGCTCACTGACAGAGCACACCTAATCAAAATAGGAGAAGCCATCTCAAGCAGGCGACCCATAACAAGCATCGTACCCCAGGGATTGATCTTGAGGCCTCTGTTATTCAGGATATACTTCCCTGAGGTGAAGGTCAAAACCAGTGGGCTATGGCTGACCAAGTCTGCAGATGACTGCAAGCTGGGTGCTGTCATCAATTCCCCAAGTGATGTGGAGACCCTCCAAGAGGGTCTCACCCAACCAAATGACTGGTGCCAGAAACATGGCCTCAAGCTGAATGCCAAAAAATGTATCATAATCCCCTTTGGGGAGAGTGACTTCCCCACATATTATAACATTAATAACAACGGCCTAAGTACACAATCAGTAGTGAGGTATTTGGGCACCCAGGTTGATAGTAACCTGATTTTGACCACCATGTTGCTTCTGTTGTACAGAAAGCTTTCTACATGGCCCACCTCATAAGTAAAGGTATCTCATCCGGGGACAAAGAGGTCATAACATCCCTGCATTCTTTCCTTATAAGGCCAATTACTAAGTGCAACACCCCCTTCAGCATGTACCTCATAAATCACATGCAGCAGCTGGAGAGACCACAGAGGTTCCTCAACAGGAGAATCCAGGGCCTCAAATATCTACCCTACACAGACAGGCTAAAATACCTGTATCTGTTCTCAGTTTCATACAGAGTATTCAGAGGTGACCTCTGCCATACAAAGCAATCTCAGACCCTGCTTTGATGGGATTGGTGCATATCCACAAGTCAAGCTCTACTTGATTAACCCGTACACATGAATTTAACCTGGTCTATGACATCAATAGGACATATTGGTGGGACAGATTTGTGTCCCAGAGACTCCCCCATCTGTGGAATAGACTTTCTCTTCATGTGAAGCAGAGTACCTCATTATCCCTTTTTAAGCGCAACCTGCAACATAACCTCCTTTTTTTCTGGATGCAATCCCTTTACTTATAAGATGAACCAAGTAAAAGGCTTTTCTGACCACTGCCGCAACACGATGGTTGAATGTGAGGTTATTATCAACATGAATGCCCAGGTCTTTCACCACAGGTTGTGTGCTTAGGGGGTTGCCATTGATGTGGTATCAGTAGGGATCGTGTTTTTGCCAAATGGTATGATGATACATTTTTTTGCATTTAGTTTGAGGCCATTAATTTGACACCAGTCATTAGTTGCTGTGAGACCCTCTTACAGTATGTTAACATCGTTTGGGGAGTCAATGACAACATCCAACTTACAGTCATTGGCAAACTTGGTCAGCCACAAGCTTTTTATCTTTTCCTGTACCTCCGAGAAATAGATGCCAAACAGTAGGGGTCCCAGGACAGAACCATGGGGAATTCCATAAGTTCATAGGTTCATAGGTGTGTACTAGGCTAATGGCCCTGGAGCCTTTACAAGCTTAGCCCATAGAAGTGCCCTGGCATCATGTCACCCGACATTAGTTCCCAGTGCCTCTATCAAGTAGAACCACTGGAGTGATCACAGGGGTCAACTTTCTGTTTCCGATGCACTCATCAAGATTTCTCTTGAAGAGGGCCAGTGAGGTACTCTGCTTGACATGTACGTGAAGTCTATCCCTCCAGTATGTTCTGTTAATTGTGGTAATGAGGTTGAGGTCTCTGGAGCATGTGGTGTGGAGGGATTGGGATTTCTTTAGATGTAGCATTTCTAACAGAGCTGGGTCAGACATGGCTTTGTAAGTCAAGCAGAGATTGCCTCTTAGTAGACGATATGAGACAGAGAATGGCTGGAGTTTTTTGAGTCTGTCCATTAGTGACAGGTCTGCTCTCAGAGGTGGAGGTGCCTATTTTGACTTTGAGGGTCCTGTCGGTGAGCCAGTTGGCCACAAACCTGATGAGACAGGGATTTACACCAAGTTGTGTTAGCTTTTCAATGATGCCAGAGTGAGGGATTGTGTCAAAGGCCTTGGCCATGTCAAGGTAAGCTGTATTTACTGACTTTCCCTTATTCAGGGCCTTGGTGACAGCCTCAAAGAAGTCAACCAGGTTCAACAGGCAAGATCTGCCCTTGATGAACCCAAACTGGATGGGGTCATGTGCTTGGAGATTACCTATGTCCTTGTTTATGAGATCCATGATAATACGCTCCATGACTTTATGGATCAGGCTTGTCAAGCTAATGGGTTGATAGTTTCCAGGGTCAGTAGTGGCACCACCTTTGTGCAAGGGGATGACAATGGCGGTTCTCCACTCTGCTAGAATGAAGCCAGTAATTAGGTTGTGATTGAAAAGGGTGCTTAATGGCGAAGCAAATTCCTGCTGGAAATGGTGCAGAATACATCCTGGGATACTATCAAGTCCCATGGAAACTGTGTTTTTTGCCTGGGATATGGCCTGTAACACTTTATCTATGGAGATGCAAAGTGCGGGACAAGTATTGGGGATGCCAAAAAAGCCTTTGGGGGGGACAGAGGGGGTGAAGTTTGCACTGAACTATCTGCTAGCAGATTGGCTAAGTCAACAAGATCAGTGTAAGTGATACTTCTAAGTACTAATTTGTAACAAACCTGGGTTTTGCCACAGAAGTTCCTGAAGTAATTGAAGAAGACTTTATGGTTTCCCTATGTTATGGAGGCTAGTTTTGATTCATAATTGGCCTTGGAGGTTTTCTCTAGTGATCAAATTTGCTTGTTGAGGCTAAAGATGGAGTTTTTCCAATTTGGAATTTGCTCCCTTTTACCCTTGGACAACAGTTTTTTCCTTTTGTTGCAAAGCCTGTTGATAGAGGATGTCCACCAAACAGGTTTGTGTTTCCTTGAGGAGCAGGTTTTAGTTCTATTGGGTATGGCTGAGTCCTGCATTTGTACAGGTGCTTGCAAACTGCATTGGCGTACTGCTCAGCATAGTTGTCTGCATCCTCTGGGGCGGGGGTGTGAAGCTACAGATACCATCCCTTGGGAGGCTGTAGTCAGCTGTTGAGAAGTTTTTAGCTTGATTTTAGCTGTGGGGTGGCTGGGATAGAAACTTCGAATGAGACAGTCCAATGATCTGATCTAACCAGGGAAGGGAATCCTTGAAAGGATACGAAGCCTAACAACATGCCCTGCATGGACTGACTCAAAGCCCTGTCATTATACTCAGTGTTCTACCGTCTGCTAGTAGGATACCTCTCAAATGTTCAGATTTTCACAGAATGCCCAGATTTTTGCCTCATATTTTTGGTCTAGTCCTCATAAAATGTGTGATTTTCTGGCAAACCACTAGGATGAGCTGGTGTTTGAAGCCAGTAAACAACGCATTTGAGTTTCAGACTTCAAATCCTCCAGAAAAAGCATGTTAACACAAAACCTGTTATTTTAGCAACTTTCAATGTTTATAAAAGCAATATTTAAAATCTGTCCCTATTTGTGATCCTTTGTCCTCCCATTATATCAGGTTTGTCCAGATTTCTAGCACTAAGTATTCGAGAGGTATGCTAAGAGGTTACCTGTGTCTGGCAGACAAGGCATCCTGCAACACATTACTGATGGATTTACTGCACATCAGCAAGTGAAATGGCATCAGAAGTACTTGGCATAGGGATCTAAACCTCTTCTATAACATCAACAGAATGGTTTGGAGATGCAGACATATCTTACAGAGGATATTGCTGTTATGGAACAGACTCCCATCCCCTTAAAATAAAGTTCATCCTTGTCCATATTCAAGCGCAACTTAGATCCATGGATGGAAAACAGAAAATTTACCCCAGGACTGCCATCTGTACTACTAATGGACATAGACAGCTCCTAAATGCTTTATCCCATGCATGGTTCACTCAAATCATGTATGGTATTCTCATTAGGGATAATATATACTTATAAACAGTGGGATGGGTAACACCATTCTATAACCAAATAGGATACGTCATTTTGAGCACAAAAAGGGAAATGGGCTAGGGTTAAAATGGCCCCCAAGTGCAGCTAGCCCAGCATTTACCTAAGAACCTGTCATCACAAGCAGAAAAACATGGAAGGTATGCAGATAAATACAAGGGCAATGTACAAACAAATCAGTTCATTGATGACCTAAAAAAGGTTTTATAAAGAACTGGGAAGCAGAGCAAAAGCATAAGAAATACTGAAAAAAATAGGTACCTTTTGGAGAAGCATTTATGAAGTCCTTGTTGAATATAACAAAGATGCTAAATGGAGTGATGTTTTAAAAGAAACATTACAATTATTTACTACAAAGAATATGGAATGGGAGGATAGAAAGCTGGGAAAAATGAAGCAAAATTAATAAAAGCTCCTTACCAGAAACCCCCTGGACCCAGATAATGTACATAATGTCTGGCTAAAGTTATTAACATATTTACAAAAAGATTTTAGCCCTGATTAATACATATATATATAGTCACCCACCATTTGCCATCTACTCCTCTAATAATATGAAAATACAACCTGTTGAGCACACAAAACTTCTAGGAGTCACAACTGATAACTTACTGACATTTGATAGACACTTGGCTATTACCATAGAAAAAGTCCACCTTAAACTTAGTTGCTTCTACAGAGCAAAACCTTTCTCACCATTTCCACCAGGCAAGCCATAACCAGAACATACCTTCTCTCCTCGCTCTTGTATGCCTCACCCATACTTACAAATCTTAGAAAGTTAGAATTAACCAAACTGGAGGCCTGTTATAACAAAATAGCGAGGTTTGCTCTTGATCTTCCCTATAGAACACATCACTGTGCTGCCATACATGAGCTAAACTGGGCTGAACTTCCCCATTTACTGTGTATAAACCAACTAACTGTTGCTCAATCAGTTATATATCAACCCAGAAACTGTCCAGCCCTCCAAAACCTAGTACAACCATATAGTAGTAACAGAGCTCTAAGATCCTCTGAAGAATTGCTACTGCAAGTCAGTAAGGCGAATAATTCTGCAAGCAAGTTACTATACTCACATAAGATATCAAAAATCTGAAACACAATACCTCACCATATTCTTATCTCAAACAACTCCAAGAATTTCAAACGTCTGCTCATGGATCATTTCAGAAACAAATGGCTCTGCACTTGTACTTCTCCTGGGTAAAAAAACTTCCAGTACCTCTTGCCTCTTATTATTATTGTCCAAGTATGATTCTATTCCAACACACTCTATGTATCCACCCTCACTGGGTTCCTCATTACCTAGCACACTTACTCTGTTATTCTCTTCTTAAGTACCCCTTGCCCATACCTCCCACACTATTCTGTATCACTCTACAATAATGGTTAAACAACTCATTGTATAATTCTCTTGTTTTTCACACTTGCACTATTTAATAGTAATGTATGTTATTTAAAAATATGTTTATTATCATATTTTTATAACTATGTATAATTTTTTGTACTCTTATTGTCATGTAACCTTTTCTAACTATATTGTATTTCAATTTTATTTTGTAAATACTTGCTTTTTTTGTCTGTATACTGTACGTGGAGCTTTTCTCCCTGGGCCTTTGCTGAAACTGGGTCTCTGGCCCAGTCAGACACTCCTGGTAATCAAATGTTAAATAAATAAATATATATAGATAGATATGTAGATATATGCAGATCCATAAAAAACAACAACCCAATTAACAAAGGGAAAAACATGCTCCTCCTTGAATTTGCAAGCCAACCTAAGAACTACAGACCAATAACTTGCCTTCTGACAATACAGAAATTATATTCTGGACTTGATGCAGACAGAGTTTATAGTCATCTAGAAGAAAATCAGTATGGTAATAGAACAAAAAGGTTTTAAAAGCAAGAGGTAAGGAACAGAGCATCAGCTGTCATTAAACAAAGCTACAAAAAGGGGAAGACATGCAGTGGCTATGAAATAGTGACAAACCACTTTTGCTAAACCATGACAAAGAGCAAATTAATATCCCAGGGATAAAGATTTAAAGAAGGGATATTCTAGGGGGATTCTTTGTCATCATTGCTGTTTTGTGTTACCATTATCCATTAGGTTGTTCACTTAAGCAAGTAGGCTACGATAACAGCCTAACTTCCAAATAACAGCCTTGTGCAAGGACATCTTATTTAGATTTTCCGGCTGCATTAATACTGTATAGTTCGTGATATGAGGATCTGAAAGTAAAACTACAAATGGTTAAAACTTTTTTAGATGATGCAAGAATAGCATTTTAGTCTTGATAAATGTGCAAAAACAACATGTACATAAGGAAAGCTGCAGAATCAAGAACATATGAGACTGGAACAGAAATGTGATATAAAGAAATTTCAGCAGGAGAGACTATACAAATATTTGGAATAGTCAGCAAAAGAACAGTTTTTGAGATATTTTATTTAAGCATTAACCAACAATGTCAGTGTGGTATATTAAGGTTTAATCATGAGGGCAAAGCCCGAGTGATTAAATAAAGGCAACTGTGGCTAAATCTTAATATACCACACCACAGAGTCAGTCATTGCTATTATACAAAAATACTTACTTTTCTTAAATAATTCCTGGGATTCATGAAGCTTGCGCCAGGTGCAGGCGTAGTGTCAGCGTTCCAACACCAAATATGGCCGACGAGCGATCCAGGTAGGAGCTGTTCCCAAGTGCACTACTTGCGTACGCTACATCCGCACAGCTCCCTGGCCCTGTATGCCAATTACCCCATGTGAAGCAGTGTAGCATGCAAATGAAGGTATGTAGCAATCCAGGAAGTGGTGCAGGAGTAGTGTAGGCATGCAGAAATGTAAACTGTAAAAAAACGGTTTACATTTTTGCAAACATAAAATCGGAGCCATGACAGCAGACCAAACACAGGTATTATATAGTTAATATATGCCAATGGCTAAATATATATTCATTGGCATAAAAAATGTACAAAATATGAAAATAACATTTAATTTCCTTTTACGCACTATCGCAAAGTTTAAGCACAGGGCAGTGGCGCACAAACAGGATTGCAAGGAAAATAGAAAGCTATAGAATAAAACTGCAATGTAATACATATCATTATTTTCCCATAATAATCAGTGGCAGGCATGCTACACCACACCATGGTGCAAGGGTTGCTAAGGGGCTGTGACAGTGTTATGCACCGTAGCTAGGAATTAGTAGGCAATGCCATGCAAATGAGAGGAGTAATAGTGAATCACAGATTCCCTGCTGGTGTAAGGATGCACCTCACAGCGTAGCATTATAACACCAAGGTCTGCACTTGAGATAAAGATGACATCAAGAGAGGGGTGTGTCACCTTTTCTGTAAGCACATTGGAGCATTGCTAATCTGGTTTGCCTATAGCTAAGCAAAGCTGCAAGATAGGGGTGTGTTGAACTGGCTATAGCTTTGCTTAGCTGGGAGTACACAAGGTAACCGAGTATGCATGTGAACGAGATTAAAACGCGCTTAAACTCGGTAAACGGGTTTGCGCGGTGCGCACTGGAGCTGAAACAGAAAGGATATAGGAAAAAAATAAGGAAATGCTGCAGCAGGGAAATTGGAGTACAAATGACTAATTCACACCTAGGAACCTACAGTGGGCCAATGACAACAGCTAACAAGGCTGCAAGCAGCTACCTGCAGAACAGGAAAGGGAGGGGCTTTATTGAAAAGAAAACAGTAAAGTGCCACAGCAGAACAAAGCAGATTTGCATTATATCAGCTACAAGACAAATTTTGCAACACGTGACTGGGTAGGAAAAGTACAAAACAAGAAAGACAGCAGGTGGAGGCATGCCTGATAATGGGAGGGGATCCTGGTATAAAAGTGAATTAAAGGGCAACAGACTAATCAAGGCAGGCAAGCATAACTCCACACTAAAGGCCCCACACTTGCAGTACTCACTGTAAAACCCATAATTAAGATATCCTGCAGCTGGAATTGCTCATACACACCCAATGACATCAGCAGCATCCATAGCACAATAGTATAAAGTGTGAAAACACCTCACACACACTTGTGTATTCCCATACACTCTGCACTATTGGTGTATACAGACGGGGAACTTTTAATATGTACATGTTAGGGGCTGCCATATCTTTGATCCACCAGCATGTGTTGGAGACTGAAGGTGGTGTGGAGGTTGATGCCCACAACCACTGCAGGCACCAGAGGAGGAGAAGAGTGTTCAGACCCAGGGTAACCTACCAGGGGCTACATGATCTGGAGATAGTAGAGCATTACAGGGTGGACAGAGACACCCTACAGCAACTTGTGGAGCTGTGCCAGCCACACCTCAGAGCCAGAACAAACAGAGGGGAACCCATCCCATTGGCTATGAAGGTATGTGTAAGCCTAAAAATACTAGCTACAGATACCTTTCAAAGGCCAACTGGGGATATCATGGGGATCTCACAGGCATCAGCATCCAGGGTACTTCACCAGTTCCTGGATGCCATGTTACCACATGCCAATGAGCACATATACTTCCCCTGAATGCAGGAGGAGTTGGCCAGCAACTCCCACTGTGTGGCAGAATACCCGGAAGTACTGGGTGCAATAGACTGCACACACATACACATCAAGTCGCCACCCAGTGAGCAGGGTAGGCGCTAAATAAACCACAAGGGATACCCCTCCATCAACTGCCAGGTCATGTGCAATTCCCAGGGTATTATCATGGATATCTGTGCTGGCAGCCCTGGAAGCTATCACGACTCCCACATCTGGCATGCCTCACAGCTGTATCAGGTATTTGCCGGGGGGGGGCATCCCATATGGCCACCTGGTGGGGTATGCTGGCTATGCACTGGAACTGTGGATGATGACTCCCATCAGAAATGCACACACACCCATGCAAGAATGCCATAATGAGGCACACGCACACACCAGAATCATCATAGAGCGTGTGCTTGGGATACTCAGTAATAGGATAAATATGACTTGTATTCATCTGACAGTTTAGCAGCATGATAGCAAAGAAAATTGGAAGAGCTAGGTAACTATCCATGCACATAAGACATGTAATATCCACCTCACTAGTATCGTTTGCAAGCAATAATGGCTGTACAAGTGTACATGTTATGCAAATGTGTAGTGACCCTTGTTACAGGGCTGGCCCAAATGGCTATGTGCACACCTACATTGAGTGGATATTGAGAGTAGAGACACACTGGTTGAACATTCAGGTTTGTGTAGCCTAACCTCTCATTGCCAACCTAACAGCCCCTTGCAAATACTGTATGTAAGGTTGTGCACAGTACTAGTAATGAAAAAGGTTGCATATCATCTTTAACACCAGTGTAACATCTGCAGTAGGAGTGTAGGATGTAGTAGACTACTGCTCATGTGTAATAGCTGCTTAGTAGGTGATGGCATACACTATCTGATTATATCCTGATCATGTTGATAGTGGCAGCAGAGTCTATTGATACTTGACTCTGTTTGACGAGCTGGTGTCTGTGCCCAACAGAGGTCATGGTTCTGGTGGATATGTGAGTATATACCCAGAAAAGGATACAGACCTGTTGACACTTGCATCATCTGTAATCAACTATCAGGATGTGATGTGCTCCTCAGAGGAGGATTGCTGCTAAAGGTAGCTACTATGTTTCTGTAATATCCAGTGTTGTCATGTCCATAACACAAATATTTACTTGTGAGCATCACTGTCTAAAACATCTTCATAAGCAATAAGTAAACTAAATACACTACTTAGTACATATAGTACTGAATGCTCATACATGCATGTCCACTAGTCAGCTACTGGTGTTTACTAATGTCAGCTTTGTGTATGTGTCCGTCCTGGAGGAATGTAATCTCTATGCCATGTACACTGCCAAACCCACCTAACACCACACCCCACACATTGTCTGAGATGCAGCTACAGGGGAAAGCTGGAAGGCAGTCCAGTCTACAGCCATGACTGGTCTGGACAGTCATGAGGTGTAGGTTAGCAAATGCATCTTATCATCACAACCAACACATACCCTTATCAGAACACAGTAAGGACACCCACACATACCACCAGAACTCACACACATTCACAGAGGCGTCTAAGTATCTGGCTAAGCAAGAGACCTTCCAAGCTGGAATAAACAGACAACAAAATACAAAGACTGTATGACATAGTTTGTATAATTGTGCCACACCTCAGAACACGTGACCAGAAACATGCCCAACAGTACTCATTTGTGAATGCAAACTCTAGCACTGTGTTACACACCAAGCTATACAAAGGCAAACATACTGTCAGCTGCCTGTCTGCCATGATTAGCCACATACCTATACACTCAGACCACCCTTTGAACTATACACATGGCTCTGGCATATTTCATGTTGTTGTGCAGGACCTGTGATGCAGTAGCCTGGACTGCATGGAAACACACATGTAGGAACTATCAGGTCTTGTAGCCCATGCAGGTATGTCCCAAGGCTTGGGTAGCATTCTGCCATTAGGCAGAATGATATTGCAGTACAGGGACAAAAGGATTGTATTCCACAATTGTCTAATGTACTGGTGTAATTCAAAGGCTGTCCAGTATCTATCTGCCTGGGATAACATGGTTAACAGACCATGATGCTTTGCCAGACAGGGCCTGCACCTGTCACCCCTGGGAATCTGGATACTGGCTAGTGCTCTTGCTTCCCCTATAGTGCCTTCATCATGCAATGTTCCAGTGAAAGTCCACTGCTGTAACAGGGACAGCCAAGCAATAAACTGCTGGTCTCACTACTCAGTGATACATGTCAGAAACTCAATATGGACTCACTTATGTCAATCCTTAACATGGAGAACATATCTGTGCAGTGACTGAGATATGGCCCAATGCTCCAGAGAGCACCTCTGCATGATCATGTTATAACACATACCTCACCTCTTGGCCATTATCCTTTATTGGAACAAACGGGCCCCAGGTGTGTCCATATTCCTGAAGGATATGTACACCCCCACTCTAGTTGTAATTGCATAACTTCAGATGCAGTATGCTGAGTAACTACCTTTGTGCCAAAGTGGAATCCAAATTGCACCTTGTGACATCACCCACCATGCCTCAGAATTCCCAGCTATTATATTATGCTGTAATGGGGAATATTAGGTTTGAGACAGAAAACCATAATAATGGCTACTTTCAACTATCCTATTATGAACTGGGAATACTCATGTACCGACACCTGTGCTCAATGCATGTTGGATTTCATCAACCCCAATGACCTGGATCACCATAGTCACACAAACAGGGCTAGTAGTATGCTACACATAGACAGTCTCCAAAGCCAATGTTATGCTTCTTAAGAGTGAAGTGGTGACTGTCATGGCACTCATGCAGATGGACAATGCATGTGCATATGCTGTATCCTACACAAATGCACTTTAAGCACTCACATAAGTGTAGTGATTGTGCCATTGAAACAGAACCGAGATTCAACCAAACACAAACAGGAAGGCAAACTGGTGGTAGCCTGCCTTAAACTGCACCACAGAAGGTAGTAACCATTGCAAGAGTGAACACACATGAGTGGAGGTGATCCCTGGTCACCCTCAGTAAGATGCAGATACACCATATACAACCACACAAAGCTACTGTGAAACTAATCAGCCACATATTATGAGGCCAGCCACAGAGCATTCTATAGCTGTGTCATGAATCGTAATGGCAACAAGACCTGCCGTGCTTCACAGCACTATGGGATAAGAAGTACTGCACCTACAGAAATAGCACCTGTTCATCCAGATAGGGTCTTGGATAACCTAAACCCACTCTCACCTCCCCCCAACAGGTACACATATTTATATATCCATGTACACTACAGAGCCCCTGTAATAACAACAATGTAGGTACAAGCTGCACTCTCTAAAGCCATACATACTGCTTGCATGGGACCTGTCAACATCCCAGGGTATATCCTACACATATGTCAGAACACTTTGCTCTCCACATACACATCATGTAATTATAGCTTCATGTCAGGCTGTGTACACACTGAATGGTGCACAGCAACAGTTATCATACCCCACAAAGGAGGAGACACCACTGATAATGGGAAATAGTGCACTACTACCCTGCTGAGTCTGGTCTGTAAGGCCATGAACCTTGATCTATTTGATTGATTTGATGTAGTCAGTACAGATATAGATGACAGTAAGGTTGATTCACACAGCATATCATGACCTTGCCAGGTCTTAGGACACCATCACCCATACTGTATTCCAGCTACACTCAGTAAACTAGGTGTATATTATTATGTCACGGGAGTGGTTGACAACTGAACTGCTGGCAGAACCAACAGTGCAGAAGGTGTCTGACTAATACATGCACATCAAACCAGTGCCAACTACAGTAATACAGGGTTAATTCCTGGTACTCCCCCTCATTGTTATCTATACCACACAGACTAACACAGAAGGCATCTGCCTATTGAAGTTTGCAAATGACTATGAACTAGGAGCAATAGTTGACTCAATGAGTGCTGCGGGCAACATACAGAAGGGCCTTTGTGGGTTAGATGTGTGGTGTGTGACATATGGCCACAATCTGACAGCTAAGTATTGCATTGTCATCCCCTATGTTAAAAACCCTGTACCCATGAACTACCACCTAGGCAGTGGTCAACATAATGGAAACTGTGTGTGTATGGGATGCAGCTGGACTGTAGTCTTTCATTTGATAGTTACTTCACAACACCAGTCAGGTAGTCGTAAGTGCACCCCTAATCATGACAGGGTGCCATCCATAAATATAGAGATCATTGTTCAGCCATACTCAACACTCAAGTGACCCATAATAGATCAGATATTTTCTTTAATGGTTATTGGCCATGTTCAGATGGCCTACACTGGGCTTTCCAATCCCTAGCTCCACTATGTAGCATGATGCCTACCCTGAATAACACCATGTCCAACACAGATATGTTGGACATGCTACACTTACACATCCTGGTTTCAAATAAACACATACTTCATGGACATCTACCTTTCTAGTACATCTACCTTTCTAGTACAAGGATCACAACATGCCTGACAGATCCCTGTCCCATACACTTTACATACTCCTGTCATACTAGGCATCCCTGTCCAGCATAGCTGCACATTGCTCCTCTTTGTGACATGGTGTGATGACTGCATGGCAAATATATCAGTAACCCTGTGGATCAGTTCTGTGGCACTGCTTGAACTGGCCACTGAAACTTAACTGTCTGTTGGCTACAGCTAGGTAACCTTTCAGCCTAGGCTCAGAAATGGCCCAGGGCATATAGCCCACTAGTTCACTGTTACTATACATGCTATAGTTGATATCCAACCCTGCAAATACCATCAAGCTAGCCATTGTCCCATGTGTTTCACATGTGCAACACAGGTAATACATGGCAGGATGCTAAACTGCTGTACAGTGCCATGTAGATGTATATGGCAAAACACATACATGTAAAACTTTCTGTGAGCAAGTCTGCAGGGTCACAGATCATGTCCCTTAAGGCTGTGTATGACTATATATGTGACATATACACAGCATTAAGGTCTGTTGCATTAATGTGAACACATCCAGGCATGTGCTGATAGGTAAAGACACCAGTACAGGCAAACAGACATGCCCACATCAAGACATCCACATGGAGTATGAGCAATGTCATCACTTGACACACACATATATGGTGATAACATCAAATCACTAGTACGTGTCAAATGTGTGTGAGTTAAACATGTCAGTGGTGTTTGTGTCATGTAGATTTGCAAAGACATATTTGTAATCTTAATAAATGTGATACACATGTATGTTCAGCTGTACTTCTGTACTTCTCTGTGAGCTACTGTGACCTGTCTCCATCATTATGTCTTCCAGGTATGCCACATGCCAGGCTGCTACCATACACCCACTTGGAGGATGAGGTCTTTATTCCATACCTCCTCGACAACCATGTTACACTCTTCAGCCATGTGCCACAGGATGCACATCAGTGGGATGCCCAGTGGGAGGAACTGCACAGGAGGGTAAATGATGTTGGTGGCCACAATCGCAGGTGCACTAACACTGCACCAACATCATTAGATGGGCGAAACAGCATGCAAATGCAATCGCCAGGGAACAAGGTGCAACAGGTGGGGGGGGCACTCACCTAGCCCCCACTCACACATACCGAGGAGCTACTGACCAACCTGGGGACACCTGCAGAACTCCATGCACAAGCTTTAGCTGGTATTGTGGAGGTGGGTGTCTCACAACCACTGAGCCTGCAGTGGCCTGGTAAGGCACATATAACACAGCTATATGTCATATAGTTACATGTGTTACTGTACAATATGTAATGTGACATCATATGCAAGGCATGTATGCACACATGCCACATACTATAGTTTGCAACTCTATGTATACACAGATGTGCATACTCCATAGTATAGTCTATTGTACTGGCTTATGTGCTAACATGCACATTCCACCCTGCAGCTATTACACAGGTGTGGATAATGATCTTACTGCTGTGACACTCCTATTTAGGTACCTCTGGTGTTTCACAGTGACAGCAGCCTGTTGCAGGTGAGATTGTTATTATTTATCAGGCTTGATAATGCACAGATCATATTAATTGCATGCTATCTGCCATGTGGCCATTTAACACATGTACACATAATATATGGTGGCCCTGTTCATATATACAGGTCAGACCTGCAATGCATCACAGTGGTTACCCATGTGGAATAATTGAAGACTATCTAAAACATCTACACTAAACCTTACAAATTGTCATTACCAGATGTGTGGACAGTTGTGAATACAATGGTGGAGGTGTGGTTCACTGTAGGGACATGTACTACAGATCAGCATTACACATGTGGGGAATACAAACAATACTATACAGAGAGCATATGTGTGCACACACTCTAAATGTTTTGGAGCTGGAGTATGCCCAGCCCACAGGATTCACCCTTGTTGGTTATACCTTTGCTATGAATGACACACAATGTCATGTGCTATCTGACATGTCCATGACATTTAGTGGGCTGACTGCAACACTGCTTAACTATCCTGTAAAACATATCTCACATCCCAAACACACCACCCTTTGTCTGCATAACCCTGTCCTCAGTGGAGCATATGGCATCTATGGGTGTATGTCATATGGGACAACACTGACATGTGAAATAGATGCCCATCACAACCATTAATAAAACATGTTTACACAAGGCCATGAAGGATGGCCAGAGACATGAAGCAACACACACAGTAGAAGTGATGTACATGTGTGTACACCCTGTTGTACATTGGCTCAACACACTACAACTATGGCCTTTCTGTAATGGTGATATTGCAGATGTAAAACACTAAACATTATACAGGCCTGTGCACAGCTTGTGTAGACATGACATCAAACCACCACATAACATGTCTTGAACATCTTGAGTGTGTCACGACATGAAAGAATTCACCTATGTTGTTGTGTCTTTCGGCTTTTCCCAGTTAGGGGTCGCCACAGCGGAACTCCGGTCCGCTAATGTTTGGCAGTAGATTTTTACATAGTATCCAAATACATACATGTGTTGCACAACATAAACATACAACCACATCAGGCCACAGCTACAGTACATTCACCTTGCTGGTGTCAGACATCACTGTCATGCTTGTCCTTATGTGTGTGAGGTACACAGATGGCATGTGGGACATGGAATACTGCTAAGTTAGCCATGTTTGGGCACAGTTTCCAGGCATCAGCAATATGGTTGCAGATGTGCAGAGGGGTCATCTGTATACCCTTCAGTGACCTGTGTCACACATTCCACGTTAGGGTTTAGTGTGTATACACCTCAGTGACGTGGGTCATATTCCACAGCAGATATGTATTGTATCTGAACACAGTCATGGCTATGAACTGTGTCTGTAACTCACACTGTATAGCAATAGTTAAGCCACATGATGCCCTGCAATTGCTATGCACATCAGCTCAATGTGCAGTATGTCACTGTATATCTGTAGGGTGGACTGACAACATTGCGTCAGCTGAAGGTCCATGTTAGTATAACATGTCCCTGCATTGGGACACCATTACCTCACTGTATATTTGAAAGGACACCATTGTGCTAAACATGTATGCATGTCACTCAACACGTCAGCAGAAGACATGTTATACTACATGTGATTGGCAAGGTCATATGCCACACATCATGCTAGTGTACTGTTAACCTGTGCTGGTCTGTGGCACCATTGCAAAGTAGGGACAGCCATATCAAACATGTGTGTACAGCCACATGCACATTGTCTGTAGACTCAGCTCAGGGGTAAGCAGAATAATATTGAACAGATATGCATTGCTTTGGGGGAGATATGCAAGCTAGGGTTCAGATAAACATAGTATTCACTCAACATACCCTTCTGCTCATGTCGTCCTCAAACATAGGGGCAGTGGCCAACACAAAGCATCAGTGGCAGATGTACAAAGGTCAGCGATGGTCTGTTAACATGTGGGGTATGTTGCACAAAACATGGCAGTGCAGTGCAATGGTGCATAGTGCATGTATTGTGTTGCAGGTTTGGGGCATAACCTACTAACACAAATGGTGCAACACAGGGATGTATGCTAACTACTACTATAATTGTGTACGGTGCATGTCTTCTGCTATAAAACATGCATGCTGTTGTGTGCAGCTCAGGGATGTATGATAATTACCACTATAATTGTCTAAGCTGAATGCCTTCTGCCATATCACATGCATGTTGAATGCCATTGAGTGCCATATCACATGCATGTTGCATGCTGTTGGGTGCCATAGCATGTCTGTCTGTCTGATTGTCTGTCTGTGTCTGTGCAACTTGTAATGTACGTTTGTTGTCTCCCCTCACAGGTGTTGATGTAGGTGCATTGCCCTCTTGTGGTCCACCTGATGTAAGTGTCCCCACAGACTCTAGCAGTGATGATGAAAGTATGATTTAGGCACAGGCAGGGTTGCCACGGGCTGAATCTGTGACATTGGTTGCCATCCAATCTCCATCCCCCTCATCCCTGCACACAGTTCTCATGCCTACACATACCCCATCACCAGTGGCCATAGAGGAAGGACAGTTGGTGGGTGGTAGCATGGAACAAGAAAATGAAGAGACTATGGAAGGTGTGCCTGCACATCATGATCCCAGCCAACTGACTGGTGATGTCCCACTCAGGTATGTGCCCAGTGCTGCTCGTAGGAGGACCTCTGGTTAAAATGCCCCTGCAAGACATAGCACATCAGCTGGTGTCACCAGACACATGTTTCAGGCTGTAATGGAGGCACAGGCATGTGCTTAATGGTACAGCAGAGAAGGTCTGAGGCTTCAGAGGGATGCTGTTTGTTCTTTAACTGACAACATCCAGGCAATTGCAAATGCTCACCATCATCTTGCAGATGTTTTGGATAGATGATTGGGTGACATGGTGGGAGTCCTTGACAGTGGCATGTCAATCCTCGAGCATGGAATGTCTGTGCTGGAACATCTGGTGGGAGTGAGGCATAGTGCACAAGGACATAGGCCAGCTACATCACCTGTTGAAGGTCTACATGAACATGCTACTTCACATGCCCGCTCCCATAGTGGCAGTAGCAGCAGCAGTGCAGCTGGTGCTGTGCTGTCCACACCAGAACACAGCAGACCACATGCACGTGGTCCTGGATGGTCCCAACAGGGACAAGGTTCCAGTGGACATGTGTCATAAGACAGTACCCAATCTGGACCTCTGCCTGGTAGTGCCCGTGCAACCCCTGGCAGGCACAGGTCACGTGGCCATGCCCAGACACTGTGAACTGTGAAACCTGCCCTGTACAGTCTGCAGCTGTCAATAATACCCCTGTGTAGGCCAGCCACATGCCAGACCTGTATGCGTACATACACGCACACACCAGAAACAAATGTAGGGCACCTCAACACACACGCATAACATCCGCACATGTCCAATGATATCAAAGGCCCTAACCCACACATATGATGTCATCCAATGGTGCAGCCTAGGCCTCTGCCAAACATTATCACCCTGTGCATATGATGATGCCTGTGCCGCATCCCTGTCATCCACACCATTGGTGCAGGGACATGCTCATATGGTCTGATGGACAGGGTGGACGTACTAGGAAGACAATTGGAGATTACAATTGTTGAGTAGTATTGACAGGCAACAGACATATCATGTACTACAGTTTTCGAATGCATTTTGTACTTTTGACAGTATGTATCATGTGTAACAACAGTAACTGCATGTTGATCTTGATGTTCTGCTTTCCTCTTTCAGGTATAATTGCATGTGTTGGGGGATGTCAGTGTTTGTGGTTAGTGTCCCATATGTAAATGTATACTACTCACAGTCTGTATAACAATACCTGCATGCACTTTGTAGCTTCCACATCACAGTTATAATCTCCCATGTTTCAAACATGTTTACTGATCTAATGATCCAAGAGCATGATAGCTGTGTAGTAAGCTACTGTAGCCAGAGCCGTCACATCCATAGTGGGTGACATCACAGGTATAGTTAGAGGGGAAGAGGTAAAAGAGTGGTTTAGCAGATGACAAGGGTAAAGGCCAGTGGAAAAAGTGACTTCTCATTGGGAAGCAGTAATACCTGCTCTCATGACAGGATGCATACACATACACACCCTGGATTCACAGACACAGTAACACACATTTAGGGATTCACAGACACAGTAACACACTCTGACACACACACACAAACACACACACACACACACACACACACACACACACACACACACACACACACACACACACACACACACACACACACACAAAGTTGCCAGTGTTGGGATGAGAACTCCTGCCTATGTGCAAATAATCATTATAGTACTATGCAATTACAAGACGTGCCACAGAGATTACACATGTACAGGTAGTCAGAATGGCCTAAGATTGAGGACATCAACAGGGATACTAGATTGCGGTGAGTGCATGTGGGGAGGGGGGGGGTTCATCAGTAGGCTATGTAACAACAATTTTCATCCCAGGGCGTACATGTTTACAGGCAGTTAGAATCCCCTTCTAAGATTGATGACATCAACAGGGATACTAGATTGTATTGAGTGGATGGGGGGAGGGGGTCTTATCATTTTACTATGGTAAAATACAGCCTCAATCCAGGGACCGGACAGCCATACACACACACACACACACACACACACACACACACACACACACACACACACACACACACACACACACACACACGCACGCACACACACACACACACTTTGGCATTCACAAAGATATACACCTATGTCACACACATACAGACACTTGACATGTGTGAGATTCAAACACCTGCCTATGTCTTGCTTTCTACACTTCACTCTGTACAGATGTGTACAACAGTGTACAGGAGAGTGAAAAACATTTGGGATGTATTCCCCACCATACGTGACATATATGGACACACACACCCACACGTGCCAGTACTGTGAATCAAACACCTGCCTAGCTCATGATAGGTATTACAGAGTGACAGCACTATTGCACGCGCTACAAACCATACTGACTCTTTCCTTTGTCAACTGTGCTGATATATGCACAATATATGCACAGGGGAGGTGTTACTGTTCCAGGTGTCAAGAGGTCTGCCTTCAGTGTCACCCTTACTGCATTCTACGTTGTGTGTCTTCCCCTTCAGTTAACAAAACCATAGCTTAGCAGTTACACAGGTTATTGTAGAAATGGTTGTAACCCACCTCTGAGCTGTTCTCAGAAATCATTCATCTGCAGAGTAGCCCCACCACTTAGTAGTTATGTCCAAACATCTGTCCATACCTAAAGTACAGCTTACTGTACTTTGAGCATATCACCATATACACTTGGCAATGTTGAGGCTGCATTGCAACTGCATGATGTACTACGACAACAGTGACCTTCAAACATCAGACACTGCACATGCATGGAATCTAAACACACATCAATACATGTACACATATTCAGACTTCATCACTAAGTGGACTAGCAGGTCAAGAGGATACATTCCACTCCTTCCCCACACCATGTGTGAAACCTAGCTCAGCATTACACCATAATGGATGTTGTATTCATGTACTGGTAGGACACACAACCACCTTCACTGAGTAGCCAAGTGTACATTTATGCCAACAGCACATCAGCAAGACACACACAGAGCAATATTCCATGTCATGATCCTACAAACTGTTAGTTGACAGGTCTACTGTGAAGCCAGAACACACTGTAATGGTCAACAGTGAGCACATCATATTTCACACACACACACACACACACACACACACACACACACACACACACACACACATCATATTTGCCACACACACCTCATGATTACTGGAAGAGTGCCAGCAATGTGCTCTGTTCTTATTCAAGCATGTGCAAGGTCTGTGGCTTGTAAACATATCACCCCAGCACATTCTGGCTATTGTGGTAATAAGGTTAATGTCCAGGCAGCACACAGCATGCATGGCTTGCAATTGTTGATATGGGGTATATGTAGGAGCTGTGGGTACACATGGCTGTACATGTCATGAACATATCACCTGTAACTACTCAGGAACATACAGAGCATAGCTGTATTTCCCTGAGTCTGTCACTATAGGCTATGTGTGTGGGTCCTATTATCCTGTTATTTGGATATGTTTGTAGGCATTGCATTTGGTGCACATGTCTAATGACATACATGCCACATAGGTTGTATGATATGATAGGTGTCATGGGTGACCAGTAGAGAGGGAATATTACCTCTGTCAACATAGATATCAAACCTTATGTACTGTTAGCATTCAGTAGCCATGGACCTATTTTCCATGTGCATGTGTGTAATGAATTTAGCCACCTGTATGTATGAAGCACAACAACAGCTATGGTATTTACATGTATGTTGTATGAGTGTGGGATGTACATATCCAGGGCAGGTACATCTAGGTCATATCCAACCATGAGGGTGTTGTTTACTGGTGTACAGCAACAGTCAACTGTGTTAATGCTGACAACATCCGAGGGACCCTGGTATGTGTACAACTGACCTGGTTACAAACAGTGGTATTATTGCATTACATAACACATTATGCAACTGTGTCAGTACATGGGTACTTTGCACAGTTGATGTAGGGCTGGTTACAGTCCACCAGTCGAAGGTTATTTGGTGTTCTATCATACTGTTTCATACCACATGTATGGATGTGTGTTGGTAGTCTGAGAGCATGGTGGTGGATGTATATGTGGATACAACCTAGAATGCAGCTTTTACCACTGTTACCTGTACCTGACTCATCTGTGATGAATTATGTCAGAGTAGTGGTCATTACGTGTGAGTAGCCTTTACGAATATGTGGACACCACCACCTGGAGTGGTCTGCACCAGTGTTATGGCCCACATGTCTGGATCTGAGTTATATGGTGGTAGTGCTATTGTGCACTACAGAGCCTTCAGCCAGGTGTTCTTCACTTCACAGATGTCAGTATTCCCCATTGTAGGTTCTACATTGAGCAAATGGATTACAAAAGCCACACATCTAGCACTGGTTAGCATAGGCATCCAATGCAATTGTCTTGTAGGTGCCAAGGTGTTACGTCTGTGTTTAGGACTTTTGCCTTGGAATGCTACTATATGGGTAAATGCAACCTAGGTATTATCCACACTCCCTTGAATCATGGATGCATGTGCTCTGTGTCAAAGGCTTGTCTTCTTTCAGTCATGACATCCCGGAATGACAGACACTGGACAACATCATAATTACAGCAGGACATTGGCTCATTGTTTTGGTCAAGAGGTTGCCACTCGCACCATGACATCATTGCGAGTGGCAGTATTGTTCTTGGTATCAAATGCTACATCTAAGGTGATGGGCAGACGTAGATGTTGTGTAGATGACTAATGTCAGATATACTTAGTGGAGTGGTCCTGCTAATAATGACAACTACTGACACAGCCGGGAGAGGTCATCTTGACACCTGCACCTCAGTACCATTAGACAATGGGGCTCACATATTATGCTTGCACATGCCACTGTTCCAAGTATAATGCCACTGTACACAACCTGATAATGTATGCCTTTCAGGGCAGCAATGTGTGTGACACACGCTGTAGTTAGCATCCACCTTTGTGTCCCAGTTAACCTATTGTCTGTCATTTCCACACATGCATGATTGCGTATACTTCACATATATATGGCAGTACTTCATGTACATGTATGCATATGTATCACAAAGCACAGATACAGATATATCATTTATGGGCCACATACAGGTATCTGGTAGTAAACCTGTATGATGTGCATATATATTGACAGTTAAGATGCACATAGCTGTAAACCTGTGTGTTTACAATAGGAGTCCATTACAATGTGTTCTGTGCATCTAAGTGTATGAACATGCACACTGTGGCCTTCTGTGTTTAGAATCAGAGTGCATCCCAAACAGCCCTGTGCTACTAAGTGTATGAGCATACCCACTGCTACCTTGTCTAATTTGAGTCTGTGCATCCAAATAAGCCCTTTATTTCTAAGTGTATGAGCATGCCCAGTATAACCTTGTGTAGTTGTAGTCATAGTGCATCCCAAATGGCCCTGTTCTACTAAAAGTGTATGAGCATGCCCACTGTGACCTTGTGTAATTGGAGTCAATGCATCTAAACAAGTCCTGTGATTCTATGTGTATGAGCATGACCACTGTAACCCTGTATTGTGATAGTAGTTGTCCATCCCACAGATGGACATACTCCATTTCAGGGCTTGTTGTGCTATAACTATACCTCTCAGGCCTACCTATGTCTTACCTGCAGATTATGTGTCTTGTTTGTGCATGCAGGTTGCAATGGACTCCTACTTTAAACATACAGGTTTACAGCTATATACATCTTAACTGTCAGTATCCCTGTTGATGTCCTAAATCTTAGAAGGGCATTCAGACTGTCTTGAAATGTGTAATCTCTGTGTCACATCTCGTAACTATGCAGTACTGTAATAGTCATCTGTAGATAGGCAGGAGTTCTGATCCTATCACTGACAAGTGTGTGTGTGCATGTGTGGGTGTGTGTGTGTGTGTGTCAGCAAATTCCTGAGTGTGTTTGTATGTGTGTATTTGTGCCTGCATCCTGTCATGACAGTGGGTTTACTGCTTTCCAAAGAGAAACCACCTTTTGCACTAGCCTTTATCCTTGTCATCTGCTAAACCACCCTTTTCCCCCCTCCCCACTGCAAGTAATCAGTCCTGTGATGTCACCCAGCTCAGAAGTAGAATCAGAGTAAGTGTAATTGTATGGGTTCTGTGGCACATACCCCAACTGCATACCACTCTGCTAGTTACCTTTACATAGGCAAAGACTTGTAAGCAGAATACTGGCAAGTGTGTGTGTTTGTGTATATGTGACTACCCTGTAGCCAGACATACACATGTGTTATGTCTCTTAACATGCTGCACACCATTGTAGTCATCTGTGGTGAGTAGAGTCTACAAATTATTACATATTTAGGAATAGAAAAGAATAGACAGTCAAGAACGACTACTGTTGGGTATGTTATTTTCCTGTGCCACTGTCGAGCAGTGTCACAGATGTATGTCCATACCCATCATTCCCCCACCCAAACTCCACAATCCCCAGGTATATTTCCTTAGCCATCATTCCCCACCCCAAACTCCACATACACAACAACCATCTCTTCTCTGGTGAACTGATTAAGATTTAAATGTTATAACACAAGAGTTGCCTCTGTTTTGTGTACACATCAATTCCTTTGGAACCCTTCTGTGTCACAAAGGATGTTCAGACAGGTTTATATATATGGCTATAGCTGTGTCAGTGTGTATGCATATATATATATATATATATATATATATATATATATATATATATATATGTGTGTGTGTGTGTGTGTGTGTGTGTGTACATCCCGTAAGTGCATATATGTATTTAGTATTTATTTATAACAGTTGCACATATGTAGACTTGTCTATGTTGTTTCACAGAGTACAGCACATTCAAGGGTATTGTACATATGTACACAAAGTGACTGTCCCATTTGTTTTCAGTACTGTGGAATACCTGTAGTAAAATGTGTATTATAAAATCCATAAAACATGTATACAACCCAGATGTCTTAGTGGTAAGTCCAGTGACCTTGGTGTGCATGGTCCAGGGTTCAAGACCTGCAAGGGTTGCTGATAATATCATTTAGGACTGAATAAGACACTTTTAAGTGGGTGTAAATGTATTTTCGTGACAGTAAGCAGCAGGTACACACAGGGAAAAGACATGTACGACTCACAGTACACTTGAAATGCCCTTCTTTGGCAATCCTGCTAATGTCACCCACCTAGAAATACACCTCTGGGACTTCTGTAACCCAGTAATTTCTGTAGTGCATCCTGTAACTGTGTAATGCTGTAGTGTGATAAACTAGTTTCATAGTTGTTCTAATCCCAGACTTGCCAACGGTGTGTGTGTGTCTGTCTGCCTGAGAAGGGAGCAATGCTTTTTAGGGTATGCACACTCCTTAAAATTCACATACTCGACTTTGGCAATGGTGCTGATGTCATCCACCTAGAAATACACCTCTGTGACTGCTGTAACCCAGTAATTTCTGTAGTGCACCCTGTAACTGAATAATGCTGTAGAGTGATAAACTAGTTTGGTAGGTGTTCTAATCCTAAATTTTTCACCTGTGTGTCGGCTTGAAAAGGGAACAATACTTTTTAGAGTATGCACACTCCTTACAATTCACATACTCGACTTTGGCAAGTGTGTGCTGTCACCAACCTAGAAATACACCCCTGGGAGTGCTGTAACCCAGTAATCTCTGCAGCATATTGGGTAACTGCGTACTGCTGGAGTGTGATTTAGAACTGTGGTAAGGTTCCATCTACAACCATGGCAGTTATGTATGTTTTCTTGTGTTTCAATGTCTGTGTAGGGAGCAATGCATTATAGTCAACTCACTCGCAGGACATTAACAATGCTCTATGTTGGTGATCCTGCTGATGTCATTCCTTGTCAAATACACCTCTGGGGAATGAGTTCCCTAGTAATCCTCATGGTGCATCCTATAACATCTCTATGTAATAGTGTGAGGCAGATCTTGGTCATGGGTTCTATACCCACACATGGCAGTTGTGTGTGTCTCACTGTCTGTTTTGTGTGCAATGCATTTTGGGATACTCACTTGCAGGAATCTGAAATGCCCTACTTTGGTACACCTTTGGGCATGAGATAACCCAGTAATCTCTACAGCATGTGCTATAACTGCATAATGCTGTAGTATGATAAACTAGTTAGGTAGGAGTTCTATTCCAAGACATGGCAGGGGTGTGTGTGTTTGACAGTCAGAGCCTGTGTGGAGGTGGCTGTGAGTGTCTAACTACTGGACATGCTGAAGAGCGGGTTTAGTAGTTTTCCTATATAGTGGCGATATTATATGTCACAATGTCCACCTCATGAGGATTACAGATTTCAGTCAGCCAAGATACTGTGTTGGCAAGCCATACCCCTACATCTGGCAAAAGGCCTGGTGAACAAAGTAAGCAACCCTACTATTACCCAGAATACGGTCTAAATCCAAGTGTCATACACAAACACACTTGCCTAGAAAATCCCGCTAGGTTGCTAGTGCCCTGCACATTGTTGACAGATAGTAGGTATGGTGTAAATGCAGTGGGCTGCAAAGGGCATGACACCCTGTCCACCAGTACAATATGCACATAATTGTGAACAATGCACCTTCACTATGTTCCCTACTGGATGCCTGCAACATATGTGGTGCCATCAAATGTGATCCACAAAGGACATACAATGTCTTGCACACATGCCCTGTATGGACAGATGCCACTGACTCCAGGGAATACCTGTATCATGCTATCAATGCAGGTGCAGGGTCAACCTGATGTCTATTAGCAGGTCCTGCCACATCAGGCCAGGATTGGCACATCTGATGATAACAGCCTGTGTACACAACATGTGCCAGGCAAATCAGGTACACCTAAACATGTCACTGTACATTAATGTGAGACATGCACATCCCAGGCAATGTCCATGTCAAGGACTATCAAACACAGACATGGCATGCATTGCAAAGCAATGGCCACACACAATGGTAACCAGAATGACAGGACAGTTAATACAATACCCATCTGTGTGGGGCATTGCAGACACTACACCCCTGAACCACACTGCAGACCATTGTTAGGTGGCCTGATACCAAGGATTACCCCTCTCCCAGCCTTGTACAGCCATCTTGCACAGACAGCCACTACACACCCATGAAGCAATGCACACATGCATGTCAGTACTGGCACATTGAGTCTGCATGTGGTGTATTATGTTCGCAACCACAGTCACACCCAGTACAACTCCCACTGGCATACTGACTGATGTCAGACACATTCACATGCACTAGCCCATAGAACCTCGGGATAACCTCTGTGGTGCATGTAATACCTGTGCATTACTGTAGTATGGCAAACTATGTAGTTAGGAAGTGTATTTGTTAGCCTGCCAAAGTGTGCCAATGTGTCTGAGTCCCTTAGAGAGTGTGGTTGTGTTGACAATGACATCTATTCATGTGGATAGCCATGTGTGCTACACCTAATGTATGTCTACTTTATCTCTGTTGCAGATGTTGCTCGCCAGCACACATGTATGTTCATACAGCGCACCAATATGTCAGCTATGTGGCACATGGAGCAACTGCATGCACTTGTAATAGTAATGGCTAGTCATTCAGGGGTATGAGCCCCTGTACCAGTAGGTGTGTGACAGACTATGCTTAGGTTTTCATTCTCCCAGTCCTTCTTTGATGTACTTTGCCTCTGTCTGTCCCTCACACACACTCTCTGGTAGATGTGAAGATGTACACCTTCTCAGCAGCAGATTGTGTTTTGTAAGTGATGGTCATGATCAGGTGATGGCCTCTGCACCTATTGCAGTCCTCCCCTAGCTGATTGGATGTGGAACAGCTGTGGTGACATTCCCATAGCCAATTGCATGGAAACACAGTATAATATCTAGTAACATCATGTTGGTGTTTGCCCATGACAGTCGCTGTGAGTGGAACCTGGATCTGGTGTTTGGTAAACAGCATCACAGATGAAATCTGGATATTCCTCAAATGACATACACAGTGGAAAACAGCCTAAAGACAGGAGGGTAATGTGCCAGACATGACTACAGCATGTAAGTGTAGCTATGCTTCATTCAGACTACTGCCACTTTAACAAGTTGTGTGTGGTAATGGCTAGTCTGCATGTTTTAATAACTGACAAGACTGCTCTGTTTGTGAGGAAACCCTCATCTGTAGGGTCATCTGTGGACTGGTCAGTGTGTGGAACCATTTCTTTATTGTGTTACTCACAGAACACACATCTGTGAACTGCAGAAGCATAGTGTGAGAATTGCAGTCAGTACACAGTGACAGTGATGAGAATTACTGCCATTGCATCCCTGATTGGACATACGTCACATGAAACAGTGGTATGACAGTCACTGTCTGAGGTTATCACAGTGACATGCCAATAGTAGGCCACTGTTCATAGCTGCAGTCACAAGTCATCTACACTTTGGGCAGATGTCATGCAGTATATATGCATGTGTTGTGCTCCCTCTGCAAATGTATGACATCTGTTGTGTTGGGTTGATGGTAATATCTATGCATGCTGTTATAAGTAATCCTGAATGCTGTTGACTATTACTAAGCCTTATCTGTGTTAAAACTGCAACACCATAGGCTGTATGGGATTGGAGGTTCCGGTGGAACCACCTGTCCCACTTCAGCTGGTCATGGCACTGGGCTCCAGCATATCTGACCCCAGCCTTGGACCGCCACCTCTGTTGGCTCTGCACCACCTTCTGGTGGAACTGCCACTGAGGATGGGGCGTGCCCCCCCTAGGAGCAGGTCCAGACAGGAACTTGTCAGCCATCGTACAGTCCAGGCATTGGTGTGTAGGGGGCATAATAAGGGGTTTTGAGGCCAGCTGCGCCAGCTCAAGGGCAGAGTGTCACATTTAGAGGGTGAGCCTGCCACTCCTAGACAGCCCCAAGCACAGCCACCTTTGCGGCTGTGAAGGTGCAGTGGTGGCTGCCCATGGGTGGGGACCTCTGTCCAACTGCTTCCATTTGGGGGCTCATGAGCTTGTGGCTGCCAAACATCCCTCCCCATCCAATGTGTATCCCCCACATGTGTCATATACCGCCCCTGTATGCTGTCTTGTCTGTCATCCTACCCAACCTATCCTCCACGAGCATACCTACTCTCCTTCCCCAACATCCCACTCTCACCTTATGAAAATGGAAACAAAAGGCCAATCTGTTCCCAGAAAAACTTTCGCCCCATACATAGCTGTCCATTTTACACACGTGTCCACTGGACACATGTAACCTTTTTAATTTGCATCACAACATACTACTGTTGTCCTCACTCCTCTCTCAGGCACACGATCCTGGTATGCACATGACTCCTAAAGGTTCCAGGTACACATGATGCAGATGACCCCATTGTACACACGACACTATGGGTCCCTCTATGGTTACCCCATTTTACTTTTTAATGATGATGATGTTGCACACAGCACCTTGTAAGAGTACTGTTCTCACATAATGATTGGACAGGAGCTGTTTTGTTAATGTACTTGAAATGCTCAAAGTAATGTATTTGGGTAATATGCAAATGTTTGCGTGTATTAATGACAGATGTCTGTCTGAGGGAGTCTTGATATTACATAGTACAACACCACTACATAATACAGGAGTTGTTGGTGTTTCCCTTTTCATTCTTTTTTACTGCTTTGTTGTCACATGGTATGTTTTTGATATAGCTATATATATCTATATCTATGTATGTATATATATATATATATATATATATCTGAACATAAACACACACACATACATCTACATAATGGAATACATTTCCTATGCTGTTGAATGACTGTGCTGGATGGTATGTTTGTGATAACATCCGATGTCTGTATATCTGCCATGGCTTAGTGGTAAATCACGTTGGCTGTGGTGTGCATGGTCCTGGTTTTAAGCCTTGCAGAGACTGTTTATTTTGTTGCTGGGCAGAACAAGGGCCATTGGATATGGAGTGATTAAGGCACTTTTAAGCAGTTGTGAGTGGGTGTGCGCGGGTTTGTGTGATGGTAAACAGTGGTAACTTTTGGTTACAGTTCCTTACACTCAGTTACCTTCTTGATTGCTTAACCTGTGTAGGCAGTGCTTACCCCCGTGCAAACAGACTCTAACCCTCTCACTGCTGCTTAAAAGTGCTTACTCCTGCTTACCCCTGTGATCATTTCTTTAAAAGAAAAGAAAAAAGGGGTGATAGGAAAGTGGTGAAAAAGGGGCATGAAGAGGGGAAAGACAGTAGGTAAGGTAGCTAGGGATGTGCAGGAAGGGGGTAGGGATGTTCCATAGCTTTTCATTTCTTCTACAGCAACGGCTGTGAATATGCAATAAATTTGGCAGTACATTTGGACCCTCACAACCCTGAGAGAGGGGTAAGGACAACAATAGTATGTTGTGATGCCAACTAGAAACATTTACATGTGTCCAGTGGACACCTGTGCGAAATGGACAGCTATGTATGGGGCGTGCTTTTCTTGTGGGAACAGATTGCCCTTTTTTTTCTTTTATTTTTAGGTGAGAGTGGGATGTTGGGGAAGGAGAGTAGATATGATCAGGGAGTATAGGTTGGTAGGATGACAGACAAGACAAACAAGACGCATACAGGGGCGTTATATGACACATGTGGGGGGGCACCTTGGACTGGGAGGGGTGTTTGGAAGTCACAAGCTCATGAGCCCACAAATGGATATAGTGGGACCAAGGTCCCCACCCATGCGCAGTCACCACTACACCTTCACAGCCCAGAAGGTGGCTGTGCTGGGGGCTGTGTAGGAGGGGCAGGCTCACTGTCTAGTTGTGTCACTCGGCCCTCAAGCTGGCATAGGCAGTCTCGAATCTCCCTGTCAAGCTCCCTATGCACCACGGCCCGGACCATACCATGGGTGGCAGGTTCCTGTCCGCTCCCACACCTCTGCAGCAGTTCCACCCAATGGTGGTGCAGAGTCAATGGATGAGGAGGTCCCAGGCTGGGCCCCAGATGTGCTGGTTCCCGGTGCCATGGCCAGCTGAGGTGGGGCAGGTGGAACTGCTGGGACCGGACTTCACATACAAGCTATGTTGTAGCATGTTTAAGGCAGATATGGGTTAGTAATAGTCAACAGCACATTCAAAATTAGTTATAATAGCATGCATAGGTATTCCCATTACCCAGGGCACCAGATATAAAATACGCGCAGAGCCGGCAGAACACATGCATATATGAGTAAACAGTGGCCATTACAACAACATGCATGTTTCATTGATGGCAACAGGACACTAATATGGGAGTATTTTAACATAGCACATGCATAGAAACAGATGTGAATATTTATAAACCAATAGGACACATGTCCTAACAAAGGTTAGGAGTGTAGACAAACCAAATGAGTTGTGTAAATCGGTTATGTTTGCACATATGGTAGGGGTGAGAGTGAGAGAGTTCAATTACCAACTAATAAATCCTTGTAGTTTTCACAACATTCATAGTCACTGCAGTAGTCTGTCCCTTACATGTATTATTACACTACCCAATGGTGTTATATTGTACAGTGGTATATTTGTAGATTAGTATGTACGGGACCTGTGTCTTATGTACAGGCTTGACAAGATGCAGGTGTAATGCAACATGTTTTGAGACTGCTGACTGCTGTCATACACTTTGGGTGTGATGCTGGGATGCCAGGTATGTTTGCATGTGCATTCTCTGACTATGTACAAGTCTATCAGCCATGTCATTTACAGCTGCCTACATATCTTGGATCATCACACTAATCTGTCAGGGGAACAGGGCAAAAGGCAGGTGATGTGGGCCATTTATGAGGACATACTTGGCGGATTGGAACAATTGAGGGGTATGAATATGCATACCACTTTCTCTTTGAGCATTCTAGCATAGTCTGTACAGTTGTTAAGTGTATATATGCATACAGCTTTCTCTCTGAACATTCTAACAAACCGTGTGCAGTTGTGTGGAATGATTATGCATACAACTCACTGGCACTCCTGGGATCCAAAGCCCTGCTGTGTGTGACAAAAGCATTACAGTGCTATCAGGCAATTGTGAGGCTTTGCAATGTATTTAGTCTAATTTGACTGACCTGTTTGCACTTCCAACATTGTTATACAGCACTCCATACACATTTTACTGCATACCACAGTGTGGGTAACACTGCTTACTACAACAGTACTATTTAATAACTGCAACAGTATAACAACATATGACTGCAGAGTAAACAGAAGTAATGCAGGGCTTACACCTTTATTCGCAACATATTACACAATTCTGTATACTGGTACAACAATTTCAGAGGCTCTTACATTTATTTGTTATGACAGTACATGCAGACTATTTACTAACCTGCCTCACGATGCATCATTTGCAGCCTAGTATCATAGACTTGCTGGTTCAGAGCATGCTCATCTGCAGCTGTCAGAGAAGTACAGTGATATTTAGCCGTACCTATCCATAGTATACACAAGCTAGGCAATTATTAACTACATAGTGGAAGGAGTACTTACTCAGTTCTGGGGCATTCTGCATCTGCCTTGCTTCCTGGATCCACTTTTCTAGGACATCCCCCTCCACCACTTCAGGTCTGTATGGTGGTGCCTGACCTGCTCACCAGTCTGGGGTATACCTGTGGCACTAGTGAGGTCACAGGCGAGACTCTTCCAGGTCTCCATTTTGTACTGCGAGCCCTGGTACTGGCCCTGCAGTAGTCACCTGTCATGGTGCTTTACCAGGAGCCATACCATGAATTTGGACTCCTGGATGCCCCAACGCTGCACTCTAAAGTGAGTACCTTCTCCCACTCCAGCCATTCTGCCTGCAGGGGGAATGCTACAACCAGTTATGAGCTGTATTCCCGCCTCTTCAGTTTAAGTATGGCTGGATTCCTGCACTTTTTCGTAATTGGCCAGTTTTGAAAAGGCTAAACTATGTCTCATTCATTACAGGTTATATATGTGTCTGGTATCCATGATTCATGTGTACATTCACTGTATGGGGTTCTGGGAACTTCATAACTTTGAAAAAACAGCAGTTATCTGTTGAATGTCACCAAGCACGATAGATAGATAGATAGATTGGTTGTTGTTTTTAACTTCATAACTTTATTACAGTGACACCTCAACTCTATGTTTACTGCAGTACTCCAAGTCACATATTTATGGTCTTTGGCAGGTTATAGAACATTACACTGTACATAGATTCAGTTCACATGTTTAAATTGATTTCCCTGTGGTGAGGATTAGTTTGCTGATACCTCCTTTATATGTATTGCTATCATGTTGTAGTGGTTAATTACTGTGACTGTGATGTACAGGGTCCTGAGTTCTAACCTTGCGGAGGCTGTTTATTTTGTTGCTAGCCAGAATACGAGCTGTTGGGTACAGAGTGATTAAGGCACTTTAAAGCAGTTGTGAGTGGATGTGCGCAGGTTTGTGCGGAGCTAAGCAATGCTAACCTCCGGTTACAGTTTCTTACACTCAGTTAGCCTCTGCATTGCTTCATCAGTGTGATACTCGCATACCGGCCGCCAAACAGGCTTACACCCACTTGCTCCCACACTTGCAAATGCACTGCATTTGGTGTTTGCATCTGACACTCACAATCCTGAGCGGGGGTGAGGACTATAATATTACCTTGTGATGCCTATTACATCGGCTTACATGCCTACAGTGGGGTGTTGCGACCATGTGTTCGTAGGTGTTGTGTAGTGGGTTATGCAATGACACATATGGTCATATCGTACTTAGCCATTTAAACATTTAAACTGGACTGTGCTCCGGTGGGATCCATATCGGGAATGGCTGCCCATTAGAAGTAAGCATGCCGGTCGACTGTACAGAATCCACGGCCTGTCCAGAGTTTGCTTCATACTATTGGTGTGTTCCTCTTACAATCTGCACCTTTCTGGCAAATACCTGGGAACTGACACCATTAAATACAGACAAGTAATTGGGTTTAGGATCCCACATCCTTCAGCTGAGTCATGGTAATGCATACCTATTATTCTATCAGTTTTCTAAGGTTGCAATTGGAATATGTGCTTTCTGTCCCTATTTGTTCCCCCAACAGTTTATGTTCTGTCCAGTGGTTTTGCTCTTAGGGGTTGAGAGGTATGGGTGTAAGCTCTGCCCATTTTGGAATATTACTTACATCCCTGGGGCGGTCTTAATACAACTGCGCCAGCAAACACCTGCATGTCTAGGCCCATAATAGCATACCCATAGTTCTGCCACCTGCCCCTCCTCTACAGCACTCATCCTTACTGTGGGTGCAGGTGTGGTCTAACCACACCACTACACACTGCCCACTCTCCCCGTGTCAGGACCCATGTCATACGTTGTGTCGACCCATGGGTTATCAGGATTGCACAACCTAATGGTCTGTGTACGTCTACAGCCTGGTTTGATGAATCTTTACAGAGACTGACTCTGATGATCAGTACTTTTTGGGGTGTCCCACAAGGGACATTGATGTCTTTGTTTCAAGATTAGACCTGGCAGGTCTTTCCCACTGGTAGTATCCTGCCTGTGGTCTGGGAAGCAGTGGTGTGTTTACTTGTATCGTGTGTTTGTATGTTTCACCTGTCTAGGTGGGGGTGGTTGATGCTACATGTTACACGTTTGTTGATTGGACCCCTCAACCCCATTTGCACAGCCTGTGAACATATGTAATTCGTAACTGTTGTATCATATCCTAGCTATTTACATGTGTATATTTACTTACACACACACACACACACACACACACACACACACACACACATATATATGTGTGTGTGTGTGTGTGTGTGTGTGTGTGTGTGTGTGTGTGTGTATATATATATATATATATATATATATATATATATATATCTACATTACTATATACAGATATATCTGTATATGAATGCATACATGTATATATTTATATATTACTGTCTATGTATATCTAACAACATATAGGTGTTTGGGTGTCTGCATATGTATATGTCTATATGTGGATATGTATATGTATTCTGTCTGTGTATGTACTACGGAGAGGGAGAGGTATATCTCCATGTAGCTATGGGTAGATATGCGCACACATTCCTCTGCATATATACATCTACATCTGGTTATTCCATAATCTGCCATGTAGCTTAGACTTTGCTGCAGTGGGACTCGTAGCAGGTATGGCTGCTCGTTAGCTGATGCCTCTGCCCAATGAACACTTTTGCTCATATCCCTGGGGCTGTCCATGTAGACTCACATCAGCCAACAGCTGCATACCTAGACCCATAACTAGCTACCCATACTTTTCCCACCTGCACCTCCTCTACTGCACCCATCCTTACTCTGGGTGCAGGTTGGGTCTGAACATATCACTACATGCTGCCCACTCTCCACTTCAAGGGACTCATGTCGTACGTTGTCTCGACCTATGGGTAATCAGGCCTTCCCACCCTTGTATTCTGGGTATGTACACACCCCAGCCAGAATGGTTGCTGTATCGGCTTCCTTTGGTTATATGTCAAATTTTGGGGCATTCCGCAAGGGATGCCCCTGTCTGTTCCAAGATTAGATTTCACGGGTGCACTCTGTCCCCCCCCCGGTTGTATCCTGCCTGTGGTCTGGGGAGCAGTAAACTATTTACATTGTGTGTGGGGTTGTGTGTATGTTTCCTCTGTCCAGCTGGGGGTGTAGGTCATGCTACGTGTTACATGTTTCTTGCTTGGCCCCTAACTTCCATTGGCATAGCCTGTGAGCATATATCCTTCTTGTGTGCTGTTTCCTATCATAGCTGTATATCTGTGTATATCTACGCACACACACACACACACACACACACACACACACATATATATCAATACTATATATATGTGTGTGTGTGTGTGTCTGCAACTATATATATATATATATATATATATATATATATATATATATATATATATATATATATATATATATATATATATATATATATATGTCTGTAAGGCAATGCATACCCCCATGCAAACGCACATAAACATGCTTACTGGTGCTTATATCTAAACAAAACAGAAGTATACCAGAGGAGAAAAGGAATCACAGCTTCTTTCGTTTTTAACGAATTTATTGACGAAATCACAGCAGTACACTCCAGCACAACAAAAGTCCCAGATAGTTGGACTTCAATGGCATAAAAACACCGCACACATAAACACTATGTCTGCACACTTGCGTTTTCGTTTAACTCACTTCCTCAGATGTGAATGAATACTAAATGCAAGTACAATTCAACTTTATGTACATTTATTAACTGGATAATTTAAATTCATTATCTTTAATTAAAAACCTTGGCTGGTCATAGTAAAAAAATCATCACTTGTCCATACTAACTTTTTTCTATGTGCTTCTTTAAAAACATACTTGGTTTCAAGTCAATATTATATCTTCCTTTTCTAATAAGTTAGTCATTCCTTGTTCTAAACCATGACTTAAAATAAATCATTTATTAAAACTTTCAGTTAAAACTTTATGAACAATACATTTAAAATACATTGTAATTTTAGTGTTATAAAATTAGCTGCATCATGGTTCCCTCTAGAGGCCAATAACTTCATTACATTAAATGCTGTATGAAATGCTTACACTTATAAATTTATACTTTCTTTATAACTGGTAACAAACCACTATTAAAAAACTCTTAATGATAATAAAATTATCTACAAGATTATAAAATTATACATTTTATGACTGTTTGTACATAGGATGTGTTATGTTTTAATGCTTATTTAACTAAAAAAAACTTACAATTCCATTTCATAGTTTAGCTGCCCTCATTTTTAATACTGGGGCCAGGGACACAGTGTTGTTCAAACCTGGTGGGTTGTAGGCCTCCAAATGTAGTTGCCATAACAACTCTTTATATTCTATAATGTCTTCCCAGGGCCCCCCTCTAACATCCTTGTCCACAACCTCCAACACAAAAAATGCAAAAACTGCCTCCTCACATTTCATTTTATGTCTATAAAGAGCGTTATTCATACATTTTGTTTTGATTTCATAGTTATGCTCATAAATTCTGTAGTCTTCTTTCGGACTTCCCAACATAAAATGCTTCACATTTTTTACAAATACTCAAATAAACTATACCTATTGTTTGACAGTTAGCATAATGCTTACTTTGAATTAAAATATCCCTACTACTTATGTACACAGTGTCCTTAGTACATATAAATGAGCATTGGGAACACCTCCCACATTTAAAAGTGCCCATTCTCCCTTTAATCCTCCTATTGTCCTTTGTTTTTCCTTCGAAAAAATTCTTCATGTTTTTTCCTTTTCTGTATGTACATTTTAAAGGGTATTTAAATAAGGTATCCAGGTCTGATAGTTCGCTGAGTTTTGCCCATTCCTCTTCCATCATCCTCCTAATAAGTCCTGCCTGTCCACTATAATCTAGGACAAAATTGTTATTTCCCTCAAATAGGGCTTTCTTATTTTTATTCTCACCCTTCATCTCCTCATCTTTTCCCAAAATAGGCTGATATTTGTCCGTCCTTCCTCTAATCACTTCTTTTTCAATTTCGCCTATTAAGCTATTCGGATAGCCTCTATCCATAAACATTTTGTGTAATTTTCTACACTCTTCTTCAAAGTCCAAGTCTCTCGAAGACATTCTACTGCCTCTAACATATTGTCCTTTAATTATACCCTTTTTGTGATGATGGGGATGGGCACTATCATATGCTAAAAAAGAATTAGAATAACTTTCTTTTCGATACACTTTGGAATAAAATTCACCTTCTCCTTTCCCCACAAAAATATCCAAGTATTTTAAACTTTCTTCACTTTTCGAATAAGTAAATGAAAGAAAATTTGTGGTTTGGGAGATATATTCAAAAAAGGACGTAAATTCTGCATCCGAGCCGACCCATAAAATACAGATATCATCCAAAAATCGCTTATACATTTTCCAGCACCTCCTATATTGGGAATTCAATACATACTTCTGTTCCCAGGCTCCCAAAATTATATTTGCATATATGGGTGCGCAACATGCACCCATAGCTATTCCCTTGATCTGCTTAAAGAACTCTCCCTCAAAATGCAAATAATTACTTGTTCAGAGCCTCCTCAAACCATTCTAGACCTTCTTTATAGGGAATGGATGAGAAAAGATCCACTATATCTAATGTGATAAATTTTATGTTTTCTTCAAAAAATTCCTTCTTAATGTTCCTTAATAAATCCCACGAATCCTTAACTATACCAACACCTTCCTTAACAACTTCCTTTAACTTGAGGTCTAACCATTTTGCTATAGGAGCTGTCACAGATCCTTCTGATGACACTATTGGTCTCACAGGTAGATTCGTCACATTTTTGTGTACCTTGGGTACTCCAAATATATTTGGAACCTTAGGTTTTTCCACATGTAAATATCTAAATGTATTCAAATCTATTCTCCCTTCCAATAGTAAATCATTCAACTGTACATATACTTTCTTATTCGCAATATTTATTTCATTTAAAGAGGATCTCGTATAACGCTCTTCATTATCTAATAATTCTAGCATTTTAGCCTCATAAGACACTTGATCCATAATAATTGTTCCCCCTCCTTTGTCAGGTTTAAGTATTCTTAGTGAGGGGTCTCTGGATAGCTGTAACATAACTTCCATTGGCATAGCCTGTGAGCATATATCATTCTTGTGTGCTGTTTCCTATCATAGCTGTATATCTGTGTATATCTACGCACACACACACACACACACACACACACACACACACACACACATATATCAATACTATATATATGTGTGTGTGTGTGTGTGTGTGTGTGTGTGTGTCTGCAACTATATATATATATATATATATATATATATATATATATATATATATATATATATATGTCTGTAAGGCAATGCATACCCCCATGCAAACGCACGTAAACATGCTTACTGGTGCTTATATCTACTTACTACTGCTTATTTACACTTAAACCTGCTTACTAGTGCCTTATTCATTATGACACTGACACTTCACTCCAGTTCACTTTTAATTGTAATTATGCAGGTTATACAGCAGTCAGATGTCAAAATATGTTCATATACAGATTACCAGTGGGAAATGGTATGTGCTGCAGTGGGATACGGAACGGGAATGTCTGTTCGTTAGGTGGATGCTCTAACCACTACACTATTGCTTTGCTGCTTCATTTGCATATATACCCATATACCCAGGGATCCTAGTTCCACAAACACCCACCCCAACACTTCACTGACACAGCAGTCATCCATTCTCCAGTTGGATACATGGTGTATCCACACCACTCCAGATTGGCCACTCCCTACTCCTGTAGACCCATCCCATGGGTTGACTCACTCCACGTATCCTCAGACATCTCAAACGTTTAGTCCACACACATTGGTGAAATGAGTGACCAATAGGACACTATTCACAATTTTTGGGTTGTCTCATCTCAACTGCCATTTCAGAAAAAAAATTAAAAGAATGTTTGAGGAAGGAGAGAAAAAGAAAGGTACTTTAAAGGCCACTACTTCTTGTGGTAATTGTAATCTATGTAATATGATTTTGAGAGACACATGGATTAGGTTAAATAATGACTTAGTGTGGTAAGATTTTGTAAGGGCAACTGCAAAACCAGGATGGTCGTATATATGGCTAAATGTGAGGGTTGTCATGCATTCTATATAGGAAAAACTGATAGGGCACTAAAAGATAGAATGTATGAACACCAATATGATATAAGAACAGGGAAAGAGACGAGTGCCCTATATAAGCACTCATTGGTGTGCCCAGCATACAACGGTTTTAAATTTGGTATTATTGATTCCATTACAGAGAACAACTGGAAGGGGGGGAGATATAAAAAATATTTTGTTGGGTAAAGAACTGAAATGGCAGTTGAGACTAAAATCTTTTATTACACCGGGATTAAATGAATATGTGACCATCAAACCAGTTTTAATATCTAAAGCAGAAAATATCTAGTACATTTTGCCTTAGCTTCATATTGTCCTATATTATATTTAATAGGTCTATATCCCTTGTTAATAATGAGTATTTTACATGGGATTATTTTCCCTCTATAATAGTATGATAGGTATGTTACTCATGGACCTTTATATCTTCCATATCATCCTTGACAGTATTTTTGACATTATGTTTTTTAACATAAAAAATTTTTGGACAAAAGTTAATGGTTCTTCTAAATATGCACATTTTTTGTTGTAATAATATGTTTTATCTTATACTATGTACAACATTTGTTAGTTTAAGGTGTTTGTATGTTTTTTTCTTTAAAAATAGTTTTGCAGGAGCTGTGTTTTGGAAAACACAAGGAGATATTAAATACATGGAAAGTGTATTTTTTAAAATGAGTCCCCTTTTAAATGTCAATTGATTTCTTTGAAAAGTTAATTGATCAATTTGGGGGCAATGCTATATAAGGGAAGGGTAGCAGATGTAATATGTTTCTTATCTGAAGAAGTCTAGCTTGTAGACGAAAGCGCTTATATTTGTATTGTGGACTTTTATAAAGATTGATTTTACCTCAAGGTGGCCTGGATTTCTTTACTTTTGTTGGTATTTGGTTCTACAATTACGTGGAGTTTGCTGAGATAATGAGACAAGCTTGGGGGAGAAAGCTGTAGCATTATTTACAATTTTGCAGAGTGGTGAATCTGGGTTTTTAGTGTCAGGTGTTAACAGGGATGTTACTATGGTAATGAAATAGGAGTTCAATTTACAGGCAATATTTAGGTTAGATTCATATGGGAATTGGTTAGGTTGAAAAACCTTCCCTAGACTTATGAGGCTGTTTATGGATGACAAAACTTTTTTTTGGATTTATAAGCTGGAATTCTTGTTCATTTAGATAGTAGTACCAATTTATTTTCAACATTAACAGACACATTAATGGTGGCAGTTTCTTGCATTGTAAAATGCATCCACTCCTCAGGGGTCACATTAAAAAATGCTTGGCCATTTCTTTTTGTTCTCCTATTATTATCATAATACATTATTTTCTGTAAAAGTGTCAATGTGCTAAACACAAATAATTAGTGCATAAGTTTATGTCTCTCATCTCAAAAATGTCTTGGTTCTATAAAAATGTATATTACACTCTATGAACTGTATAGTACAACTCAACTTTAATCATCTACAGTGTTTATTGTCCTTATGTTGGTTATATATTTTTTCTCCAAATGGGTAAGTTGCACTTGTTACATTGCATGGCATTTGACATTTGTAAATGCAAAACTAGCCCAGGTTTCAGGACCAGACTGCCAACAAACTTAACACATAAATACATAAATAAATAAATTATCACAGACTCCTCTGTATCAATGACTGCAGCCACTATTCAGAAAGATTAGAGGTTATGCAGTGGTCTGGCATAATGTTCCCCTGTTTGATATAAATACTAACGTAACTGAAAGGATCACTTCAGCTTTTGTACTTACCTAACATCACAACAAAGAAATAATAACATATTTAAAAGAATACGCATGTAAACAAGTAAGATAATAATGAATAAAAAAGGGACACTCTCATACAATTTTAATCTCCAACCATTGTCTAGTTCAGATTCATCTTCATCTGTTTTGCCTGTTATGCAAAATCTGTGTTGTGGTACTGAGATGTACAACAAAGATGCTGACAGTCGGCTTCAAATTGGCTGTAATATTTGTCCCTCAGTGTGCTTTGCACAGAGAGCAACTGGAAGTCAGGACTGAACAATTGACACTGGAGCTGTAAAGAAGAAACCATATACTTCAGAAGACAAGTATTTCATTAAAAGTAAGCATGTACAAAAAAAAAAAAAACAAGTAAGAGGATGCTGTCATAAGGCCAGGATACTGTACAACTTCTACTCTTTCAATATTGTGAATGCAGCAATAGCTTTGATACAGAGGAATCTTTGTTGAAGTTGTCCTTGGAGTAGATAACTCATCTTATTGCTGGTGAAGTCTTTATAGAAAATAAGCAAAATAAAGCAGTATCAGTTAAAGCAGGGATGAGCTTGGGGAAAGACGCGTTTGATACCTGTCACTGATGTTAAAGTTGTACTTAGCTGAACATCAGTTAGTGAAATGATTCAATCACTACTTGGTTATGAATTGCATGAAGATCAGTTCGAGAAGGTCTGATGGGGAATTTCCATCAAGACTTAAACGTCATTACACAAGCATGGCACTGCTTCAGTGAGCACTTTCAAAATGGTTTTGTCTGTGTGATATTTAGGAGAGTTGAAGGAAATTACCACACATTGTTCTCTTGTTGTATTCTATTTCACTCAAGCCTTAATGAAAGATTTAGTCCTGTTTTTCTAGGTAACTGCTTATTGTTTGTCTGGTGCTGAAAATGTGCTGACAAAGCCTAAGATAATGTGGGGACAAAGGCACAAAAATAAGTACAAATGTTAAATATTGCTCTTATGAATTTAGAATGTTGCTAGAGTAATAGAATTTGTGTGCATTTTCTGAAGGAAAAGTCTCAGACGCAAATGCATGTGACTTCAGTCCTCAGTGAGTTTTCAGAAAACCATAAATTTTATGAGGAACAGAACAAAAATATGAAGCAAAAATCTGGACTGTCTGTGAAAATCAGGGTAGTTACATGCTTGTAGTGTACAGATCTTGGCATCAGAAAGCTCTGAAATAAGTACTTAATATACAAGCCCGAATTTATCTAGAAAATCCTCCAGCAAACTACTAGAAAAACTACAATCCACTCTGCTACAGGCCCCATGAGGAGCTCAGTGCCTCTCCAACCTTACACCATTCTTAAGTATTCAACTGCAGTACCACCTTTATCATTCTTATAAGAAAAGTGCAGTCCGGGTCTGAACTGTCTGTAAACAGCTAACGTTAACTTTGAACCTAACACCACTCTTAAGTATTCAACTGCGGTACCACCTTTATCATTCTTATAAGAAAAGCGCAGTCTGGGTCTGAACTGTCTGCAAACAGCTAAAGTTAACTTTGAGTATGTGTCTACCTGTTTGAGCCAATATTCATTATCCCCTAGAGAGCACTCTGCTTTGGCTTGTATGCAGCCCCCCCACACACACACACACACTCATCTTCCATTTTCTCTCTTATTCCCTTCTGTTAGCAAATAGTATCCATAACTCATAAATACTGTGTGTTTGTTAATTTAAACTGAGACCACAGTAGCCTACTGATACAAGGTTATCCTGTTTTTCCACCTGAGAAATGGTTATGAAATGACTCACATTTTCAGAGCAATTCTTGGTCAATTCTGATTGTTTCTTAAACACAAACTTATCTTTGCTTTGGCTCATTAGCAGCAGCACAAGCGAACTGCCTGCTCACATCCTTGTTCACCCCCTCCCCCTTCCTTGTTTATTACCTTAAGCCAATCCCAAAGTTAATAAATATTACCTGTGGCAGGCACCATTTTTAAAACTAAAACCACCCTTTGAGCACCTCATGCTCGGCTCTGCCATATAACTTATTAAAACTGCCTGAACTGGGGCACAGCTAACTGATAGTTTGTGGAAATACAGGGTACCTACCTGAGACTCCACATTCACTATCATATGTTCATTTATCAGTTTACTCTGTTACCTGATTGTTTCCAGCCCCCTCATAAGAGCAACTAACAGGGTCTCTACCTGCTTCGCTCCCCACCCTGCCCTCTATTCCCTCCCGCCCACAGTGGTCCTACCTTTATTACACTCAAAAACCCCTCCCATCTTTCCAGTAGCCAACCACAGCACTAAACCCAACACTACCTCCTCCATCTTCCCACTACTATCACTCCTCCTCAGCTAACATGTACAAACATACCTTACCTATGCTCACTGCATGCACTCTCCTTGCATATCTTACATCCTACCAAAACTCCATCATTCCCCCACTCAACCACTACCACTGTACTACTACTCACACCACCACTCATGCCTCACCCTCACTCAGCTCCCCTCCCACCAACTCAAGAACCATCCCTATGCACCCCCCGCATATTCTAGCAAGTATATTACTCAAACATAAAGCATCCGTACAACTTAACATAGTAACCCTCCCACCATACCTATTACACACAGAGCACAATCATAAAGTTTCCCTAATAAACAAACACATTCAAAAACTGAGAAAACTGATAACCTCATGCATATCAAAACTAGCCCTAAGTGGAGACATCCACCCCAACCCTGGCCATACCATCTCCAACCCCAATCCTCATAATCAGACTAGAAACCACAACTTCTCCCATATCACAGCCAATAGAAAGCCACGCGACTTCCTTCTACTAAGCCTAATATTAGAAGTATATCCAACAAAGTCCATGAACTCCATGCCACCATAGACTTGTACTCTCCAGATATAGTCATCCTGACAGAAACCTGGCTAAAACCTCACATTACCAGTGAGCAAATCCTCCCTACCGGTTACAGCATACTAAGAGTAGACCATCTAAACAAGAAAGGAGGTGGTATAGCTATAATATTTAAACAGCATCTAAACATCCAGATCTTAAAATCATCAGCTCCACAAATAGGGAATGAAGAAATAATATATACCAACCTCAAAATAAACCAAAACAAAACCATCAACATAATTGGATGCTACTTCCCACCTGGCCACAACATCACTCCACTAGAAAACCTCCTCAGCTGGTCTACCCACCATCTCCCCCAAGAAACTATAATTTTAGGTGATTTCATTATTGACTGGCAATCCTGTTCTGGCAACCATCCAACCCATAATGTAAACCTTCATGGCTTCACCCAACTAGTCCAGTCGCCAACCAGGATAAATAAAAACTCCAGCAAGCACACTACCCTGGATTGGATACTAGTCAGTAAGAGCCCCCAGTCATATATAACAGCCTCAGTGATCACTCCCCAACATTCCTACTCAAAAATACCTATACCAAGCTAAACCTGTCATCTACTATCAAATACGTAAAAAACTAAACTTTAACCCACTCACATTCATCTCATCCCTCAAAAAATGCAACTGGCATCCTCTAAAGTACCTCAGTCTTGATAATGCAGTTGAATTTTTTAATACTACCTTCCTGAGCATCCTTAATCACCATGCCCCCATAAGACTTTCCAGAACCAAAGTACAACCCTCCCCATGGCTACAGAAAACCACTAAGTCAGAAATGAAAAACAGGGATAAAGCCTGGGAGCACTGGCGCAAAACCAAAACCCCCTCAACTAGACAGAAATTCCTAGAACTATGCAATAGAGTCAAAAAGCTAATAAAACAGGACAAATTCCAGTACTACCAGTCTGCCCTAGACTCCTCCCAACACAGCCCCAAACAATTCTGGTCCTCCATAAACTCCATCCTCCACCCAGGTAAAGTCAGTACTCCTCCTCCTAACATCCCTCAGTCCTCTGAAACTATTGCTACCTCATTCAACACACACTTCACACAAACCATACTATCACTAGCTAAACAACACAACCCCCCTCCCCTCCAACCCACACATTCAACTAGTAATCTCCCCACTGCCTTCTCTTTTTCTCCTGAACCTACCTCCAACATAAAAAAACTCTTAACTAAACTTAAGTCCACCAAATTAGCAGCAGGCAACCTCCCAAGTGAATACCTACAAATCACAGCTGATGCTCTGGCCTACCCAGTATCCATCTTGATTAACCGATCACTGTCAGAAAGTTACGTTCCCGCACTATGGAAAGTATCACATATAATTCCCCTCCACAAAGGCGGCCCCTCCACAGAACTAACCACTTACCGCCCCATAGCTATTCTCTCTCCACTCTCCAAAATACTAGAGAGATGCATTCACTCTCAGGTCTATAACTACCTCCTTACTAACAACCTCCTTTCCAATACTCAGCATGGTTTCCGACCAAACCATAGCACCACCACTGCCTTACTCTCCTTTACTAACACTATCCTTCAGCATAAAAACAATGGCTATCTCTCCTCTGCTACTTTCCTAGACCTATCTAAAGCATTTGACATGGTCCCACACAAACAACTCATCTCTGTCCTCAATAACCTATCCTTCTCTCAATCATTCACCAACTGGTTTCAGAGTTACCTGTCTGACCGCCAAAAATCTGTTGTATGGTGGAATGACATATCTCCCCAACTACCTGTCTCCATAGGGGTTCCCCAAGGATCCATCCTTGGACCCTTACTCTTCTCTATTTTCACCAATAATCTAGCCTCTGCCACCAAACATGGCACACTCATACAATACGCAGATGACTCGACCATTATCTGCTCAGCCCAGTCCCTACCCAAACTGCAAAAAGTCACACAGGAAGCCTTTTCCTCTGTTGAAACTTGGTTATCCAATGCCCAATTAATACTCAACCCAAATAAAACTAAACTACTCATCTTCCAACCCACCAAACATACTCAAAACAACTCTCACTTTAACATCACAGCAAAAGACAACACCACTATACACCCAAAAGAACACACCAAATTGCTAGGAGTGGAAATAGACAATAAACTAAAATTTGACATTCACATATCCATGACCATAAAAAAAGTCCACAAAAAACTAGGAGCATTATACAGAAATAAGCAACTTCTCACCAAAGCAGCAAAGATTTCAATAGCAAATTCTCACCTTATCTCCACCCTACTTTATGCCTCTCCAATATATACCAACCTAAGGCAATGCGATGTAAACAAGCTAGAGACCTGCTACAACAAAATCACCAAATTCACCACAGGGGCATCCTACCGTAGTCACCACTGTCTCTCACTTGCTGAACTGGGCTGGCTTGAACTCTCTCACCTCCTTCAATGGTATCAGCTCACACTCGCCCACAAACTAGTAAACCATCCACTAAATGTCCCATCCCTCTAGAATCTACTCCAATCCTATCGCACCACCAGACCACTAAGATCCAGCAACAAAAATCAAATGCAGATCACTAAAGCCCATAACTCTGCTGGTGAAGCACGATTCTCTTGCGCCATAGCCAGATTATGGAACTCCCTCCCACCCACAATTACCTCCGTACCATTATGCACCCACTTCAAAACTTTACTAAAAGCACACCTAAAAACATGCTGGCTATACCCTTGCAACTCCCACTCTAATATCACTCACCTCATCCAACCACTACCTTTCTTTCCACCCCACTAACTACCTTGATTGTAGCATGCTCGGATGCTCATAAGCCTATTACTTATTATACAGCAGGAACTTCTTATTGTAACAATTGTTAATGTCTGCTATGTACTTTGCAGATAAAGATTCTAGTTGTCTAATGATGTACTATGTTCTTCATCTGTAATTATGTTTGTAATTAATTGCTATGTTAATCAAATTGTTAATCGCTATTTAAACCCAATGTAACTACTGTCTGTATATTTTAACTGTGGATCTTTTCTCCCCAGGCCTCCGCTGAAAATAGACCTACGTCCAATCGGACACTCCTAGTCAACAAATGTAACTAAATAAATAAAAATAAATAATGTTTCTCAAAATTGTACTTAAGGTACTTTGGAAAATAATCAGCACAGAAAATCAGTGAATAACTGTTGTATGATTTAAATGTTTTTCAGAAAACCGATTGGTAAGGCTGATACATGGCAAGAGCTACTGTGCTGGTAATGTGGAGGTTTATTTCAACCATTCCTGGGGTCGAGTATATGATGATCTTTGGAACCTGACCAATGGACATGTTGTTTGTAAGGAACTTGGATGTGGAAATGCCATCTCTGTATCAACTGCTTCCAGATATGGAAAAGGAACTGGGATAGTCTGGCTCAATCAAGTCCAGTGCCAGGGAAATGAATCCTCACTATGGAACTGCAATTCAACTTTGGTCAATCAGTATGTTAACGTAAGGAAGGATGCAGGCGTGGTCTGCTCAGGTATGTGGTTCTTCAAGCTTTGTAAGCTGTGTACATAATGTATTAAGGTTAACAGTAAGTGAGAATATTTCTTAATAGTGCTTGTATTGCAGATACTGTGATGTGGTAGTTATCCATATAAGCTTTGTATTTATAGAAATATCTTGCTGTACTGCTTTCAGTATAGAGGATTAAGTGGCCAGTTATTGCTTCCAAGGTGAATTTCTTGAATCTATTTCTAAAACACATTCATATCATTATGATTGCCATACTCATGATGTAGCAGGAAAAAACACTGACTGCAGTGCAGGCAATCTTGGTTTGACTACTACCTTGGGTACCTTTAGGAGCTAGTTGAGGAAGATGGGAGTGAGTGGCCTCTACACTTTTGCCCATCTAGGGGACAGAGGTAGCCCTGGCTTGCCACTAGGGTGATATCTAGTAAGATCACTAAGTGCAACACCCATGAAACATGAGCCTGTGTGCATGTGCTGCTAATGTGCACATGCGCAGAGCCCCTTAGCTGCACACCCAGTAGAGCTACCACAAGGTAGATGGGGGTGCTTCTAGGAGGAGAGTAAGCTGCCCCACTGGTACTTGTAGTTGGCTTATTCCTTACCATTCAGCAGTGGGGATGAATGGAGTGACAAGACACCCCAGGTAGGAGACATTGGATTATAATACTCTTACCGAGTCTAGGATGCCTGACTGGGATCTCCAAAGAAAAAATATGATAATTGAATAAAGATAGTGAAGTCACTGGGCAAGTCTGGTTATGATAAAAATAGTTATGATCAATGATGCAATTATTTTTCATTGTAATACATGGAGAATTTGAACTGCACTGATGTATTACAAGTTAAGGAAATTGTAGGAGTGCAAAGTATGCACTGCTAGCCAAACAGCAGACAGAAGCAAAGTTCACATCTCATCAACCAAGAGCTTGAAAATTGTCATATACCTTACACTTTCATGTGCTTATTGTAAATTTTGCTGTATGAAATATGCTACAGACTTCAAACACTGTCTCTAGGGTGCCAGTGCAGTGCTGTGGGGGCTGTTTATGTAATATCTCAAGCCTCACTAATAACAAGTTTCTTACGTATGAATCTCGCTATGTAACAAGATTGTTATAGCTGTTCTTACTTTTAATCACAGTGTTCCATGTCTTACAGCAGAATAAATTACCCATATTATTCCAAATGTAAATCTAGTTGTAATTTCAGTATTATATATGACAGGGTTAAGGATAAATACATATCAAGTTTTCCATAAGCAAGATACTTCTGTTGAGGTTCTTTTTTTGTTTCTTCAACCACAGTGCCAGTTTTAATTCCCTTATAAGACTGAAACTGCTGAGTATATTACAACCATAAGTTAAAACTGTTGTAACATTCAGCTTTAAGAACAGTCACTATTTAAAATGATTAAAAATATTTCCAAGCTCTAGTCTGCAATGACTGAATGTAGCTACATATAGAAGGTTGTTTTCTTCTCAGGCACAATGTAACCTGAGCTCTCAAATTACAAACATCAAGGTATTTCACTCATTATGGCCGTCAAAAATTGTCCGTACTACAAGGATACAGCACTTTCCACACAGTCAATACAATTTATGGACATAAATTTGAAATAATTTATGATGTTATGACCTCCTTGTTCCTGGATGAAATACTCTTATTTTTGAGGTGGGGTATGTCTCTGTATAATGGAGGCAACGTGGTGGTCAAAAGTCAGGTTGCTATCAACCTGAGTGCCCAAGTCCCTCATGACTGATTGCATGTTTAGTATGTTGTTATTAATGTGATAATTAGAGGGGGTGACATTTTCTGCAAAGGGGATAATGATGCATTTCGTGGCACTCAGTTTGAGGCCAGAAGCATTGTCTTTTCTTTTCCCTGCGTACAGCTTGAAGTGAATCCCATAGCACTATATTTTTTGAGTGTCACCCATTTAGGGTGGTCTGCTTCACATTCAGCATATTAAAGTTCTCTTTAAACACATAGCTCCTCACTCACATCCCAGTCCTCAGTACTAGTTTTAAATATCCCAGTTCACCTGATTTTGGGGTACATCTGCACGAACATTCAACTCACATAGTATGTCATACTCGCAGAATTTTCTCCACCTTCTGCATCATATCCTTGAATCTTGGTCTGATATTAAAGATTTCTCCACCGCCTTAACAGCTCATGTCTTCTTTTATACTTTATAACCTAGAAGAAGTGCATCTTGTTTCCAGGACACACACTGTTCTAATGTAAAGGTTTACTAAAATGTAAATTGCTGAGTTTCTTTCCTGCAAATGAATAAAAAAATAAGTATCAAATTAATGAAACCATACTTATGTATAGCTGCATATGCATATTTCATAACTGTTCACTTTAAGATACATGTATTCATGTGTATTCACTGCTACTCAAAGTGGAAACAAATTGGAGAAATATGATATATACGGAGCCTACAACTAACACCATATATTTTCCCTTCATGAAAGTGGTAGTACTTGACAAAGAGAATATATATTAGTAGGAGATCTCATTAATGGATAAGCTTAGATATACTTAAAATGGCTGTTATGCCAATAATCTAGTAACTACCTATGAACCAATAAACCTGTTATCCCTTGAAGAACAACAACCTTCAATTTCTCATTAGAAGTCTTTCAGTTTTATCGTAGTTAGAAAGGCCTTACCTGAATGCCTTTAAGGCATAGTTCATGGTATTTACTTTCTGCTTAGTAATATCCTCTGTTTTCTTTACTCTGTTCTAAAGTAAGCATATTACTTTACTCTTTCCTTCTTTACCAGACTTATAATACATATTTACCTTTTTCATAAATCTTCTACTCACCTGTACAACTTTGCATATAAATTATAAATACATTTTTATAACTAATACATTTAAAAGGTGTAATAATTTGCCATTCTTTGTAAATCTCTCTCTTTTATTCTTTTACTTGCATATTTCTTCACATGCCGTTGGCCTGGGTCATGGCACGTGACTGGAAAACGGTAAGTATAACAATTCATTCACCTGGTTGTTTCCTGATAGCCACTAATATAGTTAAAGAAGCTTTTTGTTTGCATTGGGTTTGTCATTTTCAAATTCATGTCTCTTTGTGATTTCCTCACCATATACGTGACTCTCTTACTTCCCTGATTTCAGTTTTAGCAATCTGAATACACAGATTTGTTTTTTTTTTTCTTATTCAGATTTTGTCTACCTCATCACACATTTAAATCAGGATTGTTTTTGTTGCTGTTACTCTCTTTCACTTTCTTAAATAATCCAGCATCTTTTTAATACAGTGCTGTGGTTCATTTATATGAGAAATACTGTCTCATTGCAACTATTAAAAGTCATATCTAAACTATATAAAAGTGTCTCACAGAAAGTTTTTATCTACTTTAAACTATGCAATTTATATTTTAATTCTTGATATCTTGTTTCCATGCATCTCTTCACTTCAGGTGTGGTTTATATGAATGTGCCAGCTAGGAGATTCTATAAAGCACAAGAAATCTGCAAAAGTTAAATTGATTATGCAGCAGTCATGAACATGTATATTGTTTCAAATATTTGTTATCTTTCTGCAGTTTATATGCAACATGCAGTTAGTTAAGGACATTAAATGTTCCACCTGTTTAATTTCCACTTCTATAGCTATTTGTGAAGAAAATGCTGTTTCCAGTTTATTTCTAAACAGTTTACAATTACATTCCTTGTAGTTTAAGATATATTTCTTTAAAACAACCCAGGTCTTAGTTTTAAAAAATCTTCCCATGTTTTTCTCCTGCATGCTCACTGAAGAATCTTCAGTAAGTGATGAGGCTGTCAGTGCTGTAGCACAGAGTACCTCTCAACATCTAGTACAAAAATGCTGGACAAAGTGAAAGATAATTAGGAAAGGGGCAAAGGTCCAAAATCAAGAACAAATTTTAAATGTTACTCTTTTTAACTTAGAAAGTTTGTAGAATAACAGGTTTTGCATTAATATGTATTTTCTGAAGGAAATGAAGTCTGAAACTGATTGTCATTATCTAGTGACTTCAGTGATCAATTGTATGCAAAAAAAAAAGTTTTACAAGTCACAGACTAGAAATATGAGGAAAAAATCAGGAAATTCTGGACAGTTGAGAGCAGTGCTGGAGCAAGTTTGTAAATGGCGCTTTACATTTGAACTACTGTCTGCTGTGAATGAGAGCTGAGTTTTTACTCTGTATTTTACATCATTTGTGTGACAGAACCTCAGACTACACAGTTATTGACATATTAAGTGATACATTTGCGTTGCTCTTACGTCATTATCTTCATTGATTCTGTCTTGTATTTGTCTCTGTACAGAGCACAAGGAAGTGCGACTTTCAGGTATGGAAGGCCCATGTGCAGGAAAAGTTGAAGTATTCTACAAAGGCAGCTGGGGGTCCATTTGCAATGATTCTTGGGATCTAAATGATGCACAGATAGTCTGTAAACACCTGGGATGTGGACAGGCATTAAGAGTGGAGCTATTACCTCAGCGCACTTCAGAGGCATGGATCAGTGACCTAATGTGCTTGGGCAATGAATCGACTTTCTGGGAATGCACTACATCAGAATGGAAGAAACAAATGTGCAACACAGATGCAATTGCTGGAGTTTTATGTTCAGGTAAATTGAATTGTTTCTTTTTAATATTAAACTGCAAACAATAATCCGGCACATAATGTAATGCAGGCAATTCATAATATGAAGGTGGTTATTCAGTAAAAATTAAGGACTGCAGAAGCAGAATAAAAGCAATTGCATACATTTGGATTAGTGAATAAAAAGAATGGATAAATAATCACTGAATCAGGAGCACATAAGATATGACTTAGGTACAGCACTAATTTTCATTGTGTACAATGTATGAAAACAGGGAGAATGAAGAGTCTACCGACAGCCTTAAGAAGAGGAGAAATATCTGTATCAATCCACTGAATAAACTCTGCATAGCAAATTGAAATGCTATGATTCACTTCTAAAGAAATCAACACAGATAATGTGCAAAGTATCAATGCGATACCTGAAAAGCAAACTAAAAAAAACATTGTGAATACTAAAAGAGTAGAAAATGCATCATTAGGAAAGTTTATGACAATAACAATACATATGGTGACTCTACTGAGGGGCCAAAAAAACTTACTGAGGCAGTGTTAGCTTTGCACTGCTCCCCTTGAACAACATATTGACTCAGTATATACATTAATAATAATAATATTTCTCTAGATTACTGTGGAGTACAAAATGGCATGGGAACCAGGGTGGAATATGTCATGGGCTGGTTTAGTCATTAAGCTATGTGTTTCTTTTTTGTAAATCAGAATATAATAGATCAACTATGAAACGAAAGTGCTAAACACAAATACCTGACATTTCATTAGAGCAATATCATAAACTACAAGCATTTTTTAGGGGAACATTCCCTATCTGAATTCTTCATGCGTATGAGAGTGGGTCAAGCTCACCACACCCCTGAACTGTCCAAATGCATGGTTGCACAACCATGAAGAAGGAAGAAATCTCTCAAAAGGAAAAAAATCACCACCATTTCATACTTAAAATCATAATGACAGTGATTTCCTATGGAAAACAGTGACTGTTGTTGCAACAAAGACGTGAATTTGTTATCCCTAAACTGCACACTTTCCAGGCAGTGATCACAACTTGATATAATCTCTGTGAAAATTACAAATAGAAGGAGAGGCAAGACATGCCTAACTCCTATGTACACGTTAAATATAATTCGACTAACACCAAGAATGCAAACACAAAATCACCTATGCAGTGTGGAATGCCACACCTCTGGTAGCCTACACACATCTTGAATTCTAGAACATTTTCTGAAAAATAAACTTAACAAGTATAAGATAAACAAATGAGTATATTTTGTGAACCATAAAAGCTATTATAACTGTACATACAGCAATGCTATAAGTAAGAAGATTGTTTACTCTGATAATAGTATGGTTATAGTCTTTGCAGAAGTGCTATAATATGTTATAACCCACAGACACCCCAAATTATGTTTTTTTGGTAAACTTTCATAAACAAATTCTCATATCTTGGAAAGCATGCAACCTAAGCATATATAGTCAGAACTTTTTTTGTTAACCAGACATATGCTTTCACATGGCAAGAAGGCATTCCTCTAGGAGTGCATGTTTATTGAGAAACTTACAGAAATATGAAAACATAGGCTTAATAAAGAGCAATATAATAACATTGAATTTCTCACAAGATGTACAACTTACAGTGCATATATTAAAGACATTTTGCTTCAATAACATCTAGTTTCACCTGATATCATGCAACAGTTTGTAAATTACTTGATTTTTTTGAAGTATTAAGTACATACAGAAATATTATTTATTGTCATAACTACTAATACATAACTAGAAATATATGAGGTATAGTGTTTTATATATATGGACATTGACAATGATTTTTTTCTGTCTTCTACCATAGCAAATCATAGTTCACCTCTCAATAACATGTAGGGCTCTCAGTTATGAAAATTTAAATGTAAATATAGAAATATAAATAACAAATAATTTATCTACTGCAGAACATCCTAGATTAACAATCTTAGTGTCATTTTGGCAATAAATCCTTGTATTTTGTAATAGCACATATAATTAGCTGGTATGTCATTTAGATAAATAGGCCAGGTCCAAAAAAGGTCAGAAAGCCATAAGAAACTATTGATATGAAATGTAAGTTTACAAAAATGGTGTTATATGCTTGAATGACAAGGAATGAATGGCATATGGCAGCAGTGATGTAAACCCTACTACTGTTATAATATTTCTCACATGTTAATTCAGTGTACATGAACATAAGCCTTCTTCATGTCCATAAAAATGTGTAGATGGTACTGGCAAACTCCCACTACTCTTGCAATATATTTGCAAAGGCAAATAGTTGAGTCACTGTTTCACACTGATGATGTAATCCATATTTTTTTGACAGTCAGAGGCTGTCGGGTTATGTCTCCTTTTTAGCACTTGACATGTTATCCTAGAGATGCCAGCAAGTTTGACTCCCTCTTTATTGGAATACAATCTACAGTACAGTTTTTTTTTTAAATGAGGGCAAATACCCCACTAAGCCAATCCTGATACACTGACCTAGTCTTCCAAACAACATTGAAAAAGCTTGTTAGCCTTATGACCCCAATCCTTATCAAGCACTTTCAGCATTTTTGCAAGGATTTCAACTAATTCCATAGCCTTGCCACAATGGAATTGTTAATCACTGTAGTGACCTCATCTACTGAAATGCATTGAGTTTTACCAACAATTCTTCAAAGTGCTCTCTCTATGTTTTGATTATATTTTATTTTCATGGCAAAGTTATCAGTAACAGTGTACCTAGTAATAAAGATATGTATACTGGTGAAAGAGAACATGTTAAATTAAATACTAAAACATGTTCGGTTTGTACCTGTAAGGAAACTTTACATTTAAAAGGCAATGCTGGTTATGACAAGACGAAAGAACAGTATGGTACTTTAGTCAAAAAGCATTTTGCTTTCTCCTCTTCGAGTCCGAAAGCCAGTAATGGAACAATAGAAAATAGAGATGCTGGACATTATAGGTATAGATCATTGAAAGATATGATCTATACTTTTGAAAAAAAGTTATTTAAGTTTAAAATGTGTCAGATGGAGATTTGTTACATGAATGAATGCATTAAAAAACAAGTGGTTCCACAAGGGTTAAGGGTTTTTAAATTCCCTTTTAGAATCTATTATGATATAGATATTATTAAAACTTTTACTGACAAGTTTGATAAATGGGGACTTGAACTACTAGGTAAAAGTGTATTTTTTATGAGAAAATGTAAAAAAGGCTTTGTAATGAAGTGAATGACCTGAATGAAAAAAAAATATTACTGAATTGTTATTTATACAATATGAGAATTTATATTACAATATTATCAATAGGGTTGACAAGAAATGTGACAATATATTCAACAAAAAAGTTAAAAAATTAGATAGAGATTTTAGACAGTATAAACAATGTAGAGTATATCCTACAGATAAATTAGTTTTTAATTATGAAGGTGAATATGGTCGAACAACTCATTTACAATCAAAGGAGTTGGATAATGTTAACTTTGACTTGGAAAGTGAAAACCTTACGGAAGATGATGGCAATAACTTGAGAGAATTTCAGGATTTTCCACTCCCAAGACGCTCCGAGAGAATAGCCAGTCACAAACAGGAGACATACAAAACATACAGCAAAGTAACACAGCAACACAAGGGTTGCCCCAGGTGGTAGAAACATTTAACTCAATACAGTGTAAAGACAAGGTTCAGTATACATTAAATGGTTTTAATGTATATAACTATACTGGGATTACTATTACTAAAGAGTTTTTTTCTCTGTTCTCTAAGGCATTCAAGTTTGTTCCTACTAAAACACCTGATATAGCTACTGTGATGGTGGATTTACAACTATATTTGAGAAAATTAAATTTGAACATTATGTTTTCAGATAAAACAATTAAAACTAAATCTAAAGAAATTCCTAAAAAAAGCAGTATTTTTAATACCCCTTTACGTCCACTTATTACTGCTTTTGAAAAAATTGTGAAGGAAGACATATATAGGGCATGGAGAGAGAAAAACAAAATTTTCTCAAATTTAAATCAGGAGGAAAGAAACTTGATAAAAACTTTAAGAGAAGATAAGAGAATACGTATCGTGACACCTGATAAAGGTGGAAGGATTATATTATACAATTCAGAAGATTATACTAATGTTATGCAGGATATTTTGTTTAATGCTGAAAATTATTCTTTATGTTCAAAAAATGAGATTCATATCTCATATCAAAGGTTAGATAGTTATTTGTATGACTATCTTATGGACCAAAGGATATCTAAAAATGGTTATGACTTTCTTTTGAATAAACATCCTAAAATACCGTTTTTTTTTTTTTTTTGGAAACTACATAAGAACTTAGAAAAACCACCCTTTAGGCCAATTGTAGCAGCTGCAGGCCCTAAAACACATAATATAGCAGTATATATATAGACAAAAAATTAAAACATATTGTGGAGAAGTTTCCACATTTATTAAAGGATTCATGGGATTTTCTTGGACAAATGAAAAAGCAATTGTGGTGTTCCAAATGCTTATTTCTAACAATAGATGTCCAGGATTTATTTTCATGTATACTAAAACAAGAAGGTTTGAGGTTTTTTGAAGAAGTGCTTTTTGCTAGTTCTTTCTCTTATTTCTGATGAAATTCTATTGATATGTGAACTCATGAGTCTTATATTGGAAAATAATTATATTTATTTTGAGGAGGAATACTTTCAACAACTAAAAGGAGTCACTATGGGAGCAGCTTGCGCCCCCTATATGCAAATTTGGTTCTATTAGGGTGGGAAAATAAACATGTTTTTCAAAGTGAGTTCTTCATGTCCAATATATTATTTTACGGTAGATTCTTGGACGACATATTTATTTTATGGAAAGGGAGTTCAGATACTATACCCCCATTTATACAATATTTAAACAAAACTACTGATTTTTTTAAAATTTACCTTTGTATTTCATGAGTAAGAGATTAATTTCTTGGATACCAAGATAATCAAAGCTCAAGATAGATATGTTTCCAGAATCTACCGGAAGAATACATTTTGTAATAACTATCTACATGTTAACAGCCATCACCCTACTTTCCAGAAAAAAAGCATTATTAAAGGCAGGCTATTAGAATTGCCAGGATGACATCCTTAAAAAGTGATGTGATTAGGGAGTTTAATTTCCTGAAGGATATGTTTTTAGAAAGAGGTTACCTAGTGAGTTTATAGATCCTATACTTGCAGACGTTCTAGGTGAATGGGGCAAGAAATATATGCCTTTGCTTGGCAAAGGGATTAAATCTACTAATAATTTACTGATTAGTTCTGAAGTAAAAAATCAAATTGATTTCCAACAAGCCTGTGTGACACAGTACAGTCCTCTGTACTCTCAAATTAAGGGAATACTAATGAAAAACTGGAACATTTTTAAAACCAATAGTGAAGTATTTTGTTTATTGGGTGATAAACCTCTTTTTTCTACAAAAGTAGGACCCAATTTAAAATCAATATTAGAGAGGGGTAATACACCCTAAGGTATACAAGTGAAAATGGGTGGAAGCAAACCTTGTGGTAGATGTACTTATTGTGCATATATCCTACAAGATAGCTCCATTAGAATTGATAATCAGAATAAAAGTTATATATTTTTTAAAAAGTGGTAACTGTTCTTCTAGTAAACTGGTATATATAGCCAAATGCAATACTTGTCCTTCATTTTATGTAGGAAAAACAGAGAGGCTATTTAAGACCAGGATATATGAACATTTATATGACATAAGAACCAAAAAAGAGACTAATGCTTTATATAAACACAGTATGTCATGTATGCATTTTGTAGGTTTTAAATTTGCCGTCCTTGACTTTGTACATGTGGAAGTGAGAGGGTGTGATTGGCAAAATGTTTTATATAAAAAAGAATTGTTATGGCAGTTAAGATTAGATGCGGATTTTCCACCAGGATTAAATGAGCATCTAACCATACTGCCCATTTTAAAAGAAAAGGCAGAACAAGTTTAACAGTGTTATAATTTATAGCACTTGTTGAAACAACATACATGCAAAAATTCTCTTTTTTATATACTTTTTATGCATATTTGATAATATCTATACAATATATCCTTATAAAAAAATGTAGTTAGAGAAGTTTGTATGCCATAGTAATCCCAGCATTTATTCAATTAAAGAGTTTTATATTTTATATATAACAGGAATGTATGTTTTTAAAACTCAGGTCAATAATATAACAATATTTGTATATATTGAAAGTTCTTTTTTCAAAAGTATTGTTCAATAACATGACATGATTCTTTGTAATAATTGTCCCCTTTTTAAATTTTTAAGTATTTGGATTTTTCTTATTAATATTCATGAACTGAAAACATTCTTTAGCAGTATTGGTTAGAGTTGAACCAATAGTTAACTAGTATTGTATATTTAAACTCGATTTTGTGAATTGTTTCTTTGTTCTGAAGAAGTCAAACTTTTTGATGAAAGCACTCAACATTTATTCTGTTAAACTTATTCTGAGGACTCACAACTTTGGTGCTCTTATTGTTGGTTATTTAGTTTTTTTGGAGCACTAACTGCACCACTCATTTGGTTCTTTTGATTATATCCCTACTAGAGAGCAGTATGTTTCCTCCATTAAAGAGAACAGACCAGGAAACATCTAACTTATTTCCACTGAATCATCCATATGGTTTCCCAGGATTTCCCTAAAATCTTCCAAAAGTCATTCTCCATGCCCTCACCAAACTCCTTTTACAACTGGACTTTTGTGTGGTGACTGCTACAGCTGCAGCTTTCTTGGCTTTGCAGTAGTATCAATCAAAGTCAGGATTAGCAATGCATAGATTTTATTGAATTTGACATTTGCAATGCATATCCACATGTTGTTGCTAGAGTTACTGCCATGTCAAGGATGACTACCTACTGGCCATACTATGCTATTGAACAGGTGAACCATTTATAGTCTAGCCAACAATCCCACCGATTTCTGAGACATTGGATTAAAACCAAACCCTGACCTAGTTTTAACCCTTTTCCATAAGGCCAAGATTGGTCAGAACAGGGGGGGGGGCGTACTTATGATTGCTCATGCTGTTTATGCTTAAAAGGCATAATGGAACTACTCTGGTTTACCTCCATGTGGGGTCTATTTCATAAGTATTCTCTGCACAATAGCATAAAGATTGATAAGAAGGAGGTGCTTGTCTGAGGAGATTTTGTTAATATAAATTGAGCAGACCAACAGTGAGGAGACTAAGTCCTGAGGAAGAAGGGCAGCTAAAGGAGGATGAAAGGAAGGGTTGATAGTACTGGGTTTGCTAAGAAGCAAACTGAATCATGTTGTTTCCTGTAACAGAATTGCTGGGTTCAGTCTATTCCATTTCTGTTTCTTTCCATGGAGGTCTGCTGTTGATACCTGCAGCTTGGTGCTTTTTGAAGTGCTGCTCTGCCTTAGTCATTGTTTTTGCTTACGTAAAACTTAAGAAAAGTTATGTATACAGATGAATGAGCATTTATGTGTAATTAAAATTAAAGAGAATAAATTATTGATAGTTAAAGAATCTGAAAACTGTGTCAATTTTCATATTTTTTTAATTATTTTAAATGGGAAAGGGTTAGATCTTTGTTGAGATTTAGATAATCAGCTTGACACTCTGGACTGCTTTAGCAGAATAGATTAAATGCCAGCATCTTTCCTGTGCTCAATGACTATTTCTATATTAAGTGCATGCTGAAGTATTACTACGTAAAATATAATTTCTGAATATTTTTTTAAGGTTCAGTCCACTACTATAATGGCAAAATAGCTGACAGTTTTATAATAGAGTTATGCTTATTTTTATAACATTTACTTGTTTGAGATTTCTGTTATCTTTTAGATTTTATTAGATATTTACCTACATTTTTTGTAACATATTCATGATGTTATTGATATGCAAAGCACTCACAGGTTAAACTGGCAACTTATGTTTAATACATTGTAGTAAGATAGTTTATTTAATGCATACTTCAGTTCAGAAAAAGTCTTTGTTTATTTTTTTATTTTATCATTTGTTTACTGGGTTGGTTCTATTAAGCGAGTAGCCTCCTTTTGGGGAAGACCTGACGTGGTATTTATACTACTATGGGAAATTTAGCCAGAACAGTGGGGAACTACCCTTACTTGTTTTGACACTCATAGCGCATGCAGCTGACCACTTTAAGCATCTGTTCCATTCCTGAGGCAGTGTTGCCTGGGACAATGGCATGGAAATATGGTGGCTAAGCAAAATGGAGAGGAGATGAATGCTATCTCCTTGGAGATATTTACAGTTACCAAAGAGGAGAGGAGTGTGAAAGCAAAAGGAGAAAGAAGCTGTGTGAAAGATACAGAAGAGTTGTTTCAAAAGGAGTTGTTTGAAGAAACAAGGGAGGAAATACGTGTTGAAGGATTTATAATTACAGCACTGCAGTCAAGACGGTTATGGAATGATATATTAAAAGACTTGATAGAGCAAAGCAAGACAGAGTAGGGGAAGGAAACATTGTGGAGAGAAATAATAGAGAAAATACATCAGGAAGAAGGACAGAAAATGAAGAAAAGATCTTTTGTGGAGATGGTTGAAGAACAGAAAGAATTTTGAAGAGAAAGGAAGAAGAGAGTGGAAACCAAAAAGAAAAAGATTGTGGTGAGAATTCAGAGTACGGAAGAGTTGTAAATGGCCAAGTATGATGTTTGGGGCAAGATTGCTGTGCCTTTAGGCATAAAGGCATAGGAGGTAAGACCTTTCATTTTAGTAAAGAGATTTACTGTGACATTCTTTTTGAAACTGATGGAATCTTCAAAACTTTTTTGGACAAATATGAAAAGAAAAAAAATACATATATACCTGGAATAAATATGTTGTGCAGACTTTTTTCAAGAAACACACACACACACACACACACACACACACACACACACACACACACACACACACACACACACACACAAACATACTCACAAAAAATGTAATATTCAGTTTTGAACTGCAATCGAAAGGGAGGCTATTAAAAAAGTATTTGCTAAAGAACTTTTTTAATGAAGTAAAATATATCTGTAAAGTTATTGATAAAAGAGGACTGTGGTCATGGTTTTCAGACTATAATGTGATTTTAAAAATGGAAGATGGTAAAATAATATGCATTCTGATTATGATAAATATTGATAATGTTGATGATAAAAGGGCTATGGTTAAATACTAGGGACAACCAAAAACATGTTTTTTTGTGAGAAGGCGGCACATGTAGGGAAACTGATCATGATGCTAAAAACTTTGAAACATGTTATAAATAGAAGCAAATGTGACATCTATGGATGGATTGTGAAAATGAAAGAAAGAAGACTAGAACGTGATGTAAATGAGAAAGAACAATTACAGCAGGGTGATATACAGGAAGGTAAAATGGAAAACAATGATATAAACCAAGAAGAAATGGTTAATACACAAAAGGGGGGTGTGGAGAGGGGAAGTAGGACAGATACTAGTGATGGAGTGGAAATAAATTGGAAAATGGTTAAAAAGAAAAGCTTGATCAAGAAGATGGTTAAAGATAGAACAAGAAAATTCTGGGATGTAGGAATTAATGTTAAAGAGAAAGGAAATGGATAAATAAGCAATTCATTGTAAATTGAAGAGGAGGATATCATATAACCTTAGCATTTTATTTAATAATGTTAATAGTATAGAGTGTAATAAGGAGAATAGGAGTATTAGAATTGTGTAATATGTGTGAGGTAGATTTACAGTACTGGAGGATATTAGGATTTAAAAAAAAGAAGAAAGTGAACAAACAGAAACATTATGACCAGGGGTTTAATAAGTAATTTGGGAAATGAAAAATGTGCAGAGATTGCTATAGTGTTCCTATTAGATGACTGAAGATGTATTCTATTGAATGCAACTTGGTCGAACTTAAAACAACGAAAAGGCAAAATAGTGAAATGGCTTTTAAGCTAATTATTTCCCAGGGAAAGAATTTGCTTGGCTACTTCCATTACTTTGCTGTTTTCAGCACTGTAGTGTGATCTTGGAGTTGGTATATTTAAGTAGGGCGGGTGTGGGGGGTGAAGCCCCCTACTTTATGCATTCTGTCAATTTTTTTTCTTTTTTTTTTGGAACAGTGATTTTTTTTTTCCCTTGGAAAAAAAAAAGTCACTGTTCTGAGCTTTCGAGATTGTAAGCTTTTGCTTACATGGGGTTGATTATTCATCGTTCGCCTTTTTAAGCATTCTATGATATAATATAGACCCTTGCTATATTATATAAGAAAGGAATACAAACTTTGGATAATACTTTAGTTAAATTACAGAGTTTATTGGTGGTAGAGTTTAGCAGCGGTGGTGCAGCCGTAGCAATGACGCCTCACAGCAAGAGGTTCTCCTGTTAGATTCTCGGCTGGAGCACCTTCTGTGTGGAGTCTGCATGTCCTCCCCATGGTCAAGTGGCCTTCGAAAGACATGTGTGAATGGGCATGCCTTCGTTGAAGGTTGGGCGTCGAGCTGGCACCTTGGCACCATAAAAATCTACTGCCAATCATTAGTGGACTGGAGTTCCGCTGTGGCGACCCCTAACCGGGAAAAGTGAAAGAAGAAGAACAACAACTGGTGGTAGATTTTAGGTGGGAAGGGAAAGTGTAGGTTAATATTAGTATATACATATGTGATATATAAACAAAGGGGAAAATTATGTCAAAATATTAGATTATGTTATAGTTAACATGGATATAATAATAACAGGACATTTTAATTGTGATGGAAGGCATAAAAAGAAAATATATATATATTATCAGATAAGAAGGTAATGGAAGAAATAAAATGTGGACATTTAGAGATATGGAATTTGACTAAACATACATATTGAAGAGGAAAATTAAAAACAGAGATAGATTATTTTTTATTTTCAAAAACTAAGAGGACTGTGATAGAGGAAGTAGTAGAAATGGAGTTTTCATTTGGCTATAGGGATTGAAATAGATGAAAATAAGGAACATATAGGTTCATAGGTTCATAGGTTCATACTAGGCTATCTGCCCTAGGGCATTTATAAGCCTAGCCAAAATGTGTTTGGCTTTCGCCACCCATTTTAAATTTATTTTGCTATGCCCTTTTTCGAGGTTAGTATACTGTGCCTCTGTCTAACAGTGACACAGAAGTGATACCCGGGGTAAACCTACGATCTCCCATCCACTCATCAAGATTCCTCTTGAAGAGAATCAATGAGGGACTCTGCCTAACCTGGACTGGGATTTTATTCCAGTGTGAAGGGAGCCTCTGGGTTATGAATCTGTCCCTCCAACATGTCCTATTTATTTCAGTGCTGAGGTTCAAGTCTCGAGTGCGTAGCTCGATGGGATTTGGATTTTCTGAGGTGCAGCATGTCCATTAATTCTGGGTTGGACATGGCTTTATACGTCAGGCACAGATCGCCTCTGAACAGGTGGTATGCCACTGAGTAGAGCTGGAGTTTCTTTAACTGGGCAGCACATGGCATCTGTTTGAGCCCTTTGATCCTCTTGGTGAGGTACTTTTGGGGTCTTTCCAGTTGCTGCAGGTGTCTGGTAAGGTACATCCCAAAAGGGCATTGTACTCAATTATGGGCCTGATGAGGGATGAGTAAAGAGGCACGATGACCTCCCTGATCTAGATGTGAATCCCTTCATGATTAGGTGGGCTATATAAAATGTTTTCTAACCACTTTGGCCACGTGGTTGTCAACTGAGAGATTGCTATCAAGTTGGGCACCCAGGTCACTAATTATTTCTTCTGTACTTAATGGATTACCACCTATGTGGTAATTTGTGGGCACTTTGTTTTTGCCAAAGGGATGACTATACACTTTTGGCATTTAGCTTGAGGCCATGGCTCTGGCACCAGTTGTCTGTTTCTATGAGGCCCTTTTGGAGGATGCTTGTGTCGGCTGGAGAGTCGATTATGGCACCCAGTTTGCAGTCATCTGCGAACTTGGTCAGCCACAGTCCTTCCGTGTTGGCCTGTACCTCCGAGAAATATATACCGAACAAGAGAGGTCCCAGGACTGAGCCTTGTGGGACACCACTTGTAACTGGTTTGGAGTCTGACATGGCTCCAGCAATTCTAACCATGTGGGTTCTGTCCTTGAGCCAGTTTGCAATCCATCTAGTGACATAGGGGTTTATATTTAAGCTGGTGAGCTTATCTATAATGCCCGAGTGGGGTATTGTATCGAAGGCTTTTGTGAGGTCCAGGTAGGCTGTGTGGACCACCTTCCCCTCGTCAATGGCCTTGGTGACTGTTTCAAAGAAATCAACCAGGTTTAAGAGGCAGGATCTGCCCTTAACAAAGCTGAACTGGGTAGGATCCAGTGTCTGTAGGTCCCCAATATCTTTATTTATGAGGTCCATGATGATCCTTTCCATAGCTTTGCAGACCAAGCTAGTCAGGCTTATGAGGCAATAGTTTCCAGGATCCGTTGAGACACCACCTTTATGGAGAGGGACCACTGTTGCTGTACGCCACTCTTTGGGCACATATCCTGTAGTAAGGCTGAGATTGAACAGTAGTTTTATGTTTGGGTTTAGCTCTTCTTGGAGTTCATGTAGGACGCAGCCCGGGACACCGTCTGGTCCCATTGATGCTGTGTTTTTTGCTTTGAAGAGGGCGGCTCTTACCTGACCATCTGAGTTGTCAGGGGAGCAGCACTCTGCTGGGATAGATATTTGCCCTTTTGGTGGGGAGGGGGGAGAAGTTTGCGCTGAACCTGTCAGCTAGGATGTTGGCAATGTCTGTGGGTTCAGTGTATTTTTTGTCATTTTGGACTAATTCTGAGCATATCTGGGAATTACCACCCAGGTTCCTAACATAACTAAAGAAAGCCTTGTGATTATCCTTTGTGTCCTGTGCAATTTTTCTCTCGAAGCTGGCCTTAGACAATTTTATGAGTGCCCGTAGTTTTTTGCTAATACTGATCAGTGATGCCTTCCCTTTTTGGGATTTTGCTCTATCATTTAGTAGCTTCCTCCTTCTATTGTATAGTTTGTTTATGGCTGGGGTCCACCAGACAGGACGTCTGCCTTTGGAGGATTGGGTCTTGGTTTTATTTGGGATTGCATGATCCATGCATTCCTGAAGGTGTTCATAGAATGTGTTTATAAAGGATTCTGCGGTCTGGGCCGTATTTTCCACAGGCCTGGGGGCTTTGAAGGATTCCACCTCAGTTTTGAGGAGTGTGAAATTTGCTTTAGAGAAGTTTTTCACTGTGGTTTTCTGGGCAGGGGTGGGGTCGGGATGTGAATATCCAGTGAGATTAGTTTATGGTCTGATCTTACCAGTGAGGGATACACTTCTGGTCTGGAGCATAGAGTCCTCATGTTGGTGATGATCAGGTCCAGTATGTTTTCCCCTCTTGTGGGAGTGGTAACAAGTTGTTCCATAGCATTTGAGTTTATAAATTCTAGGAACCTTTGGGCTAGGGTGTTGGAGCTAGAGTAATGCTCCCAGTCTATGTTTGGGTAGTTGAAGTCACCCAATATAATGGTGTTTGGAGAGACCTTCTTATTTTCCAGTGTTCTCCGAAATGCTGAGTGGGGTTCCTGGGTTTGGGAGGGTGGTCCATAGCAGGCTATAAACGGGAAGGCAGTTTTACCCACTGTTAGTTGCACATGGATAGTCTCTGATGCTTCGTGCTTTGCCACCAACCTGGAGGTGTGGGTATCTTTGATGAATATCGATACTCCCCCTCCTTTTGTGGTTTGGTCCAAGTTTTGGGGCTGAAAAGCATGGTATGAGGTATAACCTGGTAGTGCTGGGGTGCTCTCGGGAGCCCTGAACCAGGTTTCTGTTACTGCACAGATATCGATGTTCTCCATGCTAAGTAGAGTTTTGAGTGAATGCATCTTGAGGTTTAGACTTCTGGCGTTGAGTAGCATTACTCTTAGTTTCTTGTCCCTTGTGATACCTATGGAGGTGGGTTTGTCTTTTGAGCCTTGCCTAAAAAGGCACTCTGGGCATAGCAAGAGCCTTTGCCAATATCCGAAAGCCCAGGGGTGACAGGTGCAAGCCGTCCCTAGCGAAGCATCGTGGCTTGTCGAGCATATCATCCCAAGCTGACAGGCTTTGGATCCCCTTTGAATGACAATTGTTGAAAGTGATCATCTTGTCTTCATATTGTGGCATCATTCTTGGTGAGGGTAAGATGCTACTCAAGGTCAGGGTCATACTGGCTTGGGCTACATGCACAGAGTGCTCCTTTATGTCTCTTTTCATGTAGTCCAGGGAGGTATGTCTCAGGTCATTCACACCAGCATGGACAATGACTGAGTCATATTTGTACTTGCCTTGGAGTGACCTGAGTGCTTGTGTTATGTGGCGGATCCTAGCGCCTGACAGGCTGCTCACCGTGACCCTCTCCTTGTTCAGCCTGGTGAGCGGGACGTCAGTGTGCCTGATGATAGAGTCACCTATTACAAGTGTATCAGGTGTGTTGTTTAGTCTTAAGGGCTGTGACTGTTTGGCACACTGGCTTTGTGAGATATCTGTTGCACGTGTTTTGTTTTGGGGTAGCGGTTGCTTGGGTGTCTGCTTTGGAGGTCTCTGCTGCTTAGGCCGATCTTTATTTAGAGCCTCCGAGTATGTTTTTGTGTGATTATGTGTTTGGTTTGCTGTTGTGGTAGGTCTATGTGAGACTGGAATTGTAGTGAGTGTGGTTTCCTTCTCCTCCTGACTGGTTATGCCAGTACTGAGTTGAGAGAGCTTAGCCTCCAGTTTGGCTATATGGTTGCATCTCTCACATGTGTTGGAATTTGTTGGGAGGAGGAGAGGGTTGTCTATGTACATGACACAGTTGTAACATTGCCTCAAGATTCCCAGATTCACCAGCTGGACCAGAGAGGAGATTGACAACTGACCTTTGGACATGCTAGAATAATATTGGGAATTCCTTAATAATTGAAAACAAGGGCCAGTGGGGAGTGAGGGTGTAGTGCTTTTAATTTTTAGTGCTGACTTATATAATTGCTTTAGCGCGCAAGTGCCAGGTAACTTAAGTGCAATGTGGTACAGGTAACTTAAATGCAAAAATGACAACCAGTAACTTTCTTTCAAATGAAACAAGGAAATAAGTACAGTAAGCAATGCAGATATCACTAGTGATCCACAGAAGTGCTGAGAAGCCGTGTATTAAGTGGAATTAGCGTTCCAGGGAAATAACAAGCAAACAAACAACAAGCATACAAACAAAGCTAGATTCAGCAGGCCTGGATCTAGTCTATGCTACAGCAAACAAGGTGTACCAATTTCAGTAAGATGCAGTTCAAATATTCAGGCACTATAAACCTTTAACCAGAAATTCCCAGCTCAGAAGGGCAGAGTCCAGCCTCTTCTCCCACAAGAGTGCAGACCACGAACCTTCTTAATGTAAAATAACTGACCTGAAGCCCAAGTGCCTAAACCAGAACTAATACACTTTAAGAATAACAGACACTGGGCTCTCAATCAGCAGTTACCAACTTAGAAGGATGAAAGCTACCTGTTCTGCCACCACAGTGCATGCCACAAACCTTCCTAATGTAAAACAACTGGTCTGAAGCCCAAGTGCTTAATCCAAAAGACTTAGAATGATAGCTACACTTTAATCAAGTTACTACCAAGTAGTAATAAATACAATTGAATACTTTAGAGAATGCCTAGATTAGTGCTCAAGTTACACAAACAAAGCTAGATCCAGCAGGCCCGAATCCAGTCTATGCCACAGCAAACAAGGCGCACCAACTTCAGTAAGAAGCAGTTCAGATATGCATGCACTATAAGCCTTTAACCAGAAATTCCCAGCTCAGAAGGGCAGAGTCCACCTCTCCTCCCACAAGAGTGCAGACCACGAACCCTCTTAATGTAAAATAACTGGCCTGAAAGCCCAAGTGCTTAAACCAGAATTAATACACTTTTAGAATAACAGACTCTGAGCCCTCAGTCAGCAGTTCCCAACCTAGAAGGATGTAAGCTACCTGTTCTGCCACTACAGTGCAGACCACAAACCCTCTCAGTGCAAAACAACTGGTCCGAAGCCCAAGTGTTTAAACCAAAAGGCTTAGAATGAATTACACCAAGCAGTAATAAATACAACTGAGTACTTTTAAGATGATGCAAAAGTAAAATAAAGTAGGTAGAAACACAAGTACAGTAAAAGCAGATGACATTTTTTTTTCTGAACAAGTGCTGAGATCAAAGAAACAGATTTGAGTGCTGAAAGTAGAAAACTGGCTAGTTATAAGAAAAAAACTAAGCTAGAAGGCTTCCCTCCAACACAGAAGGGCTTGGGGGCTCAGAAGCCTACAAATAGTCTATACCACTTAACAGGAAAGGCAGGAAACAAGCTTAATTTTTTTCTGTTTCCCAGATGCTCTCTTTGGACACAGTAGGAGTGCCTGAAATCAGAATATGATTTCACTGCACTCAGTTGAGTGAGCAAATGAGATGGGCCCAGAAGGAGTATCCAAACACAAATTTACAAGAGGGGCGGGCAGTTTCAAGGCCACTAAGATTAACACCAAAACAAAAACAGGGAGGGTGGGTGGGACTAACTGAAGAGCAGAGTCGAAACTTTCAGTTCAATTAATATTACTGCAACACACAGTTAAAATCAATGTAAATACTGTATTTTTAAAAAAAAAAAAGTGCAGATAAAGGTACTTAAATTCTCTTATATGTCCAGTTGAATACAGCAAGTTCTTAGCCGGCCAAAGCTGAGGTTTTTAAGCAGAAAATATTTCACACTGTACCACTTAAATAGGCAAGGACAGGAAATCAAAGAATGTGGCTACCCCCACACCTGTAATTACTAGCAAATAACAAAATTCAGCAAACACTGACTAACTTCCAGTTCACTTAATATTCCTGCAACACACAGTTAAAATCAATTTAAATACTGTATTTTTTTGAAAAAAAAAGTGCAGATAAAGGTACTTAAATTCTCTTATACGTCCAGTTGAATACAAAAAGTTCTTAGACGGCAAAAGCTGAGGTTTTTAAGCAGAAAATATTTCACACTGTACCATTTAAATAGGCAAGGAAAGGAAATCAAAGAATGCGGCTACCCCCACACCTGTAATTACTAGCAAATAACAAAATTCAGCAAACACTGACTAACTTCCAGTTCACTTAATATTCCTGCAACACACAGTTAAAATCAATTTAAATACTGTATTTTTTTGAAAAAAAAGTGCAGATAAAGGTACTTAAATTCTCTTATACGTCCAGTTGAATACAGCAAGTTCTTAGCTGGCCAAAGCTGAGGTTTTAAGCAGAAAATATTTCACACTGTACCACCTAAATAGGCAAGGACAGGAAATCAAAGAATGTGGCTACCCCCACACCTGTAATTACTAGCAAATAACAAAATTCAGCAAACACTGACTAACTTCCAGTTCAGTTAATATTCCTGCAACACACAGTTAAAATCAATTTAAATACTGTATTTTGTTTTTTAAAAAAGTGCAGATAAAGGTACTTAAATTCTCTTATACGTCCAGTTGAATACAGCAAGTTCTTAGCCGGCCAAAGCTGAGGTTTTAAGCAGAAAATATTTCACACTGTACCACTTAAATAGGCAAGGACAGGAAATCAAAGAATGTGGCTACCCCACACCTGTAATTACTAGCAAATAACAAAATTGAGCAAACACTGACTAACTTCCAGTTCAGTTAATATTCCTGCAACACACAGTTAAAATCAATTTAAATACTGTATTTTTTTGAAAAAAAAGTGCAGATAAAGGTACTTAAATTCTCTTATACGTCCAGTTGAATACAGCAAGTTCTTAGCGGCCAAAGCTGAGGTTTTTAAGCAGAAAATATTTCACACTGTACCACTTAAATAGGCAAGGACAGGAAATCAAAGAATGCAGCTACCCCCACACCTGTAATTACTAGCAAATAACAAAATTCAGCAAACACTGACTAACTTCCAGTTCAGTTAATATTCCTGCAACACACAGTTAAAATCAATTTAAATACTGTATTTTATTGAAAAAAAGTGCAGATAAAGGTACTTAAATTCTCTTATACATCCAGTTGAATACAGCAAGTTCTTAGCCGGCCAAAGCTGAGGTTTTTAAGCAGAAAATATTTCACACTGTACCACTTAAATAGGCAAGGACAGGAAATCAAAGAATGTGGCTACCCCATACCTGTAATTACTAGCAAATAACAAAATTCAGCAAACACTGACTAACTTCCAGTTCAGTTAATATTCCTGCAACACACAGTTAAAATTAATTTAAATACTGTATTTTTTGAAAAAAAGTGCAGATAAAGGTACTTAAATTCTCTTATACGTCCAATTGAATACAGCAAGTTCTTAGCCGGCCAAAGCTGAGGTTTTTAAGCAGAAAATATTTCACCATATAAAATGGGGAAAGAAATTAAGAGGATTAATGAAAATGAGTGGAATGAAAAATGTAGTGTTGTTAAATCAAAGTTGTGTAATGATTATTTGACAATACAAGATTTTTACAAATTTTGTTCAGAATCGTAGATAACATTTAAATAAAATATAAAAGGATGTGTTTGATATGGGAAATAATTAAAGAGAGAAAGAAAGAATGAATATAGAGAAATAAAAAAGCTATTTTATGTAGTTGTGAGTGGATCCAAAGAGAATAGTTTAGAAAAGGAAGAGATTTATTTGAAGAATCAAGAGAAAATTAAACTTTTATTATATTAGCAAAAACTTTATTTTCAAGGAAAATAGGATGAAATGTCACCATATTAAAGTAGAAGACTAAAGGAAGAGAATGATATAATGAAAGATATAAAAATGAAGTAGGAAAATTTTAAATAGAACAGACAAATATAATGAATATAGTAGTTGAATATGGTAGTGTGTTATGCAAAAGAAATAAATAAAAAGGGAAAGACAGTATATGGTAAAACCATTTACAGAAGAAATTAATAAAGAAATGGAAAAAACAAATTGCAATAATAGACTTAGAAAAGGTAAATGTAAGCCCAGCAGCTGGGCTAGATGGTATAAGATATTTATTGTATAAAGATTTGATGCAATGACAAAAAATAAATTGTAATAATGATATGTAGTGAATGGTTAAATGATGGTATTAGCTATTAAGGAATGTGTAGAGGTGTTATGAAGTTCATATGAATGAAAGGGGAAAAGAATGAAATTAAAAATTAGAGGCCAGTTATTTTGAATAATAGTGATTATAAACTATTTATGAAAAATATTACAAAAAAGATTTGAAAATAAGTTGAATTTTGTAATGTAAGAAGCTATTTATGGAATTAAAGGAAATGGAAACAAATAGCTATTAATGATAACTAGAGAAATAGTTAATGACATTAAGAAAGGAAAAAAATGAAGTGAAACAATAGTAGCTGATATTGATAAAGCATTTGCTTCAACAGAACATAATATTTTATGGAAAATAATGGAATAATATAATGTTTTGTACAAAGATAAAGAAAGTATATGAATCAGTGTACAAGAATGCTAAAATTAGAGTTTTAGTAAATGGTTGGTTAAGTTAAGAAATAGAGATGACTAGAGGTATAAAACAAGGGTGACCAATGAATAGTATTTTATTTATGATAGTAATGAATAGTGTAGTTAAAGGAATAAATGAAGAAATGAGAAAGAGTACATATGTACAAAACAGTGGGTTATTTATCCTATTATTTTTGCTTATGCTGATGATCCCCGGGATTCATGAACCTTGCGCCAGGCGCACGCATAGCGTAGGCGTTATAACGCCAAATATGGCCGCCGAGCGATTCAGGTACGATCCAATCCCACGTGCACTACTGGCGTGCGCCGGATCTGCGCCGCCTCCGGCGTAGGTATGCTAAACACCCCATGTGCGGTGTTGCACCATGCAAATGAAGGCATATAGCGATCCACGAAGTGGCGCAGGCGTAGCATAAGGCCACGGCAATGTAAACCAAAAAAAATGGTTTACATTTTCCCAAACATAACATAGGAGTAACGGAAGGCTGTCAGCGTCAGGTATCACACTGTTGCCATATGCCAATGGCGAAAGACACAGAGAATGTCAAAAGAAAACATGCACAACATGTAAATAATAACATAAATGGTATGTCCACAGAAACTCACAGCAGAACCCCAGGACATGTCTGCGGAAGGTGCAAAACAATGAAATAATATGACAATGTTATAAAACAGCAGCGTAATACACATCAGCTTCACAGCCACAATACACCATGGTATGCATGGAAAGCCACAACCACGGTGCAAGGGTTGCCAAGGACTCGCGGCAGTGTTCGGCGTGGTAACTATGAATTAGTAGTCAATGCCATGCAAATGAGGCAGATAATACTGAATCGCAAAACCCCACCGCGTAAGGCTGTACCAAATGGCGCAGTGGTAATACACCGAGGAGTGGCTCAGAGGGAATACATGTCACCTGCAGAGGGGTGTGCCACTGTAGGAGGAAGCACATTGGAGCTCAGCAAACCTGGGCTGTACATTGCACATCACAGCTGCAGGACCGGGCGGTGGGGAAATAGTTGAGCTGAGAGCACACAATGCGCCGCAGAGGTGCATGTGCACGAGGATGACTACGCTCCCTTAACCCAGTCATGTGACGCTCACCCGCAAATAACATCGGAAACAGGAAGGTGATGTTGAGAATATGAGGAAATGCGGAAGCAGTGTAATTGGAGTAGTAATGAGCAATCAACACTAATCAACCCACGAAGGCCAATCGGCGGCAGCTGACAACTCTGCATGCAGAAACCTGCAAAACGGGATAGGGGAGGCATATGAATGCAAAGAAAGTAGGGGAGGTAGCAGATTGCAAAGAATGAAGACCTGACACAGCAGAGCCAAGCAGACAGGCAGCATAACGGCGGCAGCACACAAAACGCACGATATGCCATGTCCCAGAAACTACACATGACAGGGCTCTGCAGGATGCATGCCAGGAAATAGTAGGTGCAACGTGCAGAAACAGTAAGGGAAGGTTGAAAGGTAGTCCATTGCAGGCAAGAGTAATGCAACACCAAAGGCAATAGCGTTGCAGTGCCAACGGTAAAACATGGAAGATAATCCCCAGATACGGCCGCACAGACACACCCTATGACATCACCGTGTACAGCACAACAGTATAAAGTGTGAATGCACACAACACACAGCCGTATTCCCAAACGCCGCACCATAGGTGTAAACACACGGGAACTTTTAAAATGTACATGTTGGGTGCTGCCGTGGCGTGATCCATCAGCATGTGTTAGAGACAGACGGTGTTGTGGAGGAGGGTGCCGACAACCACCGTGAGGCCTCAGAGGAGAAGGAGAGTGTTCAGACCAAGGGTAACCTACCAGGGGCTACAAGACCTGGAGATAGTAGAGCATTACAGGGTGGATAGGGACACGTTACAGCAAATAGTGGAGCTGTGCCGGCCATGCCTGAGAACAAGAAACAACAGAGGGGAGCCCATCCCAGTGGACACAAAGGTATGTGTAAGCTTGCGAATACTGGCCACAGGTACCTTTCAAAGGCCAACTGGGGATATAATGGGCATCTCACAGGCATCAGCATCCAGGGTACTACACCAGTTTCTGGATGCCATGTTACCACATGCCAATGAGCATATATACTTCCCCAGATCTCAGGAGGAGTTGGCTAGCAATATGCGCCACTTCCACCATGTGGCACAATACCCAGAGGTACTGGGTGCGATAGACTGTACGCACATACAAATCAAGTCACCACCTGGGGAGCAGGGTAGACACTACATAAACTGCAAGGGATTCCCCTCCATCAATTGCCAGGTCATGTGCAATGTGCAGGGCATTATCATGGATGTGTGTGCTGGCAGCCCTGGAAGCTACCACGACTCCCATATCTGGCATGCCTCACAGCTGTACCAGGTATTCGCCAGGGGGGACATCCCACAAGGCCACCTTGTGGGGATGCTGGCTATGCACTGGAGCCGTGGATGATGACTCCCATCAGAAATGCACACACACACACATGCAAGAACGCCATAATGAGGCACACGCACAAACCAGAATAATCATAGAGCGTGTGTTTGGGATGCTGAAATCACGGTTCTGGTGCTTGGATACATCCGTGGAGCCCTGCAGTACTCTCCAGGCACATGTGCCCACATATTCATAGTATGTGCCATGCTACATAATATGATCCTGCGGAAGCAGCTGCTGCAGGGACATAATGGTGAAGGGCCACAAAGCCCACTACAACTGCCAAGGCCAGTCCAGGCACAGAGGGTTCAGGACCATGAACACACTGTGCCAGCCCCAGTAGGCAGACGGAGGCGCCCAATATGCCTATGCCCTGGCAAAGAGGGAACGTATAGCACATACTCTGACAGCGTAGGCCCCATGGACTGACACCTCCCTACCTGCACACACAGTGAAATGGACGGCACACAAACATGACCACCCGTAAAGTGTACCGTATGGGTGGCCCCATGTGTGACTCCAACATAGGCAGCCCCCAAACACTGTACACCCAACAGCCAGCGGAGCATGGAACGCCAACACCTGAACCGTACGTGGGTCCTACAGCAGACGGCGTTGCTGTATGCTGCCACGTTCGCCGCAAGGTGTATACATATAAACATGTATATATGTGCATATACATATATGTAGATAGATATAATTACATATATAGAAATATATGTACACATATACATATAAGTACTACAGGTAAGACAGGGAATCAGAGGGATGTAAGGTGACAGAGATGTAACACGCGATATCTGTACATAGTATACATAGTGAAATGACAACCTGAGCATCCGGGAGGTTTAACAGAAGAGGATACCGCCAACCATGGAAAGGGCAACATACCGAAATGCATAACCACGAGTCGGAATGATCGCCAGGCCACAGTACAGTAACAGTACATGCGCGGGTAATACTATGATGATATGAGGGGGGAGGTAGACACCGCCGCCGTGATGCGCCCACGCAGGTACTGTGTGCAACCTTCCCGTGAGTGCCGTAGTATGTGTATGTGCGTGAGGGTGCCGTGTGTGTCGCCAAAGCGAGTGTAATGTGTGTGTCTCTGTAATATGTGTATGTTGGTGCTATGTTAGAGGCAGAGTGGAATAATATGTGTAGGCATACAGTACATTAGCCACAGGCATATGTACACCAGTAGTCCCAAAGTAGTAGTGAGAGCCCCACCCTGGCTAGGCGTGTGGCGACGATAACGATGCAAAGTGACAATGTCCCAGAATGTAGCTCAGGAATATACCCCACTGGAAATGGAAAGGACGAATGTACTAATCATGACCGTATGTATGACACCGATATGCTAATTGCAAAGCGATACGCCGGCAAAGTCAGACAGCAATAGCTATGTACCGCTGAAATACGTATGTGCTACCTCGGTACTGACCGTGGCCACGATCTGCCCGTAAACACCGCTGTGTGTTCTACAAGTGTCAAACAAGCAATCCCCACCTGAATAGGTGGCAACCACTGGCAAACAGGCCATCCCAAGAACAGGACCACAATGACTGTAAATATCTGGGACAGAATGACAAGGGATAGTCGCACGCATAAACAACCGCTGATATACCACAGATGTGATGGAGGAATACATGCATGAAGCACACACGCAGGTGATACCAACACCACATGACAACAACACAACCTACACTCCCAGACCAACAGACAATTAACTGTCAACTCCCCAGGCAGGGATGGAGCACACAGACAACCATACCGTGTATGTAGAGATGCAAGGCCCACAACCCGTATCCGTCACCTACAACCTCCGATATCCCCATCGCATATTAAAGGGATACAAGCCGTAATAGCAGCACAAACATACAGGCAGTCAATGACATCTGCATAACCGCAACATCTCGCGTGGGAAACACAATCAACAGCGGATGCATACTTGCATGCGTTGTTTAAAGGAATACAACAGCTATGTTACACATCCGAATGCAAAACGCCATCAACAGATGCCATCAGGACAGGGACACCCACATGTCGAACCTAATACCATACCCAACACACACAATCCACGGCTAACACCACTGCGAAATGTACCTGTCGCCACACATAGCGGCTGCAGTTACACATAACATAACACAATACAGACCATCTCCACGAAGGTAGGGCAAATAGCCAACGCCCAGGTGAGGAATCCAACCATACCCCAGTTACGACGTAATGTCCGAATGGAGTAGATGCACAGGTGATATGCGCACAATTACACACTGAGGAACAGCAATTGGTGGGATGAACCCACATGTTGCAGGTATCGACGGATATAAGGATGACTCCCAGGATATTCAAACCGTATGCTCATACCGAACCAGCAGTGTACAACGAAAGAGTAATAAATAGGAATACCGATACACGGAACGAAAACGGAACGAAACACCGACAAGGTATGTAGAACACACGATATGTACGGGTGTGTAACGCATGATGTGTATGACGAAGCTGTACTGTATGGGAATGGTGTTTGTAAGTAATGATACTTGTCCATAATGCAGAGAGTGGTGAAAGGTGGTTATGTAGTGCTATCCTGCTGAGCATACCAACGACTGTGGACACCGTGTGCACAGCAGTGGGACATCATGTACACAGCCGAGACACCACAAGGGCTGCCACAGGGGGGCATAAGAGAGAACAATGCCAGACCACACGCCGATGCTGGCAGTGGATGTCCAACAAGGAAGTGCCATAGCAGCCGATAGGACATGTATGTATATTGTCACAGCACACATGTGTATGGGCATATACCGTCGATGTCATACGTAATGTGCACCCGACGTGCACGTATGCCTTGCAGTAGGGGATACTATGTCAACTATGTGTAATGTAAAGCTGTCATGGTGGATATGACAGACATTATACACAGTATCACAGGCATATCATGCATAATGGAGGTATTGCCTATTGGTATGTACAATAACAGGATACATATGGCCTGTAGGTATGGGACAGAGTAGTAGCATCATAGCCATCCGAAATGGAAGGAACACCAAGTAACCATGCCCAAACGATCTGTAGCAGGTGCATTGTGGGCAACAATGAAGTCTGGCAGGTCCATGTGTAAACACATGTGCAGTGTACACAGTAGTGTCACCTCCCCATGGTAGTGTCCTGTGAACAGCAGAGGCGGGTGTCAACTGCATGTTTACACAGTACTGCTGCTGTGGTGGTACCATGACTACGTGTCACTCAAACAGCAAGGGAGCTATCACATGAACAGTGCCACTGTGTGTCCCTGTGGGATGTGCACAGGACCTATGTTCCACAGCATGGTGTGTGTTGTGTCTGGGGAAGTAACACAGAAGCCCAGCCCATGCAGTGTGGCATGTGTGCACATATCCATGAGCAGTCCGTTCACACTGCCCACTGCAATTGTCATGTATGAGGAGTATATGCATCAGTAATGCGGAGGACATGGTCCGTGTCAGAGCAGAAGACACCCCTGTGTATGTGGTATGCAGATGTGTACAGATGTGTTTTCCGTCTGTCAGCCGCATATGTAAACTGTCCGAGCCTGGTACACATTGTGGCATGACAATGCTGTGCCATGTAAAGTTGTAGCCATTGTGGAAGGTACACCATAAATGTGGTATTGTACCCTTGACCATGTGTAGATGTGTGTATGCCACAGGTACAATGGCTACCTATGTACCAGCATCACACACAGTACAGATAGGTGTGGCCCTGCAGAAGTGTATCCATGCCACAGTGGAATACGGTAACCACAGGACCGTGGGGCATTTGTGTGTACAGCAACCATGTACAATGTGATATGCATGTACGGGCCAGTATCCATGTGATAGTCAGTGGGTGAATGTTGCTATGCAAAGGTGATGTGCATGCACCATGTGTCATGCATCCTGATGCCATGACACCCACATGATGTATCTGCCACACTGACACCTGTATGGTCATTATCGGTATGAGCTGGTGGAGCTATAATGGCACCAGGTATGTAGATGTGGGATATCTAGGCATGGACAGTACTCTGTGACAGCATGTTGTGTATGTAAGCAAATAGTGAACATGAGGGGCCCCATGACTGAGGACTGTGTAATGCCATATGTACCTGACATGTAGTAGGTACTATGATATGCTTGCACCACTGTGTGTCCTGTCCAGGAGTCATATAGCCTAACATCCTGAGACACAGGGTATGATGTGCAGGTGGATGTGTACGTTGCCAATACCAGAACGTGGAATGGTGCTGAAGGGCAATGTGAGGACAACGGCTGATGTGTTGGCCTCTGTACCACCCCAACCACCCATGCAATGGTACGACAGGTGGCCAGCATGTGTATGTGGCATGCTGTGGCACACAGAAGCCCAACAAGGGTGCCAGGAAAGGCATGGAGGCCATCAATGTGCGTGAAGCACGCTCGTGAGGATGTGCCCCAGTGCCATACAGAACGGTCCAGTCATGGGTGTATGAATGCAGTCCCACACGCAATGCAGTGCCACCCATGGGTAGTGCGATAGATGCGGCTGTGCGGTGGTCAAGGTACACAATGTCCGACAACAGGCTAGCAGTGAATATAGTGGGCTGGTGTGGAGACACATACCAAACAGGTTGGTGGGACATAACAGCTAGGGACATCGGAAGGTGACATCAGGCCAGTGTCCCAGAACATAACGCGGTGCATGTCAGTACCATGTATGTGTCCACAGGGACACTACGATGTCCATGTATGGATTGCAACCCTGTAGTGAGTGAGAGTGTGTATTGTTGGTAAGTACACCATCGCCTGGCACACTGCCAACATTATCTCGGTCTGCAATGCCTGGGTGACTATTGTATGTGACATTGAATGTGGATGTAGCCAAACAACACAGACATACCACCACACTGCCTGAGGCCCCACACTGCAATGTGCGGCAGTCATGTGTAGGTAGCTAGCCTTGGAGCATGTGATGGACCTCGAGGACCCACCATGGCTGACAAGTGATGCACCCCACACATGTGAATATACACCACCGCAACAGCCTGCACATGTGCCCATACATCAGATGTGCATGGAACATGACCACCACCGTGGCATCTGTGAAAAGGTCAGTACCGCCATGTCTCTGTGTGGAATAGCATGGTCCCTACCATTGTGTACATGCTACGGAAGTGCACTGTGGTATGTGTCAGCATATGTATGTACACTGTCCATCTGCCGGGTGTCATGCCATTAACAACTGCTGTCAGCAGACGTCAGTAGTACTGGCTGTAGTACACATGTTCCGTGTATGCTGCGATGGGTGTGTGTCCAGGGTGTGGCTAGCAGGGCCGTGAAGCATATGTGTTCATCCACCAAAGGGGATAACCCCAGGTGCAACACACCAGACACATGGAGGTATTGTGCATGCTGAGGGTAGTGTAGGTATGGTATGTGTTGTGTAATGTGTCATCCAGCTGGGTGGAGTGCATGCCTCAAGCATGTGTAGGTACATGGGTGTCCATTCTAGGGAAGTGTGGGTTGCTGTCAGCACATGGCAGTATCAGCTGTCTGAGGCCCAATGTACAGTATAACAACACAGACAGCATGTAACCTGTGGTGTACAATGTAAACTCTGTTGCGTGTTACAATGTGTCTAGCGGTCACAAACATGGGTATCTGCACATTGAGCACCTATGATGCATTGTGTTCGGCAACTATCCAGGATGTGTGCAAAACACTGTGTGATGTGGGATCCCCTCACCTGTGTGTGTTGCAGTCCAGGTATGTGCCTGGGAGGTACGATCCGTGTACAATCTGTACTTGCAGGTGTGCTGTGCAGAGCATGGAGGCAGGTCCCAGTCACTGCAGATAAATGTGAGTGGTGCACTAGTGTGTGTGCCTTGCTTGTGTGCAGCACAGTGGAAGGTGCAAGCATTGTCCCACATGACCCCATGCCGTGCCTGCCTGTTACAGCCCTGCTGGAGACAGTCATGTGACACCGCCACAGAGGCAGTATAGCATGTGAAGATGTACATGTGTGCTCCACACCCCAGGCAGATGGCCGCAGGTCATGTGTGCCACAGCAGTGTGGTCGACCAGGACTGTCATAGCGGTCAGATACCACATGCCTGTATAAGTACAGTATGAGCATAGGCAACAGTTGCAGTGACACAGTAGGTCAATGTACAGTGTCCCTGTGTTCAGACCACTGCCTACTGTACACTTGGCTAGACACACACCCAGAGGGTGAATACACTATGAGCCATCACATGTCCCAGTACACGTAGCCTGTGTAATGCCATCACAGGGCGGTCACAATAACACGTTGTATGAGAGATATGTTGTACCAGGTGATGTGTCATGTGTGCATATGTTGAGTTGCACAGCTGTTCACACGTCCGCAACATATCAGTGCATGATGCCTAGTGTAACATGATGTGTGGAACTGCACTGTGATCCACAACAGGGTCATCTGAGACAGGTGTGTTGTGAATGGTGTAACCCATGGTTCCACGGATATACACCGGTGCTGTTGGCTGCCATGCTGGGGCCACCAGTGGTGCCTACAGTGGTCATACAGACATACTGCACACATTGTTCTGGCAGGAATGTCCATTGTTGTAGATGATGTGTTACTACGTGAAGGTAGGTGTGTGTTGTGAATGTTACCCATCCAGATGTGACCATCAGGTGCAGTCATGGTTGTCGACAGCATCACACCCATCCACAGCTGTCAGCACCCTGTCCCCAGAATGGGTGTCAGCCGCCTCGCACTGTGTGACCTATGTGCAGATGGCGGAACACCTACTACTGGCTGGCTAACAGTGTCATCTAGGAAGGCTATGTGATGGCTGGAATACGCTGTTATAATGTATAATGATGGTATCCCAATGAAGTACATGGAATCACATACAGTAAGCCATGGCTGGCATGTAAACCATGTACAACAATGACTGTGTGACAGACACAAACAATGCGGAGCCATGTTGAACATGCACCCATGAGAACACCAAATGAGGTATGTTGCACATATCGATGTACAACTGTCAGCTATGGGCACAGCATGGATGCAGACGATATCCCCACAGGCAGTACCACGCCATGTAGGTAGGGGGGCATTGCACGACTACATGTGACAGTTGCTGTACCGCCACATGTACTGCATATCCGTCATATAGGTAGCAGTGGTACGTGACTGTTGGACATGCCTGTACATATGACCATGTCCCACAGGATATGTGTTACGTGTGTACAACACCTGTTGTACCGTCATCAAGCTGTGAAGTGTATGGCTGCCAGTGTACCTGTGTGACATGTTGTGCAATGGGTGCAAAGGTACGCAGTAGTGCATTGCATGCCCACATGTCCCACACAGGTGCATAGCCTGAACATACAATACAAAGAGGGTGTTGGATCATAGCAACCCACAAGAGGAGATGGGTACGGGTGGCAACCCACTACCACCTGTCCGGTAAGGTGTGCATGTCCATGACACATTAGCACCTGAGATGTTAGCAGTACAGCTGTACAGGGCGGCATGCATATTCGATCACTAATACCCCTGTGTGTTCCACCACTGGCCTGTTGACAGACAGACACCAACACAATGTGCAGCATTGACATGTGCACAGCACATCACCGCTGGCTACTGTAGAACAGGTTTACTGTAGACATGTGCACAGAACATCTGCGCCAGCCACAGTCAAACACGGTATGTGTTGAACCCCACCATCATTGTAGCCCATGCCACAGACAGATGTTCATGCATCTGTGTATGTACGGCTGGGAATGTCCCTGGCCTAGCAGTATAGCTGTGTCAGTGTTGCAACAACATACTGAATGGGCTGGGTGTGTGAGGTGTGCGCCATACATGTATGGTCCGATAGATGATACCATCAGTGCCCCGCTATGTGAACATCCCTGTCCCCATAAATGGATACCTATGCTGTGCCCAACACCACGGTCCCTGTGGGAGGGATGGTGCTGTGTGGTGCACCTGCTGACATGGCGGTGGCAGCAGGCACTGGATGTAGACATATGTGGTACCCATGTCAGGCCAGGCTACCATCCATGTGCACGGGATATCATTGTGGGCACATACAGCACTGTGTTGAACAATATCACAGCACATAGCACCTGTCAAGGGTAATGTGTATGCATGGATGTGCGATACCAGCATGCACCATACACACCCCCACCAAGCAGCATGCTGCCTACCTTGCAGAAGGCCATTGTCCACACCATGATGATAGACATGTGTAATGTCCATATACACATAGCAATGACATATGGAATGGACAGCCACCCTCCCAATATCAGTACCCCCCAGGTGGGACACATCCCTGTGCCATGTATGTGACATACCCTGTCATACCATGCAGCCCTGTCCAGCAAGGCTGCACGTGCTATCACAGTCATACATGGTGCGATGGCCAAATGGCACTTGCACTATCAACCGTCCAGAGCAGTAATGTGGCACTGATGCACCTTGTGGTGTCACAGGTGCTGTGTGTTGGCGTGTACAACGTGCGCGTGCTATGTATGACCATCCCTGCTAATGTCATATGATTACACAATGTCCCATGTGTATCACATGTGCAATACAGGTGAGCCGTGGCAGGTTGTCCAACACCTGTACAGTGCTGTGTAGATGTACATGGCACAACACATGCATGTACAGGTGTCCACGTGTATGTGTGCAGTGCCACCGCTGACATCCATAATGGCTGCGTCCGTGATGCCTAGTGACATATACACAGCATCCAGGTGAACAGTAGAACTGTGTGCACATTGGGACACGTGCCAACTGGTATGAACACAGGTGCAGGCAGGTACACATGTCCACAGCAGGTTACCATCAACATGGTGTGTGTACAGTGTGATGAGTTGACACACAGATATGATATGATACCCGCTGCTTAACGGTGTGACAGCAACACGTCAGCTGTGTCAGTGCCATGATGCATCGCAGAGATTACTGTGCAGATGTCGTACATGTCATAGCAATGTATGTCCAGCGGTATGCCAGTACATCAGTGTAAATGTGACCTGTCACCATCATTATGTCTTACAGATAATGCCTCGTTCACGGCTGCCAGCCTTCAGCTGGCAGGAGGATGACGTAATCATACCATTGCTCCATGACAACTATGACCTGCTATTCAGCCATGTTCCACAGCAAGCACAGCAGCGGGATGACCTGTGGCAGGATATGCGCAGGAGGTGGCAACAACCGCACCTACCAGCAGATACGCCGACACTGCACGGACCTAATACGGCACGCGAAACAGCGTGCCACCGCAATCGCCAGAGAACAAGGTGGAACAGGTGGTGGGCCACCAACCCAGCCCCCACTCACACACACGGAGGAGCTCCTGGCCAGTCTGGGGACACCCAGGGAACATCATGCAGAAACACTCGCTGCCATCGTGGAGGTGGGTGTCTCCCAACCAACGAGCCTGGAGCTGCCTGGTAAGTCAGTCTTGCATATGTGTATGATAACTGCCGTAGGTGTGGGTGTCACAGTACACCACATAATGTACCAACACATGCCAGGTATATGGCCACACAAGCCGCATACTACAGTATGCTACGTTGTGTTTGCAGACATGTGCATAACACATGCTACCACACAGGTACATGATGTGACATGCACAGTGCTTACTGTGGCTACAGTCATGGATAATGTTTATACTGTTGTGTCGCCTATACAGGTACCTCTGGCGTGACGCACAGCCATGGGTCCATCACAGGTGAGACTGTTGTTAGTAACAGGCATGTTACAGTGTATAGATATTCGCCATGTGGCCAGGTATGACATGCACACCTGGGTTCTGCTCCAGTCACGGTATACAGGTTGCACCACCTGACACACACGCCACCCATGTACAGTAGATACAACCATTAGTATACACCGCATGAAGCCACAGAACCCGTCAGTGTGATATGTGCAGTCAGCTATGCATACAATGGTGGAGGTGTTCTACAATGGCTGCATATGTAGTATGCATTGAAATGCCATTTGTGGTACGCACACAGTACCACATAGTGAGCTGTGATCTGGCCAGCACACAGGTGTTACCAATGTGACATATGCCCCTGCATTGTGTGCACATCGCCAGACACGGCACATGACATGTCCCACGGACGTGGTGTTCTGTCTGCAATATTGTCACACCATGACATGACCTACGCCCGACATAGCAGACATCCACACTGTCTGCATAGCCCTCTGGATTGTGACACCTCCGACTTGTATGGGTGTATGTCACATGGGCCACCACAGGGATGGGTACACGATGCCCATCACACACAATTGTCCATGACCCAGTCAAACATGGCCATGGGTGATACCTACAGGCATGTTGCCACACAGTACATCTGGAGTGGATAGACACTGTTGCACACTGTCCACACATAATGCGATCATAGCTGTAGTGGACCACCTGGACATTTGGTGTGGTACACCTGACTGCCTGTCTGCAGCCACCGGAGGTGCCACCAATGTCTACCATATACGTGCTGTGGAACAGCATGACTGTGTTGCAGACATGGCAATGCAATGCGTCCATGTTATGCATCGCACAGAAACATACCTGTGTCCTGCTGCCATGCAGTGGCACAGTGCCTGTACTCCCCACTGTATAGCCAGCTCACACCAACCACACCTGCACAGACATCTTTGTTACACATGCATTCTATCTGTAGCCTGTACACATAACACTGCACTGTGACGTCCAGTATGATGCGGTGCATGTGGTGGGACACCATTGTCACATGTCCACATGTTATCGCACATGTTGGCGGAGTACATGTCAAAGTGACGCCAGCCATGTGTACTGTTAACCTGCCTGTGGCCACACGGTGTATCACGGTGATGCATGCAAACTACCATGAATGTGTGTACTGCATGCCTACTGAAATGACACCTGCTTGATGTAGTGTGCACCCCAGGGCAGTATGCATACTACCACTATTAATGTCTGGCCTGCATTCACTGAGCTGTGGTGTGGGAATGCTGCATGCCATCTGCAATATCACATGCATGATGTGTCTGCGTGTGTGTGTCTGTGTGTGTGTGTCAGCGTGTGTGTGTGTCTGCGTGTGTGTGTCTGCGTGTGTGTGTCTGCGTGTGTGTGTGTCTGTGTGTGTCTGCGTGTGTGTGTGTGTGTGTCTGCGCATGTGTAATGTATCTTACAGTATGTCTTTGTATTCACAGGTGGTGTAGGTGCTTCCCTCCTGCGGTCCATCTGATGCTAGTGTCCCCACAGATACTAGCGGTGATGACCATATGCATGAGGCACAGGCAGGGTTGTCAGGGGCAGAAGCTGTGCCATTGGTTACCATCCCACCTATGTCCCCTTCATCTCCGCGACACGGTTCTGATGCCGACACATACCACAGCACCGCGGCCCATAGAGGAAGGACAGTCAGCGCCTGTTGGCATTGAGCAGGAATGTGTGGTGGCTACAGAAGGTGCGGGTACACACCATGTTGCCAGTGTAATGACTGGTGATGTGCCACACAGGCATGTGGCTGGTGCTGCTCGTAGGAGGACCTCTGGCAGACATGCACCTGCTGTACAGGTGCAGCAGCTGGTATCACCAGACGCATGTTCCAGACTGTAATGGCGGCACAGGCACGTGCTGAACGGCAGAACCAAGAAGGGCAGAGGCTGCAGAGGGCCGCAATCCATTCCCTAAATGAGAACATCCAGTCATTGGCGAATGCTCAACAGCAGATTGCTAATGTACTGGATAGGCGATTAGGTGAGATGGTTGGAATCCTCGACCGAGGCATGTCAATCCGCGAGCGTGAGCTGTCTGTGCTGGAACACCTGGTAGGGGTGAGGCATAGGACACGTGGCCGTAGGCCAGCAACACCACCTAGTGTAGGTCGACGTGCGTGCCACCTCTCATGCCCACTCACACAGTGCCGGTAGCAGCAGCAGTGCAGCTGGTGCTACACCAACCACACCAGGACACAGCAGGCCACGTGGACATGGCCCTGGCCGGTCCCAGCATGGACACGGTTCCAGCGGACATGTGTCATCGGAGAGTGGCCACTCCATACCTCTACCCGGTAGTGCCCGCGACCCCAGGCAGGCACGGGTCACGTGGCCGCAGACGGACACAGTGAGCCATACAACCTGCACTGTACAGTCTGGGGCTGCCAAGTATACCCCGTGTAGGCATCACAGATGGCTGAACTGTGTACACACATACCCACACACAGCAGACACAACTGTAGGGCTCCACCACATCCACATGCATTCTGCACAGTCATGCCCAGTAAATGCACCGCCCTTACACACACACATGATGTCATCCATTGGTACAGCCTATGCCCCTGGCACACATATCACCCTGTGCATATGATGAAGCCTCTGCCGCATCACTGTCATCCACACCATCGGTGCACAGTTATGCAAATATATTCTGATGCACAGGGTGGACAAGATAGTGAGAGGTGTATGTGATACCTGTGTATGCATAGTGTGTGATGTGTATGTTGCAGTGGTTGTGTATGACAAGTGACAGGTGCGTATGTGACGTGGGTTGTGTACTGTCATCATGCAGCAGACATACCATGTAGTGCAGGTGCAGCATACATTGAGCTGTGTACACGGTATGTGTGACGGTTACATGTGTAGCACCATGTTGGTTCTGTTAACCTGTATGCCTCATATGGTGTACTTGCATGTGCCTACTGGGAGCTGGGTTACCCACAGGCACATCTGGCAATATCAGCATACCACAGGTACCCGCAACCTGCCTGGACACCTACATAGGTACATAGGTGCATAGGTACATACCAGGCTATGTGCCCTACGGCATGTGTAAGCCTAGCCAGAGTGTGTGTGGCTTTCACCACCCCTTAGGATGAGGATACTATATCCATTGGTCTGCTGTCCCTCTGTCCAGCAGTGACACAGAGATGATGCCTGGGGCATACCTACGATCTCCCATCCACACGCCAGGATTACTCTTGGACAGAGTCAGTGAGGGGCTCTGCTTCACAAGGGCTGGGAATCTGTTCCATGGTGTAGGGAGTCTCTGGGCGATGAACCTGTCCCTCCAGCACGTCCTATTTATGTCCGTGTTGAGGTTTCTGTCAGTTGCTCTCGTGCCCGTGGTTGTTTGGATCCTAGGAGGTGGAACATGTCCATGACACCCAGGTCGGACATGGCCGTGTATGTCAGGCACAGATCACCTCGGAGCAGACGGTATGAGAAGGTATACAGCCGGAGTCCCCTCAGTCGGGCAGCATGTGACATATGTTTCAGCACCTTTATCCCTGTGTTGTGGAACATTTGAGGTCCTTCCGAGTGCTGCAGGTGTCAGGTTAGGTACATTCCAAATGTGGCATTGTACCCAATCATTGGTCTGATGCGTGAAGAGTACAAGGGTACAATGACCTCCCCTGATGTGGATGTGAATCTCTTCATGACCAGGTGGGCACAGTGGAATGTCTTCCCAACCACATTGGCAATGTGAGTGTCAAGAGAGGTTACCGACAGGTTTGGTACCCATGTCCCTGATCACGTCCACCATGTTTAATGGATTACCACCTATGTGGTAATTCGGGGTGAACATGTCTTTCCCAAAGGGTAGGTCTAAACCTTCCCTGGCATGTAGCTTCAGGCCATGGCTCTGGCACCAGTTATCCATTTCTATGAGACCTCAGGTGGATGTCCGTGTCTGATGGGGTGTTGAGTATGGTGGCCGGTTTGCAGTCATCTGCATACCTTGTCTGCCACAATCCCCCTATGTTTGCATGCACGTCGGAAAGTTGAATGCCGAACTGGAGGGGTCCCAGGACTGAGCCCTGTGGGCCACCACTTGGGACCAGCTTGGAGTCTGACATGGCACCAGGAACACTAACCCTGTGGGTTTTGACCTCCATCCGGTTGGCAACCCATCGTGTGACATATGTCTCTACATCTACGCTGGTGAGCCTTTCTATGATGCCCGCGTGGAGTGTGGTTTGAACGCTGTCGCCAGGTCACGGTAGTCTGTGCAAACCGACGTACCCCCATCAATGGCCTTAGTGACTCCTCCAAACAGGTCGACCAGGTTCAGGAGGCAGGATCTGCCCTTGACTAAGCCGATGTGGGTATGTTCCAGTATTTGTCGTTCCCCAATGTCTTTATTTATGGGCTCCATTATGGACCCCTCCATAGCTTTGCAGACAAGGCTTGTCAAGCTTATAGGGCAGGGATGTACAGAGTCCATAGGAGCACTGCCTTGGTGGAGTGGGACCACAGTTGCCGTATGCCATCCATCGGGTACGAGCCTGTAGTAAGGCTAAGATTAAACAGCAGCCTTATGTGCGGGTGAGGCCCTCATTGAGGTTGTGTAGCACACAGCCGGGGACACCATCTGGTCCCATTGATGCTGTGTTCACTGCTTTACAGATATCAGCTCTCACCTGGGCATTCGAGATGTTTGGGAGGCTAGACTCTGGTGGGATAGATACGCCCTCTTGGGGAGGGTAGATGTATGCACGGAACCTGTCTGCCAGTTTGTTGGCAATGTCTGTGGGTTCAGTGATCATTGTACCATTCTGACTAATTCCGAGCATAACTGTGTGCTTCCACCCATGTTCCTACCATAGCTAAGGAAGGCCTTATGGTTGTCTTATGTGTCCTTTGCAAGTCCAGTCCCACAGGCGGCCTTGGATGATTGTATGAGTGATCGTATGTTAACGCCAGTATTAATCAGTGATGCCTTCCTTGGTAGTGATATTGCTCTGTCATGTAGTAGCTTTCACCTCTTGTTGTACGGTTTGTTAATGGCTGGGGTCCACCAGACCATGTGCCTGCCTTTGGTGGACAAGGTCCTGATGTTATCAGGGATCGCTTGATCCAGACATTCCTGGGGGTGCTCATAGAAGGCATTTGTAAGGGTTTCAGCAGCTGGCCTGTGTTTACCACTGGCATGGAGGCCTTGTAGGGTACCACACCAGTCGTATGACGTGTGGGGTTCGCTGTGGAGAGGTCTTCACTGTGGTCTCCCTTGCCGGTGTTGGGTGCAGGATGCGGATCTCCAGTGAGTTCACTATATGGTCTGACCTCACCGCTGAGGGATGTACATCCTGTGTGGAGCATGTCGCCCCATGTGTGATGATCAGGACTAGTATAGTTCCTCCCCTTGTGGGTATGGTGCATGGTTGTTCCACAGCATTCGGGTGTATGAACACCTGGAACCTTTGGTGTAGGGTGTTGTGTCCTGGGTAATGTTCCCGGTCTATGTATGGGTGGTTGATGTCACCCAATATGATGGTGTTGTGAGAGCATTCATACTCCCCAGTGTCTTCAGGAAGGCTGTGCGGGTATCCTGGGTTTGGGAGGGTGGTCTGTAGCATGCAACAAACTGTAGGGCAGTCCTACCCATGGTTAATTGCACCTGGATGGTCCCCGCTGCTACGTGCATTTCTGCCAACCTGGAGGTGTGGGTATCCTTCATGGAAATGGAGACTCCCTCCTTCTGTGTTCGGTCCGGGTTATGGTCCTGAACGCTGATATGAGGTATGACCTGATAGTGCTGGGGTGCTCTCAGGAGCCCTGAACAATGTTTCAGTCACAGCACTGACATCGATGTCCTCCATACTGAGGAGGGCATTTGAGGGCATGCAGCTTGGGCGTAGACTACTGGCACTGAGCAGTATTACCCTTTCTTTCTCCAGGTTTGTAGTCTAGGGTGGTAGGTTTATCATTCCAGCCTTGCCTGCAGTGGGCACTGTGGGGTGGCAGGAGCCTTAGCCAAACTCTTGAAGACCAGGGGCGACAGGTGCGAGCCATCCCTTGCGAAGGGGCGTGGCCAAGCATGTCATCCCAGGCAAGAGGAAATTGATCCCCTCAGACTGACACCGTAACCAGGCAAATTATCAAGGGTGATCATTTGGAGCCAGTATTGTGGCATCATACTTGATGAGGGTGGGATACTGCCCAGGGTCAGGGACATGCTGGCCTGGGCTACACAATCTGAGAGCCCTCTATGTCTCCTTTCATGTATCCCAGGGTGGTATGTCTCCGGTCGCTGACACCAGCATGGACAATGACCACGTCATACTTGTACATGCTGCGGAGTGACCTGAGTGCGTGTGTTATGTGGCGGATTCCAGCGCCCGACAGGCAGCCTACTGTGATCATTCCCTTGTTCAGTCTGGTGGGTGGGACGTCGGCGTGTCTGACTGTGGCGCCACACATTACAAGTGTGTCTGGCATTGTGTGTGGCCTTTGGGGCTGTGACTGTTTAGCACACTGACGTTGAGAACTATGTGTTGCATGTCCTATGTCTTGTGGAGGCAGTTGCTTGGGTGTCTGCTTCAGAGGCCTCGTTAGGTTTGTTACATGTTTTAACAGTGCCTCCGAGTATGTCTTAGTGTGTTCATGTGTTTGTTTAGCATTTGTGATAGTTACATGTGACACTGGGTTTGTGGTGTGCATGGTGTCCTTCCCTCCCGCTTGGTCTTGCCAGTCATAGTTTGAGAGAGCTCAGTCCCCTGTCTGGCTATATAGTTGCATCTCTCACATGTATTATGTTTAGTGGGGGAGGTGCGGCTTGTCCGTGTCCATGAGGCACCTGTAACATTGCCTCAGGACGCCCAGATTCACCATCTGAACAGGAGAGGTCGCTAGCAATTGACCCTTCGACATGCCAGAGAACGTGAATGCATTTGCTGTGTAACTGGGTCAGAAGGCACCTATAGGGAAGTGGGTACTCAAGGGGATTCTAGGCTAGTGTAGTACTCCATCTAGTATACATGTACTTTACCTATGTAGGAATACTATGGGAGCAGGTGCTGAGCTTTTGTGATAGAGAACAGACAGTTGAGATTGCAAGAAGAGAGGTTCTACATGTAAACCTGCGGAGCACGGAGCCAGATATAGTGTAACGTTGTTTACACGGTACATGACGCACATGTCCACACATATACTGCACCTGACGCCTGTGGTCGGTGCCACAGGCTACGGTGGACAGAGACATCACATACATGGCATGACACAGTACAGGTATGGTGACATTCTGCAGGTGTCGTACACAGTGTGCTGGCAACTGACCGCAGGTGTCACCTGTCAGCTGTGGTGCATGGTGTGCAGCAGTTGGATGCTGTACCGATACAGGAATATGTCCGCAATCGCGGGGCGTACACCACTATGGCACACACCCCATTGTGTGCAGATGGGGACACCTGCCTGTGTGGTCAGCACCCTCACAATACAATGCACCCACACGCCATGTCACAGGGGCGGTCTTGCACAGGTGGCCAGTAAGGCTCACAAGTATGGCATTGACAGGGCTGTACAATGCAGCACCAGTACGGGATGGTCACCCTGTGTGGTTAGTGTCCAGTCACAACACTATATCTGCATACACCCTCACAACAGGCAGCAGACATACACACATGTTGACACACTGACATGGTGGTGACCACACATGTCTACACGGAGGGACGACATGTTGCATGTACTGCACCATCCACATCCATGCACCCCACACTGAGGTATGTACAGATCTCTACCATGGTGTACAGTGATGTGTGGCACGTGGCACATAGTCCCCCGATCTGTGGCATACATGGGCACACATTCCTGCACACATGTTGGTGCTAGGAATGCCACACCCGCTATATGGGATATGTGCAGGCATGCAGCGGTATGTAGTGCATCCTGCGTACCACCACTGTATCTGGCAGCTGTGCCAATATATGCACTTGGGAGGTGGTAGGGGTTACAGTGGCCATGTGACATATGGTCGATGACACATGGCCGATGGGTATGCATTATGGCAGCGCTGTCATGTAAAGGCGACATAGCAGACTGTATGCACATGGCAGGGTAGGATGGTGTGTGACACACCTAGACCAGCACCTGCACACATGCATGTGGACAGGTGTTTAAACACATGGTGTACACACATACCGCCATGCGTGCTGTTACTATGCCACCATATGACGGCCCCATGATGGGTATGCATGTGGTAGGGGTTGCAACTGTGTTATGGACATCGGACACCGCTCATGCATGGCTGCACCGTGCACAGTACACGTGTCACATGTATCCCCTGTTGCCATGTGTGTATGCATTGCTACGTTGTGACATGTGTGTCGACATACATGGAACATGGACTGTGGTATGGTATCACAGCTGTCACAGGCAAACTGTACAAGGGTATGTGTCCCAGTCAACACCGCTACACCCTGTAGGGGATGCATACCACAGACATGTGTCCACCTTCCATTCATGTGTGTATTACCGCATACGCCAGTGTTATGCATGTGGTACATCACAGGCTTTGTATGTGTCCTGTGTGCAGTCCATGCACACAGCCAGGCAATCACATATATGACATATCGCGACTTTGTTTCACTGTGGTACAGCTGCAGTCATGTATCATATCTGTGTCAGGCCCGTGGTATGTGTGGAGCATGCCTGTCCATGTATACCGATATGGGTGGACTACATCACACCTGTGGGATCATTGATAGTACATGTGTACTCTGCATGACGGACGACACCGCCATATAGACCTGTGGACATATGTCACATGCTGTTGCTGGACCGTGAGGCATACTGCTGCACCGATGACATGGTGCTGGCATGGCAGCTACAGTGTTCACTGCAGTGTGTACATGTTCAGCCTGCACCCGTGACGCCTGTGCTGTCATCTGTGTGTGTACGTAACTGCATGTGTGTCCACCCTGTGTGTGTACGGGTTTACCTGGCCGTGACTTGCGGTGTGTGCACCGCCTGCATGCCGGACGGTGAAAGCACATACTAAGTGTGTGAGCATGCCCGGTTGTTGTTGTGTGGGTGGACACACAACGGTCCACAATCTGCCCTTCCATGATTTCACCCCATGTGTATGCATGTCTGCACTGTGCAGATTCTAAGTGTCTGAGCATGCCCAGTAAGCAGCTGTGTAGATGGACACACAGTACAGTGCACACCGCTACCGCCTGCATTGATACCCCGTGTGCATGTCTGTTTCCCCTTCGCAACCGCCACGCCTGTGGCATGCCCGGTTGTTGTTGTGTGGGTGGACACACACGACGGTCCACAATCTGCCCTTCCATGATTTCACCCCATGTGTATGCATGTCTGCACTGTGCAGATTCTAAGTGTCTGAGCATGCCCAGTAAGCAGCTGTGTAGATGGACACACAGTACAGTGCACACCGCCGCCTGGCGTTGATACCCGTGTGCATGTCTGTTTCTTCGCAACCGCCACGCCTGTGAGCATGCCCGGTTGTTGTTGTGTGGTGGACACACACGACGGTCCACAATCTGCCCTTCCATGATTCCACCCCATGTGTATGCATGTCTGCACTGTGCAGATTCTAAGTGTCTGAGCATGCCCAGTAAGCAGCTGTGTAGATGGACACACAGTACAGTGCACACCGCGCCCATCTGCGTTGATACCCCGTGTGCATGTCTGTTTCCCCTCGCAACCGCCACATCTGTGAGCATGCCCAGGTTGCTGTTGTGTGGGTGGACACACACGACGGTCCACAATCTGCCCTTCCATGATTCCACCCCATGTGTATGCATGTCTGCACTGTGCAGATTCTAAGTGTCTGAGCATGCCCAGTAAGCAGCTGTGTAGATGGACACACAGTACAGTGCACACCGCCCATCTGCGTTGATACCCCATGTGCATGTCTGTTTCCCTTCGCAACCGCCACGCCTGTGAGCATGCCCGGTTGTTGTTGTGTGGGTGGACACACACGATGGTCCACAATCTGCCCTTCCATGATTCCACCCCATGTGTATGCATGTCTGCACTGTGCAGATTCTAAGTGTCTGAGCATGCCCAGTAAGCAGCTGTGTAGATGGACACACAGTACAGTGCACACCGCGCCCGTCTGTGATGATACCCCGTGTGCATGTATGTTTCCCCTTCACGACCGCTAGGTGTGAGGGCATGCCCAGTACGCCATTCGGGGGTACACAGTACAGTCGGCACCGATGTCTGCTACTAGGCATGTAGCCATGGCCAATGACATCCTGCATAGCCATGGTGACCATCCAGGTGAGTCATATGTGGTTGGTATGCCACAATGGCTGCCTACATCGTGCACGCCGGATGCCCTCTCATAGGGTATACTGTCTGTGGTGCATCCCGTATCCATGTCGTGATGTTGTGCTCCGTAGTTAGTTGGTATTCCCGAGTGCAGCACTACCGTGTTACTGTACGCCCACCTTGGGATGGTAACATGCTGTGTGACTGCGCACTCTGTCTTCATTCCCTATCGGCTGCCTTGCCTCTGCAGATGATATCACCCACCTAGGGTATGCCTCCTGACAGTGCTGTGCTCAGTAATCTCGGTAGCTGCTCTGTAAATGCATCATGCTGTAGTGTGTTCATGTAGGTTCAACTCCAGGCCCTTCCCGGTGTGTGTGTGTGTGTGTGTGTGTGTGTGTGTGTGTTTCCAGCTGCCTCTGCAGATGGTCATGCTTTTAGACGCTTCGCAACACATACCTTGGCTATTGTCAGCTATTCCTTTACGGATGATGTCACCCGCCTAGAAGTATGCCTCTGACAGCGCTGTGCTCAGTAATCTCGGTAGCTGCTCTGTAAATGCATCATGCTGTAGTGTGTTCATGTAGGTAGGCGTAGGTTCAACTCCGCCCTTCCCGTGTGTGTGTGTGTGTGTGTGTGTGTGTGTTTCCAGATGCCCTTGGTGAGAGTAGTTCCTTTAGTCGCTTCGCAACACATACCTTGGCTATTGGCATCTATTCCTTTACGGATGATGTCACCCGCCTAGAAGTATGCCTCTGACAGCACTGTGCTCAGTAATCTCGGTAGTGAATTCTGTAAATGCATCATGCTGTAGTGTGTTCATGTAGGTAGGTGTAAGTTCAACTCCCGGCCCTTCCCCGTGTGTGTGTGTGTGTGTGTGTGTGTGTTTCCAGCTGCCTCTGCAGATGGTCATGCTTTTAGATGCTTCGCAACACATACCTTGGCTATTGTCAGCTATTCCTTTACGGATGATGTCACCCGCCTAGAAGTATGCCTCTGACAGCACTGTGCTCAGTAATCTCGGTAGCTGCTCTGTAAATGCATCATGCTGTAGTGTAGGTAGGTGTAGGTTCAACTCCCGGCCCTTCCCGGTGTGTGTGTGTGTGTGTGTGTGTTTCCAGCTACCCTTGGAGAGTAGTTCCTTTAGTCGCTTCGCAACACATACCTTGGCTATTGGCATCTATTCCTTTACGGATGATGTCACCCACCTAGAAGTATGCCTCTGACAGCACTGTGCTCAGTAATCTCGGTAGCGCGTTCTGTAAATGCATCATGCTGTAGTGTGTTCATGTAGGTAGGTGTAAGTTCAACTCCCGGCCCTTCCCCGTGTGTGTGTGTGAGGTGTGTGTGTGTGTGTGTGTTTCCAGCTGCCTCTGCAGATGGTCATGCTTTTAGACGCTTCGCAACACATACCTTGGCTATTGTCAGCTATTCCTTTACGGATGATGTCACCCGCCTAGAAGTATGCCTCTGACAGCACTGTGCTCAGTAATCTCGGTAGCGCGTTCTGTAAATGCATCATGCTGTAGTGTGTTCATGTAGGTAGGTGTAGGTTCAACTCCCGGCCCTTCCCCGTGTGTGTGTGTGTGTGTGTGTTTACAGCTGCCCTTGGTGAGAGTAGTTCCTTTAGTCGCTTCGCAACACATACCTTGGCTATTGGCATCTATTCCTTTACGGATGATGTCACCCGCCTAGAAGTATGCCTCTGACAGCACTGTGCTCAGTAATCTCGGTAGCTGCTCTGTAAATGCATCATGCTGTAGTGTGTTCATGTAGGTAGGCATAGGTTCAACTCCCGGCCCTTCCCCGTGTGTGTGTGTGTGTGTGTGTTTACAGCTGCCCCTGTAGAGAGTAGTTATTTTAGACGCTTCACAACACATACCTTGGCTATCGGTGGCTATTCCTTTACGGATGTTGTCACCCACCTAGACGTGTGCCTCTGACGGTGCTGTGTTCAGTGGTCCACGTAGCGCGTTCCATACCTGTGTCATACTGTTGTACAGTTGGGTAGGTGGCGGTAAGGTCAATCCCCATGCCTGCCAGCTGTGTGTGTGTGTCTATGCTCCCAGCCGCATGGGTTCATAGGTTATGGCTTTAGAGTTTCCGCAGAACACTTATATCCTGCCGCCATCTCTGTGTTTGTGGATGGTGAGACGCAGCTCGTGGACTGCCTGTGTGCCTGCTGTGGTTGGCGACCTCCGTAGCGTGTTCTCCACGCGCCCTGCTGTGGTGTGGTGGGTGGTGCTGTGTACGCTACACCCGGCCTTGCCACATGTGTCCGCCTGTATCTCTCTCGATGTATATATACATACTTATGTTATGCCCATAGCGCTGCTCTTGCATGGACAGCTGTCTGTCCCATGTATCGCATATTTGCACGGCTGACACATAGAACTGTGGTACGATGCATATCCACTCATTGTCCATGCAACGTCCGTATTCCAGCACGCCTTAGAGACATCTGCTGGATATCGTGGCAGACAGCTATCCTTGCTGTAGTGACACTGTACCCGCACACGCCATAAACCTTGTGTATAATTCCCGGTTTATGGTGTGTGTATGTCTATCTGAGCTGTACGCATGGTTGTGTGTATGTACCCCTATAGCCGTCTGTGCAGGTGTCGCCACTATGGGTTATCCTTGTAGACCGCTGTTTCATGTGCACTTCAGCACATACCTGCAGACCATACTACCCCTCCTACGGCAGCGGCCTTAGATCAACCGCTGCCCTAGGCGATAGGGCTCCATGGCGCCCACCACCACAACACATGGTGCCCCCATCCTGGTGTACCTACATGACATACCTACTAGAAAGGTGGCCCTGCTAGTGCGGCGCCCTAGGCAGCCGCCGGATTGGCCTATGCCTACGGCCGGCTATGAGCACATCACAAGGCATACTTTTACATTCAGTGTTTTACAAAGGCTAGATTTTAATCCCAGAGGGGGGACCTTATCAACTATACTTTAGAATGCGGATTGAGATGGATTATTAGGTGGAGAGTTGACCACACACCAGGGCTGAATGATGAAGCACAGATTAAGCCTCTTTTGAGAAGCAGGTGGCTTAAACCCAAATAACAGGAATGTAGTTTAGGTACAGCTATACATTTAACACCCATTAGTCCACTCTTTCAGTTGTTTACCACTGTATTACATTGATATAATATACATATTTTCTATATATATTGTTAGATTTTTAATTGATGAGTATTAGGCATAGTACAATATCATATAATACATGTTTTAATAGGATGTTTTTGAAGATGTTAATATATGTGTGTGTAGTTAACATTGCATCTGCGCTTTATATGCTGGGGTTAATTGTTCATTGTTTGATGAGAAATTGACCAATGAAAGTGTAAGGAGGGATATTTAAAGCCTGGATGCTTTTATGTTATGTGTAAGTCTGACGGAGCCTACGGGTGAAAGCGCTTACTTGTCTATAAAGGAACATTTATATACTATTTGGGCACTGTCCTGGACAATTTCTACGTTGACTGTTTCATCTACCTATGTGTTTTTTGGATTGTGTGCCATAAGGTGCCAGCGGTTATTTTATGTTGATTAGGTGTATTCCATGGTCAATTGACATTAATCATATTAATTCATTAAAGGATCTTCTTTATAAGTGGGAACGCCATAGTTTAACCATCCTATGACCTTCCTAGTTGAAGTTGTTAGTGTGCCATTAGTATGTGTTCCACAGGTCGCCCATTTGTTCCGGATTATGGAAGCGAGTGATCCCCATTTTGGTGATGGCAGATTGAGAGCTGTGTACGCCGGTATTCGCACGGCGGTCTGACTTTGTATGGGGAATGTCTAATGTAGTCCCTATCTGTATTTCCTGTGCTATGCCTTACTGCAGCTGTGTAATTCCACCAGGTTTCCAGTTATGGGTGCCATCTTGGTCGACGCTTGTCCATCCATGGAATTGCCTACTGGACACTGATATAGGGCTGTACACATTTCACACCTGCTTTTAGCATTATCCGTGGATGCTTTGCATCATTAGTGGGGAGTAAGGCATGTGCTATACCCACATCCTCCCACGGGCGGACAACGGATTATCTGCCAAACAACACCGAGCCCCATTTCTGCATACCCAGGATCCCATGGCTGCAACCCTCGACGGTACACATTACACATCCTTCATGTGTGCGGACTGGGATGTGGACGACTTCTATGGACTCGACAATCTGGGGATTTCTGTTCATATGTCCTGCATTTCATGGACACTTGTCATCAACCTTAAACACGCTGGTGGTGCATATGTCTAGCTGTGCCGTAGTCACGGCTGTCATTTCTTCTGGGTCGATCGCAGCTGGTTGATATTGCGAACGGATCAATTTTTGGAGTCCTACAATGGACACCAATGTGCATATGTAAAGTGTAGAACTTGTTGGACTGTCACCATCTGGCCAGTGGTTTTGACTGCTGCTGTATGTTCCCAATCGCGGATGTCTGTTTGACTACCCATATTATGTATTACTTGGCCTATCTATATCCATGTGCCAGTAAGCGGAAATACAGCAAACCTTGAGTCCTGGTCATCTTCATAAAAGACATTATTGAACATAAACCATGCCAAAACAGACGATGACAAAAACGATACACTCCACAGTCAAAAGATACTGAGCTCTTTCACCCACTAACATGGGGCATCGTCGAGTACGAAATACATTAGATAGTCGTCCCTTATATACTTCCTTCAGAGTCAGTTTAAAGTCAATTAATCAATAAACTTGCTCATAGTTAAGTGGACAGTGCTCCAAGTCTTGATGATAAAGTGACATATACAAATCAGTGTTGCATACATTACTTAATGGAAACAATAATACAACAACAATGTGTTAATATAAATACAATATTGGTCAATACAATCAGTATATTGAAACATAGTTGATAATTGTTGTGAGTAAACCTTAGAATGTAGTGTGTTGATAATGATATTGTATATCAATGTGTATAATTGTTGCATTAAGATTCCAAATCATGGAATAAATAAGTACAATTAAATGCATATTTTGTATAAATATGAATGTAAATAAGAGTCACAATGTTAAATATGAATATGACTGTATTATAACTATATCAATATGATATGGAATAAACTGTAGTTGTTTACATCTTGTTTTCAAGTGACAAATCTATGTCCATGCGCCATACATACGGGCCGCCGGACTGCTGTGTGTAGATATATACATGTGAACCCCTCGCTTCATACCTTGCTTTGTTACTGTCTGTGGATTACCTGTGTACACACATCAATTACCATGCCATACCTTTCCACTGTACAGGTTCTGGCATGGTGTACGGCTGGTTGGCCCTTAATCTTGCTGTGTGTTACATTGACCTGTGTCTATCTGGCAATTCGCTGGCGTGTCATGTGAGACCTTCTTGCTTCTATAGGGACCTGATCCCGTAATTGTGACGTGCTTCCACTGGCCATATATTTCTCTGTCGCCTGGGATCTGTGTGTAACCAGTCCTTTCAGGACACTTTCTATTGTTTTCCTCTTTTGGTTACATATATGAGTACTTTGGTATGTTGTGCTATTATTGTGTGTGGAGCATTTCTCCACGGGCCTCTGCTGACACTGGACATATATCCAGCTAGCCTAGCCCGGTCAACAAGTGTGAGCCAACTGAACACATTTCAGACGGGGCACCTTCTGACAAGTGGGTCGGGTTACAGATGCATAACCGCCAATCCATACTACTAACACACACGCTATTCTATCCACATTCTATGTTTGTCTTATCACATAGCGTGTGTTTCTCACTATTTCTAACGGTACTTTACATGGCATTGCCCGATTCCATACTTTCAGAGGCTGACAGTTTTGAGACATGTATGATTGACGTGGAGGACACAGCCTTAACTTTCCCTGCTGTGAGCGGATCACACACGCACACGCGCACTTGCATTTCCTAATTGTGGGTTACGCGCAGGCTACATTACGCATATCCGTATTCTGGTTACATATGTTTACTGGGTCTGTGTGGTTACGTGGTCTGTGTTAGTTGTGACTGTTCCGCAACATATCTCTGATCCGTTGACGGACGGTGCGGAACGCACTTTCACCTTTACACATGTAACAGTCTTTGCGGCATGGACGCATTACGCACATCGCTCACATTTATATGTTCTATAGTCGTAATTCAAACGGGACTGCATTCACGCTTTGCCGGTTACTGTGACCACTACACGCTAGCTGTTCGGTCTCATTTATATGCATACCCATGGTACTTAGCTAAATTTACATATCCCCCACCCCCGCACTCACGTACGTCACAGGCATCCATTCTCCTGCTGGGAAAGGTGCGGTACTACATGTTAAACATTCCTTATTCCCTCCCGCTCATGGCCCAGGATGCATATGTCGTGACCGCAGGGATATTCAGATCACAGGGCTTATATCCCCTACGCATACAGGCCTTCGATTGTCAGGGTGTTCCTGTGGTGCTTTGGGTTTGGTCTTGTCCGCCTAGTGTACGGAACTGCCCTGACCGTGTACGAATGTCAGACGAGTCACATGGGCACGGTTTGTCCGTGTCTATGATACCATATCCCCCCCCCATTATTCCTAACCGTGTGCGCTGATTGGCCGGCGTGCCCGTTGTAGATCTTGTTATAGTAATTGCACACGGTCTGGTCGAACGGACCTATTTCCATTACTAAACCTCGGTATTTATAACCTGTCTCGCTATATTACATGGGTTTAACATTGCGTGACGGCTTTCACTGAGCCACGGACATGTCCGTTGCTTAGTTTGGGGCAGTCCCGCTCTGCTACACACATTTAACATGGCGGAACAGGTTGAACAGCTCAGCAACGGGGACATCGGGCTCTCCGTCGCTGTTTAGTATTGAATCGCTATGTTGACTTTGTTTCACATAGCGAGACAGTGTCGACATTGGTAACGGACATCTCGCGCAGTACGTCCGCACCGCCGCAGGTGCCGTATGTCTGCATTTGGGCGGTGGACAGGCATTATGCTGTGCCATTATGTCTGGGAATATATGGTTTCTTTCCATAGATGATATGGCATACTAGCAATGACCCGCATCTGGGTGTGGGTACTGCTGTATTTACCCACGGCAAGAGCGGCCTTAGGTCAAGTGGTGCCCTAGGCAAAAGACTCCATGGTGCCCCCACCACATCACCCGCTACCCCCATCCTGGTCTACCTACACCAAATAAAGGCTGGAAAGGTGCCCCTAGTAGAGCGGCGCCCTATAGTTGGCCTATGCCTAAGGCCGGCTATGTGTGTGGTCCCTCGGCGCCGGCCTCGAACGCACCACGCCTGCCGTGGGTATATCTAGCATTACCCACATCCGGCGTGGTTTATTGCTATGATGTTCCATGTGTACGGACACGTGTGTTTGGACAACCTACAATAGCTTCTGCTATTGGCATACAATGCTGTGGGTGGTGCCGGTTACCATACATATGCCTTTCTCAAAAGCCGACTTCACACTTCTAAACACTAGTGTGGTCTCCTTTAAGGCCCCTGAGCCAGTGGTAAACATTACTCAAACCGCTGAATCACTTACATATGCCTTCTACCAGCACCTACAGGACTGCATGGATCAGGCAATCCCATACAAAACTGAGACTCTTTGTACCAAAGCCAAGCATCCGGTCTGGTGGACCCCAGCCATAAACAAGCTCTACAACGAAAGGAGGTAGCTACTACAAGATAGAGCGGAATCCTTGTAAGGTAAGACACCCTTGCTCATTATATGTGAAGAACTACAAGCTCTCATGAAATCATCCAGGGCAAATTCGACAGATAAATCACCAAGGACTCGACAGACAATCATAAGGCCTTCTTTAGCTATGTTGGACACCTGGGAGGACACTCCCAGATATGCTCAGACTGGGTTCAGAATGATGTGAAGATTACTGAACCTACACACATTGCCAACATACTGGCTGACAGGTTCGGTGCAAACTTCTCCCCCCCCCACATGGGGAGATATCTATACCAGAGGATTGTAGCCCCGAACATCTGTAACGCACAGGTGGGAAATGCTCTCTCCAAGGCAGTAAACACAGCATCCATGGGACCAGATGGTGTCCCAGCTGTGTACTCCATGAACTCAATGAGGAATTAAACCCACAGTTAGGACAGCTGTTTAATCTTAGCCTCACCTCAGGTAACGTACACAAGTAGTTAACGTACACAAGTAGTGGCGCAAGGCGACTGTAGTCCCACTTCACAAGGGCGGTGCCTCCACTGACCCTGGTAATTACCATCCCATTAGCTTGACAAGCCTTATCTGCAAAGCCATGGAGAAGGATCATAATGGAACTCATAGATAAAGACATAGGGGACTTGCATACTTTGGATCCAACCCAGTTTGGCTTGGTCAAAGGCAGATCATGCCTTTTAAACTTGGTTGACTTTTTAGGAACAGTCACCAAGGCCATTGATGAGGGTCAAGCAGTCCATACAGCCTACCTCGACCTGGCAAAGGCCTTCACACAATACCCCTCAGGTATCATTGATAAACTCATCAGCTTGAATGTAAACCCATACATCGCAAGATGGGTTGCAAACTGGCTAAGTGACAGAACCCACACGGTCATAGTTGCTGGCACCATGTCAGACTCACAGCCGGTCACAGGTGGTGTCCCACTGGGCTCAGTCCTGGGTCCACTCTTTTCGGCATCTACATTTCCAAAGTACAAGCAAACACAGGGGGTTATGGCTGACAATGTTTGCAGATGACTGCAACTGGGTGCCATAGTCGGACACGCATCTGACACAGATATCATTCAGACGGGCCTCAGAGATATGAATAATTGGTGCCAGACACATGGCCTACAGCTAAATGCCGGAAATGCATAGTCATACCCTTCGGGAAGAACAAGGTTACCCCTAGCTACCATATAGGTGGCAATCCACTGAGCACAGAGGGAGTTACCAGGATCTGGGGACCCAGGTTGTCAGTAACCGCTCGCTCGACACACACGCTGCTAACGTAGTTAGGTAGACCTTCTACATTGCCCACCTGATCATGAAGGGATTCACATCTAGATCAGGGGAGGTCATCGCCCCTTGTACTCATCACTCATTAGACCTATGATTGAGTACAATGCCCCGCTCGAATGTATCTGACCCGACACCTGCAGCAGCTGGAAAGGCCCCAACAGTTCATCGACAAACGGATGCAGGGTCTCAGGAATATGTGTTATGCTGCCCGACTGAAAGGACTCCAGCTCTATTCAGTCGCATACCACTTGCTCAGAGGTGACCTGTGCCTGACATACAAGGCCATGTCGAACCCAGATTTGATGACTATGCTTCACCTAAAGAATCTAGATTCCTCAGAACCACAAGGGCAGGTGACGTAAACCTTGACACGGTCATTAATAGAATGTGCTGGAGGGACAGATTCATCACCCAGACACTCACTATGCTGTGGAACAACATCCCAGTACATGTGAGGCAGAGCACCTCGCTGGCCTTGTTCAAGGAGAATCTTGACCAATGGATGGGAGATTGCAGATATACCCCAGGGATTACTTCAGTGTCACTGCTTGACAGAGGTACAGCAATATAATAGGCATAGTTTTCTTCAAACTGAAGGGGTGGCAAAGGCAACATAACTATGGGCTAGGCTTATAGATGCCCTTGGGCGGATAGCCTACTATGAACCTATGAACCTATGAACCTATGTTCATAGTTTGTCCCATTCACACTTGTCTATCCCCTGTCCTCATTCGTATGTGGATATTTCTGTGGCACATGATTGAACTATGTATTACCTGCAGGTATGCTGTGTACAGTGCACATATGTCACGGTTGATTACAGTGTATCTGTGTACCTACCTCTGTGATACTGAGGACTACCACACATCCTTCACAGCATTACATGCATATGTCCATACTATTATTCGCTGGCCTGTGGGGGTTGTCAGGGCAACGGTTACACGTGTCCCTGTTTGTGCACGCATCATGGTGGTCTTTGACCGCCTCCGCTATCGTGGGATGGACGGTGGTGTTGGTGTGTGTTTGGGTTGTGTTTCCACCGCCGATACATCTGTGGGGTGGGGTTGGCACATGTTCCTCTTTGCAGGAGCCCCATCCTGACATTTGTGTCATGCGTCAACACTTGGCACATGCCATATGTCCTGTGATATTCCCACAGTCGTATGCCTTCCTGCATTACTACTGCGTGTTACTGGCAGTTTGTATCTGGTACGCATGGCTATTATGTGTGATAGCTTAGCCTATTCCCATGATATGACATACCCATTCATCCAGGCATATACATGTTATTCAATCCTTTGCATTGGCCGTGGGTGTTTGGCCATCCGCACCACTATTCTCTACGTGTGATGTCCCACCTTCACCTTCTGTGCATGTGGCACCCTGTTGGGGTGTCCTGCTTGGTGGGCAGATGTTCCACCCTATGTGTTGTGTTTGACATGTCTGCATAGCTAATCATCAGTACGGTGGCTGAACATACTGCTTTGTCCAGATGTGTACAGTTATGGACACCGTGGCGTGTGAACGCCTATGGGGTTTCGACAGGTCCATACCACATGCGGGATGTACACATTCTGCCGACACATTCACATGCAGCCATTTGGATATCAGTACCTGAGGTGGGATGTTGACATGTGGGGTACATATTTGCCCGCTGGCACTGCCTAGGACAATACTTCATACTACATTTGAGGTATACCCACTGTGTAGGTGCAGCTGCGCAAGGCTGCTAGCTGGGTTGGGTGCACGGTCGCATATGGGTGCGGGTTACGTGCTATGACGGGCTGTTGTGTATTACATTTGCATGCATGGGTTCTGCTTCTGGATATTACGCCGCATACGCCGCCCCTATGTGTATGCGACGGGCACGTTGTTGGGTGTAGTACATGTTGCTATGCACATGTTTGTCTGTGTTTAGGTATCTGGTTTCCTTCTGGTTGTTATATAGACACGGCTGCCCGGCTGTGTACTCTCACTACTGCTGGTGACCATGCCCATGGGGCTACTTGTGTGTAGGTGCGGCGCTGACATGCTGCGTACACCTTCACTGGGTATGCCCACTGACAGTGCATTGCGGACGGACACGGTATTACGCGTATCCTTTGTTCCTTGGACGGGTACACTTTGGACTTCGTGGGTTAATGTTTGGTTCTCCGTTTTGTGTAAACGGGTACTATGTTGCATACTCTGCGACGCTTCATTATCCACGGACACTGGCTGGTGCGGTTACTATTGCAGGCGGCCTGTGACAGTCAGCACTTTAGGTTGCTCCTCGCCTGCCGGCTTGGCCACGCCTACGGGCGCATCCTACTTGGGCTCGCGACGCGCCCTCTGCACGTGTTTGTGGTTGCGGCGCCGCACTCATTACTATGCATGTGGCGCTGCTACGCCGATTATACACTGCACTGCCGGGCGCAAGCCTTACACCGGCCTTGCGCCGAGCTTCATGAATCCGGGGGGATATATTAACAGAAAAATGGAGAAGAAATGAAAAATAAAATTATAAATGTGAAAGATTGCAAGAAGTTTGATTAAAAATTAATAAAGACAAATATAAGGGTTTTGGTGATGATAAGGTGCTAGAAGGAATACAATTTGGAAAGAAAAAGATATCAGTATTAGGAATGGTCTTTGGAGAATATGATATATTGAAGGAGCAATGGGAGAAATTTTTGAAACAATTAAAATGACTAATTATTATGTGAATAGGTATAGAATGTCTTTTTATAAAAGTGTATTTGGTAAACACAATTTGGATGAAAAAATATTATATATAGCAAGTGTATATATGACACCAAGAGAAATGGAGAAACAGTTTATTGAAATAATATTTCAATTTATCTGGGGGCCCAGATAAAATCCAATAAAAAGAGGGTGTGTTATGTATGGAAAAGGAGGAATTGCATTTAGATTTGCTAAACCCAATTTATAAGGAACATCATTACATTTTTATAAGGTCTTGGTATTGATAAATGGAAAAGAAAATAAGCTGGTAATAAGTATATCTAAGGAGAAATCCAAAACAGAATGGACTACAATAAAATGAATAAAAGGGAGAGAGAAATGAAGACACAAGACTGTTTAAAAAAAATAATGGAAAATAAAGATAGAAGTGATAGAAGAAAATAGGAAAACATGATATAAAAATATACCAGAGGACCTTATCAACTATACTTTAGAATGCGTATTGAGATGGATTATTAGGTGGAGAGTTGACCACACACCAGGGCTGAATGATGAAGCACAGATTAAGCCTCTTTTGAGAAGCAGGTGGCTTAAACCCACATAACAGGAATGTAGTTTAGGTACAGCTATACATTTAACACCCATTAGTCTACTCTTTCAGTTGTTTACCACTGTATTACATTGATATAATATACATATTTTCTATATATATTGTTAGATTTTTCATTGATGAGTATTAGGCATAGTACAATATCATATAATACATGTTTTAATAGGATGTTTTTGAAGATGTTAATATATGTGTGTGTAGTTAACATTGTGTCTGCGCTTTATATGCTGGGGTTAATTGTTCATTGTTTGATGAGAAATTGACCAATGAAAGTGTAAGGAGGGATATTTAAAGCCTGTATGCTTTTATGTTATGTGTAAGTCTGGCCAGACCTACGGGTGAAAGCGCTTACTTGTCTATAAAAGGAACCTTTTTATACCATTTGGGCACTGTCCTGGACAATTTCTACGTTGACTGTTTCATCTACCTATGTGTTGTTTGGATTGTGTGCCATAAGGTGCCAGCGGTTATTTTATGTTGATTAGGTGTATTCCATGGTCAATTGACATTAATCATATTAATTCATTAAAGGATCTTCTTTATAAGTGGGAACGCCATAGTTTAACCATCCTATGACCTTCCTAGTTGAAGTTGTTAGTGTGCCATTAGTATGTGTTCCACAGGTCGCCCATTTGTTCCGCATTATGGGCGAGTGATCCCCATTTTGGTGATGGCAGATTGAGAGCTGTGTACGCCGGTATTCGCACGGCGGTCATACTTTGTATGGGGAATGTCTGATGTAGTCCCTATCTGTATTTCCTGTGCTATGCCTTACTGCAGCTGTGTAATTCCACCAGGTTTCCAGTTATGGGTGCCATCTTGGTCGTACGCTTGTCCATCCATGGGAATTGCCTACTGGACACTGATATAGGGCTGTACACATTTCACACCTGCTTTTAGCATTATCTGGTGGATGCTTTGCATCATTAGTGGGGAGTAAGGCATGTGCTATACCCACATCCCTCCCATGGGGCGGGACAACGGATTATCTGCCAAAATACACCGAGCCCCATTTCTGCATACCCAGGATCCCATGGCTGCAACCCTCGACGGTACACATTACACATCCTTCATGTGTGCGGGACTGGGATGTGGACGCACTTCTATGGACTCGACAATCTGGGGATTTCTGTTCATATGTCCTGCATTTCATGGACACTTGTCATCAACCTTAAACATGCTGGTGGTGCATATGTCTAGCTGTGCCATAGTCACGGCTGTCATTTCTTCTGGGTCGATCGCAGCTGGTTGATATTGCGAACGGATCAATTTTTGGAGTCCTACAATGGACACCAATGTGCATATGTAAAGTGTAGAACTTGTTGGATTGTCACCATCTGGCCAGTGGTTTTGACTGCTGCTGTATGTTCCCCAATTGCGGATGTCTGTTTGACTACCCATATTATGTATTACTTGGCCTATCTATATCCATGTGCCAGTAAGCGGAAATACAGCAAACCTTGAGTCCTGGTCATCTTCATAAAAGACATTATTGAACATAAACCAGGCCAAAACAGACGATGACAAAAACGATACACTCCACAGTCAAAAGATACTGAGCTCTTTCACCCACTAACATGGGGCATCATCGGAGTACGAAATACATTAGATAGTCGTCCCTTATATACTTCCTTCAGAGTCAGTTTAAAGTCAATTAATCAATAAACTTGCTCATAGTTAAGTGGACAGTGCTCCAAGTCTTGATGATAAAGTGACATATACAAATCAGTGTTGCATACATTACTTAATGGAAACAATAATACAACAACAATGTGTTAATATAAATACAATATTGGTCAATACAATCAGTATATTGAAACATAGTTGATAATTGTTGTGAGTAAACCTTAGAATGTAGTGTGTTGATAATGGTATTGTATATCAATGTGTATAATTGTTGCATTAAGATTTCAAATCATGGAATAAATAAGTACAATTAAAGCATATTTTGGATAAATATGAATGTAAATAAGAGTCACAATGTTAAATATGAATATGACTGTATTATAACTATATCAATATGATATGGAATAAACTGTAGTTGTTTACATCTTGTTTTCAAGTGACAAATCTATGTCCATGCGTCATATCTACGGGCCGTCGGACTGCTGTGTGTAGACATATACATGTGAACCCCTCGTTTCATACCTTGCTTTGTTACTGTCTGTGGATTACCTGTGTACACACATCAATTACCATGCCATACCTTTCCACTGTACAGGTTCTGGCATGGTGTACGGCTGGTTGGCCCTTAATCTTGCTGTGTGTTACATTGACCTGTGTCTATCTGGCACCCGCTGGCGTGTCATGTGTGACCTTCTTGCTTCTTTAGGGACCTGATCCCGTAATTGTGGCGATGCTTCCACTGGCCATATATTTCTCTGTCGTCTGGGATCTGTGTGTAACCAGTCCTTTCAGGACACTTTCTATTGTTGTTATTTTTTGGTTACATATATGAGTACTTTGGTATGTTGTGCTATTATTGTGTGTGGAGCATTTCTCCACGGGCCTCTGCTGACACTGGACATATATCCAGCTAGCCTAGCCCGGTCAACAAGTGTGAGCCAACTGAACACAATTCGTACGGGGGCACCTTCTGACAAGTGGGTCGGGTTACAGATGCATAACCGTCGTCAATCCATACTACTAGCACACACATTATTCTATCCACATTCTATGTTTGTCTTATCACATAGCGTGTGTTTCTCACTATTTCTAACGGTACTTTACATGGCATTGCCCGATTCCATACTTTCAGAGGCTGACAGTTTTGAGACATGTATGATTGACGTGGAGGACACAGCCTTAACTTTCCCTGCTGTGAGCGGATCACACACACACACGCGCACTTGCATTTCCTAATTGTGGGTTACGCGCAGGCGCACATGCATATCCGTATTCTGTTTGCATATGTTTACTGGGTCTGTGTGGTTACGTGGTCTGTGTTAGTTGTGACTGTTCCGGTAACATATCTCTGATCCGGTTGATGGACGTGTGCGGAACGCACTTTCACCTTTCATGTCTTTGCGGCATGGACGCATTACGTACACGTTCACATTTATATGTTCTATAGTCGTAATTCAAACGGGACTGCATTCACATTTGCCAGTTACTGTGACCACTACACGTTAGCTGTTCGGTCTCATTTATATGCATACCCATGGTACTTAGCTAAATTTACATATCCCCCCCCCCGCACTCACGTACGTCACAGGCATCCATTCTCCTGCTGGGAAAGGTGCGGTACTACATGTTAAACATTCCTTATTCCCTCCCGCTCATGGCCCAGGATGCATATGTCATGACCGCAGGGATATTCAGATCACAGGGGCTTATATCCCCTACGCATACAGGCCTTCGATTGTCAGGGTGTTCCTGTGGTGCTTTGGGTTTGGTCTTGTCCGCCTAGTGTACGGAACTGCCCTGACCATGTATGAATGTCAGACAAGTCACATGGGCATGGTTTGTCCATGTCTATGATACCATACCCCCCCCCATTATTCCTAACCGTGTGCGCTGATTGGCCGGCGTGCCCGTTGTAGATCTTGTTATAGTAATTGCACACGGTCTGGTCGAACGGACCTATTTCCATTACTAACCCTCGGTATTTATAACCTGTCTCACTATATTACATGGGTTTAACATTGCGTGACGGCTTTCACTGAGCCACGGACATGTCCGTTGCTTAGTTTGGGGCAGTCCTGCTCTGCTACACACATTTAACATGGCGGAACAGGTTGAAAAGCTCAGCAATGGGGACATCGGGCTCTCCGTCGCTGTTTAGTATTGAATCGCTATGTTGACTTTGTTTCACAGAGCGAGACAGTGTCGACATTGGTAACGGACATCTCGCGCAGTACGTCCGCACCGCCGCGGGTGCCATATGTCTGCGTTTGGGCGGTGGACAGGCATTATGCTGTGCCATTATGTCTGGGAATATATGGTTTCTTTCCATAGATGATATGGCATACTAGCAATGACCTGCGTCTGGGTGTGGGTACTGCTGTATTTACCCACGGCAAGAGCGGCCTTAGGTCAAGTGGTGCCCTAGGCAAAAGGACTCCATGGTGCCCCCGCCACATCACCCGCTACCCCCATCCTGGTCTACCTACACCAAATAAAGGCTGGAAAGGTGCCCCTAGTTGAGCGGCGCCCTAGGCGGCTGCCTAGTTGGCCTATGCCTAAGGCCGGCTATGTGTGTGGTCCCTCGGGCGTCGGACTAGGGAACGCACCACATCTGCCGTGGGTATATCTAGCATTACCCACATCCGGGCGTGGTTTATTGCTATGATGTTCCATGTGTACGGACACGTGTTTGGACAACCTACAATAGCTTCTGCTATTGGCATACAATGCTGTGGGTGGTGCCGGTTACCATACATATGCCTTTCTCAAAAGCCGACTTCACACTTCTAAACACTAGTGTGGTCTCCTTTAAGGCCCCTGAGCCAGTGGTAAACATTACTCAAACCGCTGAATCACTTACATATGCCTTCTACCAGCACCTACAGGACTGCATGGATCAGGCAATCCCATACAAAACTGAGACTCTTTGTACCAAAGCCAAGCATCTGGTCTGGTGGACCCCAGCCATGAACAAGCTCTACAACGAAAGGAGGTAGCTACTACAAGATAGAGCGGAATCCTTGTAAGGTAAGACACCCTTGCTCATTATATGTGAAGAACTACAAGCTCTCATGAAATCATCCAGGGCAAATTCGACAGAGAAATCACCAAGGACTCGACAGACAATCATAAGGCCTTCTTTAGCTATGTTGGACACCTGGGAGGACACTCCCAGATATGCTCAGACTGGGTTCAGAATGATGTGAAGATTACTGAACCTACACACATTGCCAACATACTGGCTGACAGGTTCGGTGCAAACTTCTTCCCCCCGTCCCCCCCACATGGAGAGATATCTATACTAGAGGATTGTAGCCCCCGGAACATCTGTAATGCACAGGTGGGAAATTCTCTCTCCAAGGCAGTAAACACAGCATCCATGGGACCAGATGGTGTCCCAGCTGTGTACTCCACGGACTCAATGAGGAATTAAACCCACAGTTAGGACAGCTGTTTAATCTTAGCCTCACCTCAGGATACGTACCCAAGTAGTGGCGCAAGGCAACTGTAGTCCCACTTCACAAGGGCGGTGCCTCCACTGACCCTGGTAATTACCATCCCATTAGCTTGACAAGCCTTATCTGCAAAGTCATGGAGAAGGATCATAATGGAACTCATAGATAAAGACATAGGGGACTTGCATACTTTGGATCCAACCCAGTTTGGCTTGGTCAAAGGCAGATCATGCCTTTTAAACTTGATTGACTTTTTAGGAACAGTCACCAAGGCCATTGATGAGGGTAAAGCAGTCCATACAGCCTACCTCGACCTGGCAAAGGCCTTCGACACAATACCCCCCTCAGGTATCATTGATAAACTCATCAGCTTGAATGTAAACCCATACATCACAAGATGGGTTGCAAACTGGCTAAGTGACAGAACCCACACGGTCATAGTTGCTGGCGCCATGTCAGACTCACAGCCGGTCACAGGTGGTGTCCCACGGGGCTCAGTCCTGGGTCCACTCTTTTTCGGCATCTACATTTCCAAAGTACAAGCAAACACAGGGGGGTTATGGCTGACAATGTTTGCAGATGACTGCAAACTGGGTGCCATAGTCGGACACACATCTGACACAGATATCCTTCAGAAGGGCCTCATAGATATGGATAACTGGTGCCAGAGACATGGCCTACAGCTAAATGCTGGGAAATGCATAGTCATACCCTTCGGGAAGAACAAGGTTACCCCTAGCTACCATATAGGTGGCAATCCACTGAGCACAGAGGGAGTTACCAGGGATCTGGGGTCCCGGGTTGTCAGTAACCGTTCGTTCAACACACGTTGCTAACGTAGTTAGGTAGACCTTCTACATTGCCCACCTGATCATGAAGGGATTCACATCTAGATCAGGGGAGGTCATCGTCCCCTTGTACTCATCACTCATTAGACCTATGATTGAGTACAATGCCCCGTTCGGAATGTATCTGACCCGACACCTGCAGCAGCTGGAAAGGCCCCAACAGTTCATCGACAAACGGATGCAGGGTCTCAGGAATATGTGTTATGCTGACCGACTGAAAGGACTCCAGCTCTATTCAGTCGCATACCACTTGCTCAGAGGTGACCTGTGCCTGGCATACAAGGCCATGTTGAACCCAGATTTGATGACTATGCTTCACCTAAAGAATCTAGATCCCTCAGAACCACAAGGGCAGGTGACGTAAACCTTGACACGGTCATTAATAGAACGTGCTGGAGGGACAGATTCATCACCCAGACACTCACTATGCTGTGGAACAACATCCCAGTACATGTGAGGCAGAGCACCTCGCTGGCCTTGTTCAAGGGGAATCTTGACCAATGGATGGGAGATTGCAGATATACCCCAGGGATTACTTCAGTGTCACTGCTTGACAGAGGTACCGCAATATAATAGGCATAGTTTTCTTCAATCTGAAGGGGTGGCAAAGGCAACATAGCTATGGGCTAGGCTTATAGATGCCCTTGGGCGGATAGCCTACTATGAACCTATGAACCTATGAACCTATGTTCATAGTTTGTCCCATTCACACTTGTCTATTCCCTGTCCTCATTCGTATGTGGATATTTCTGTGGCACATGATTGAACTATGTATTACCAGCAGGTATGCTGTGTACAGTGCACATATGTCACGGTTGATTACAGTGTATCTGTGTACCTACCTCTGTGATACTGAGGACTACCACACATCCTTCACAGCATTACATGCATATGTCCATACTATTATTCATTGGCCTGTGGGGGGTTGTCAGGGCAACGGTTACACGTGTCCCTGTTTGTGCACGCATCATGGTGGTCTTTGACCGGCTTCCGTTGCTATCGTGGGATGGACGGTGGTGTTGGTGTGTGTTTGGGTTGTGTTTCCACTGCCGATACATCAGTGGGGGGTGGGGTTGGCACATGTTCCTTTTTGCAGGGAGCCCCATCCTGGACATTTGTGTCATGCGTCGACACTTGGCACATGCCATATGTCCTGTGATATTCCCACAGTCGTGTATGCCTTCCTGCATTACTACTGCGTGTTACTGGCAGTTTGTATCTGGTACGCATGGCTATTATGTTGGATAGCATAGCCTATTCCCATGATATGACATACCCATTCATCCAGGCATATACATGTTATTCAATCCTTTGCATTGGCTGTGGGTGTTTGGCCATCCGGCACCACTATTCTCTACGTGTGATGTCCCACCTTCACCTTCTGTGCATGTGGCACCCTGTTGGGGTGTCCTGCTTGGTGGGCAGATGTTCCGCCCTATGTGTTTTGTTTGACATGTCTGCATAGCTAATCATCAGTACGGTGGCTGAACATACTGCTTTGTCCAGATGTGTACAGTTATGGACACTGTGGCGTGTGAACGCCTATGGGGTTTCGACAGGTCCATACCACATGTGGGATGTACACATTCTGCCGACACATTCACATGCAGCCATTTGGATATCAGTACCTGAGGTGGGATGTTGACATGTGGGGTACATATTTGCCCGCGTGGCACTGCCTAGGACAATACTTCATACTACATTTGAGGTATACCCACTGTGTGTAGTTGTGCAGCTGCGCAAGGCTGCTAGCTGGGTTGGGTGCACGGTCGTACATGGGTGCGGGTTACGTGCTATGACGGGCTGTTGTGTATTACATTTGCATGCATGGGTTCTGCTTCTGGATATTACGCCGCATACGCCGTCCTATGTGTATGCGACGGGCACGTTGCTGGGTGTAGTACATGTTGCTATGCACATGTTTGTCTGTGTTTAGGGTATCTGGTTTCCTTCTGGTTGTTATATAGACACGGCTGCCCGGCTGTGTACTCTCACTACTGCTGGTGACCATGCCCATGGGGCTACTTGTGTGTAGGTGCGGTGCGCTGACATGCTGCGGTACACCTTCACTGGGTATGCCCACTGACAGTGCATTGCGTGACGGACACGGTATTACGTGTATCCTTTGTTCCTTGGACGGGTACAATTTGGACTTCGTGGGTTAATGTTTGGTTGTCCGTTTTGTGTAACCGGGTACTATGTTGCATACTCTGCGTACGTTTCATTATCCACGGACACTGGCTGGTGCAGTTACTATTGCAGGCAGCCTGTGACAGTCAACACTTTAGGTTGCTCCTCGCCTGCCGGCTTGGCCACGCCTACGGGCGCATCCTACTTGGGCTCGCGCACGTGCCGTCTGCACGTGGTTGTGGTTGCGGCGCGCACTCATTACTATGCATGTGGCACTGCTACGCCGATTATACACTGCACTGCCGGCGCAGGCCTACACCGGCCTTGCGCCGAGCTTCATGAATCCGGGGGGATATATTAACAGAAAAATGGAGAAGAAATGAAAAATAAAATTATAAATGTGAAAGATTGCAAGAAGTTTGATTAAAAATTAATAAAGACAAATATAAGGGTTTTGGTGATGATAAGGTGCTAGAAGGAATACAATTTGGAAAGAAAAAGATATCAGTATTAGGAATGGTCTTTGTAGAATATGATATATTGAAGGAGCAATGGGAGAAATTTTTGAAACAATTAAAATGACTAATTATTATGTGAATAGGTATAGAATGTCTTTTTATAAAAGTGTATTTGGTAAACACAATTTGGATGAAAAAATATTATATATAGCAAGTGTATATATGACACCAAGAGAAATGGAGAAACAGTTTATTGAAATAATATTTCAATTTATCTGGGGGCCCAGATAAAATCCAATAAAAAGAGGGTGTGTTATGTATGGAAAAGGAGGAATTGCATTTAGATTTGCTAAACCCAATTTATAAGGAACATCATTACATTTTTATAAGGTCTTGGTATTGATAAATGGAAAAGAAAATAAGCTGGTAATAAGTATATCTAAGGAGAAATCCAAAACAGAATGGACTACAATAAAATGAATAAAAGGGAGAGAGAAATGAAGACACAAGACTGTTTAAAAAAAATAATGGAAAATAAAGATAGAAGTGATAGAAGAAAATAGGAAAACATGATATAAAAATATAATGTTTAAAAATTATTGTGTAAATCCATGGGAACATTTAATGCTAGAAAAAAAATAAAAGCTATATAGCAAGGAAATAAAAGGTGTAAGAACACTGAATGTTCAAATTTCTTATGGAGGTTACAAATTAGTAAGCTGCCAGTAAAGGGAAATATGCCTTATAAAAATAAATGAACAAATATGCCTTTATTGTGGATAGAGACAACATAACATGTATTTTTTGCAAGAGTTAAAAATTTTTGAGGAAAATTAAAAGAAGATAAAATAAAGTATTTCAAGATTATAATCAGATAAATATGGATATGATTGAACATGTTTTATGGAAAATATAAAGACTACGGGCTGGATTTATGAAGGCTTGCACGGAGTCAAAGAGTAGAGTAAGACTCCAGCAAGCCAACATGTCCGCCGAGCGATCCAGGAACAGCCGGCAGGGGCGTGCAACTGAACCCTCCAAACTAGTCCTAGACAGACAGGGCTGGGATATGCAAATTACCCCAACTGCAGATGAAAGCCATGCAAATGAGGTAAAATTGCAATCCAGGAAACCCGAACCTGTCCGAGTAGGAGTAGTGTTATTTGCAGAAATGTACTCAGTTGATAACTGAGTATGGTTCTGCAAATAGAAAAACAGAGCTGTGTCATCTGGAAAAAAAAGTATGCATTCACAGGAGGAACCATGCCAATGGCCAAAAATATGGCCATTGGCAATGGGAAGTGATGCAAATTAAAAATAAAATAACATTTATTTTTAATCCCGATTACCGGGGTTTAACCGTAGCGCAGCGGCGTGCAAACGCGCTGCGCCCTAAAAAGCAGAAAATCAAATAATTAAGATCCACAAATGTGGATTCCATAGCTAATATGACTTTATAATGCAAGGGAATGGCAGGCTGAAGACAACATGGCCACCGAGTAGAGGTTGCTAAGGGGGGAAGCTCAGTCTAAGAGATGTAACTAAGTATTAGTAGGCATTCCTATGCAAATGAGAGTTATGATAGTGAATTGCAAGTTTACATAGCAAATGAGCACGGTCACTGGAGTATAGGAGTAGGATAAGGGGAGTAACAGAGTAGAAGATAGGTTACATCACGAGGGGGATATGTATGAAAGGAGTGCAGCTCATTGGAACAGAGTGACATGTGTCAGCTTACATTTACATAATAGTGAAAGAGGTGTGTCAACAGGTAGGCCAGGTAAAGTCAAGAAACTTGAAGGTGTATGCTGTGGATAACACCAAAGTTCCTTGCTGAACATGCATGCTCGTGTGTGTGCACCAGTAAATCCGAGTAAGACAGTGTGCATGCATGTCAGCGTGTGTGCGCACGTGTAGGCTTGAGTAAGCATATGTAAGGCTGTGTAAACAGTTGTAAGCACGTTTGCACCAGTGTGTGTGCATTTTAACAAGAATAAGAAAGTATTAGACCATGTAAGCATGTGCGCATGCATGTGAGCTGGTGTGTGCATGTTTGCGCTTGTTTGCGTGGCGCTGCCCCCTGAGGAAACAGAAAGGGAAAAGGAAGCACAACAAATAGTAGGAAGTTAACCAGGGAGTACTAGCAGAGCTAGCAGGTGAAAACAATCAGAATCAGGCAATTACACAGGCAGTACACTAGCCTAGCCCAGACCAGCACTTAAAACACAGCAAAGACCATTCCAGTATGTTTATCTCAGACACACTGCAACACTTCAGTAAGCTAATAGAAGTGAAAACTGAAAAAGCTTTACTGAGACAAAGAAATGTTAGGGGCTGCCGTTGCTGTCATAAGGCGACATATGCAACATGCTGAGGGTGGTGACAATGCAAATGCTGCTGAGCAACCCACAGTGAGGAGATGGAGAAGAGTGTACAGGCCTAGAGTAACCTACCAGGGGCTACATGAGCTGGAGATAGTGGAGCGCTATAGAGTGGACAGAGACCTCATGCAGCAAATTGTTGAGCTGTGCAGGCCATGCCTCACACGCAGAACCAACAGAGGGGAACCCATCCCAGTGGAAACCAAGGTATGTGTTGGCCTAAGAATATTAGCAACAGGTACCTTCCAGAGACCAACTGACGATATGATGGGGATCTCACAGGCATCAGCATCTAGTGTACTGCACCAGTTCCTGAATGCCATGGCAGCACATGTCGGTGATCATGTATATTTCCCCAATTCCTGTGAGGTATTGGCCAGCAATATGCATCTCTTCCAGCAAATAGCGGAATACCCTGAGGTAGTGGGTGCAATAGACTGCACGCACATTCGCATCAAAGGACCAGCCGATGAGCTGGGTAGGGTCTACTATAACCACAAGGGTTACCCCTCCATCAACTGCCAGGTCGTCTGTGATGCCCAGGGCATAATAATGAATGTGTGTGCTGGCTGCCCTGGAAGCTACCATGACTCCCATATCTGGCATCTGACACAGCTGTACCAGACATTTGCCAATGGGGACATCCCTCATGGTCACCTAGTGAGGGATGCTAGATATGCACTTGAGCCGTGGCTGATGACACCCATCAGAAATGCACGCACACCTGAACAGGAACGCCGTAATGAGGCACATGCACAAACACGAAATGTAATCGAGCGTGTGTTTGGGCTGCTCAAGTCATGCTTCCAGTGCCTGGACACATCTGGTGGAGCCTTGCAGTACTCACCAACTACATGTACCCAAATAGTCATGGTATGTGCTATGCTACACAATATGATCCTATGAAAACAGCTGCAGCAGGAGCAGCATAGGGCCAGGCACAACAGACCCCCACCATTGCCAAGGCCATCACAGGCAGAGCGTGACTCAGAGGAGGAACAACCTGAGCCTGCTCCAGTAGGCAGAAGGAGGCATGCCCAGTATGCTTTGGCCTTGGCAAAGAGGCAACGCATAGCATATACACTGGCTCAGTAGGAACCCTGGAAATGATACCTCTCTCCGACTCACACATATAGTAAAAGCGATGCCTAGCTTGACACTACCTGTTAACAAACATGTATAGGGAGTGTAAAATGTGCATCCGACATAGGCAGCCCTGCAGCACCACCTGAGGCATGATTGCTATGTATTAAGCAATATAAAGCACTTCTAAACAGCTCTCACCACTATTTAGTATATGTAAACAAAATTGCACACAGTAAGTAGCACAACTACAGGCAATGTTCAGCAATATTGTGTGCTGTGCAACAATGTTAGGCAACATTGAGCAATGTTGTGCAAGTCTGGTCAAATGTGGGTATAGTTCATCAAAAGCAGGTTAACAAGTTTTTATTTGCTTCACTTGTCTTGAAGCAGTCTGTTCTGGCATGTATGAAAATATGAAGCAGTGACAGTCCTCAAACCCAGGATACAGTGCACTCTAGTCAGAGTACAGAACCACTAAACCATGACACTATGTCAGTGGTCAGCTTGTATGTAAAAATGTTGATAAGTCAATGCTAAGTATCTCATGGAAACCTTGCAGGCATAGCATAATCCCTGTTGAGCTAAGGCACAAAGGTGAGGCCTGCAGTAATTATAGAACCTGATATGCAACACACATATAGTATAAATGCTAATATTGGTAATGTTCACACACATCAACAAATGTAGTGGACCTCAGGCAGCAACATACTGCAAGATCACACTGGGCATGCTCACACACTTGAAACAATGAGACAAATGTCAGGCAACAAAAGACTGAAAGTCTGAACTGGGCATGCTCACACACTTAGGGCAAGTTTGAGTACAGCAGTGGGCCACACATATCCCTCAGTTGCATGTGTCAGCCCAGGAACCTTGCACTATTCACCAATCCACGACGTGCACACAGTGATATGACAACAGACACAATACAATATAGTGAAATCCTGTCACAATCAAACATATTATGCAGAAACCTAGGTTGTTCATAGGAAGTGTTAAAACAAAGAAGAAACAAAACCTTCAATCAGTACCATCACTGAACAATGTGCATCCCGAACATTAGCATAGGTTCAGAGGTTGACACTAGGCTATCTGCCCTAGGGTATGTAGAAGCCTAGCCATAGTGTGTTTGTATTCTGCAACCATGCTAGATCAGTAGACTGTGCCTGTTAATAGTAGGTCACACAAGATATCTCACATATGTTCATTACATTCTGCCTCTGTCTAGCAAGGACCCATAACATATCCCAGGGCTAAACATATGATCACCCACCCACCTGTGAAGATGTCACCTGTATGTGGTCAGCATGGGTCTGTGCATATGTGGGATTGTGATCACATTCCCGAGTGAGTGGAGCCTCTGTGATGGTAATATGGCCCTCCAGCATGTCCTATTAACATCATTGCTCATGAACCTGTCCCTGGAGCATGTAGCTGTAAGGGACAGTGATATCCTCATGTGGAGCCTATCCATCAATGCTGTGATGGACATGGCTTCAAACAAAAGGCACAGACTGCATCCAAGTAGGCAGTAAGCAACTGAGGAGAGCTGGGGTCACCATAGCCAAACTGTGCATACCATCTATGTGAGTCCCTAGATCCACTTGGTTATGTAAATCTGTGTACATTCCAGTTGCTGCAGGTGTTGGGTAAGGTACATCCAAAATGGGGCATTGTATCCAAACATGTTCTTGATGACTATAGGGTCACAATGACCCCACCTGATCTGGATGTAAAACCGTATGGGATAAGGTTGGCTAAATAGAAGGTGTGTCCAACAACATTGGCAATGTGAATGTCAAAGGCGAGAGTACTAAGTATTCATGTCTCCAAATCACAAATCACACACACTGTACGTGATGTATCATCACCTATGTGTTAATGTGTGTGCACGATGTCACTACTAAAGGTGATGACTATGCATCCAAAGGAAGGTAGCTGTAGGCCATGGCTCTGGCACCAGTCATCCATCTCTGTGAGACCCTTTCAGAGGATGCCTGTGCCAGCTGTGGAGTCGATTATGGCACACAGTTTGCAGTCATCTGCAAACATGGTCACCCATATTCATCCTGTGTTAGCCAGTATGTATCAGAAATATATACAGAACAAGAGAGGTCCCAGGACTGGGCCCTGTGGGATGCTACATGTAACTGGTGTATAGTCAGAGATCGCACCTGCAATACTGACCATGTGTATGCTATCCATGATCCAGTAGCAATCCATCTTGTGACATATGCGTAGATATTGAATCCGGTGACCTAATGTGTAAAGGCCAAGTGGGGTATTGTGTAGAAGTGGTGCGCGAGCTCCAGGTAGGCTGTGTGGACAACCCTGTGTACGTCTATGGACCTGTTAACTGTTTAAAGACATCAAACAGCTGCAAGAGGCAAGATATGCCCACAACAACACCAAATTGTGTAGGATCCAGTGTCTGTAGGTTCACAATGTGTATGTGTAAGTGTTTCATGATGATACACACCATAGCATAGCAGACCAGGATAGTTAGGCATATATTGTGATAATGTCCAGAGTCCCTTGTGGCACCAGCACTGTGGAGCAGGTACACCGTAGCTGTACGCCATTCCATAGGTACACATCCTGTAGTAACTGTGATATTGAACAGTGACATAATGTGAGTGTGAAGTTTGTTATGAATCTTGTGTATGCCACAGTCTGGGACACCATCTGTTCCCACTGATGCTGTGTTGTCTGCTATGGAGAGGGCAGCACACACATGTTCATCTGTGATGTCAGGGAGGCTACACCCTGTTGTGATGGACATGTGCACTGCAGGGGGTATGGTGGTGAAACATTCCCACTGAACCTGTTGTCCAGGATGTTCGCAATGTCAGTGGGTTCACTGTATCATATCTAATTATGCAGTAACTCACAGCATATCTGTGAGTTCCCACCCAGGTCCCTGACATAACAAAATAAGGCCTTGTGATTGTCCATAGTGTCTGTTGCAAGTGTCCGTTAGAAGTGGCTCTTAGATGAATCAACAAGTGATCATAGCTATACCATAGTACTGATCAGAGATGCTTTCCTGATTGTGATTGTGCTCAATAATGTAGTAGCCATCTCCTGTCCCTGTATAGCTCATTAATGGCCGTGGTCCAGTAGACAGGTCCCCTGTCTTTGGAGGAGTGAGTCTTGTAGTTATCTGGGATAGCATGAACCATGCATTCTAGTAGTTGTCTATAGAATGTGCTTGTAAAGTATGAAGTGGTCTGAGCCGTGGTTAACACTGTCCCAGGGTCATTGAGGGATACCACCTCAGTTTGTACAAGTGTGATGTTTGCACATGAGAAGTATGTCACTGAGATCACATAGGATGTGTGTGTGTGTGTGTGTGTATGTGATATGTATGTCTAGTGAGGTGAATGTATGTTCCGACCTTAACAATTACAGGTATACCTCTGTTGTGGAACATAGAGTCCCCATGTGGGTGATGATCAGGTCCCACATGTTTAACCCCCTGTGGGTGTGGTGACCAGGTCTGCCATAGCATTTGAGTGTAACAATCCTAGCAACTGTTGTGTGAGGGTGTCACTGCTTGAGTAGTATACCCAGTCAATGTTTGTGTATTTGAAGTCACACAATATAATGGTGTTTGGTGAGACCTTCACATTTCCCAGTGGTCTCAGGAATAACGTCTGTAGTGGCCAAGTTTGGGAGTGTGGTCTGTAACAGTCTACAAACTGAAATGCAGTTTTGCCCACTCTCAGTTGCATATGTACGCTCTCCAATGCTTTGTGTACTGCTACCAACCTGGAGGTGTGTGTATGAATGATGTATATGGATGCCCCCCCATTGTTGTTGTCCTGTCTGAGTCTTGTCTCTGAAAACCATGGTATGACGTAAAACCTGTTAGTGCTGCTGTGCTTTAGTGAGCCTAAACCAGGTGTTTGCTACTGCACATATTTGATATATGGACAGATTACATACTGATGTGAGTCCTGAGTGCATGCATTCCAAGGAATAGACCAGTTGTTGAGCACCATCACTCTCTGTTCCCTGTACCGTCTATGGCTGTGGTTATGTTTTCTGACCCACACTTCAAACAGCCACTATGTGTGTGTCAAGAGTCTAAGGCAGTCTGTGAAAGCCTAGGGGTGACAGGTGCATGGCGTCCATAGCGAATGTACATGGCATGTTGAGCATGTAATCCCAGGCTGACAGACACTGGATCCCCTGTGAATGACAACAATATGTTAGGCAACTGTTAAAAGTGATCATGTCATCTGTATACTGTGACATAGTACTTGGTGAGAGTAAGATGCTACACAATGTCAGGGTCATACTGTCCTGGGCTACATGATCAGAGAGCTCCTCTATGTCTCTTGTCATGTAGTCCAGGGTGGAATGTCTGAGGGATTACAAACCAGAATGGTCAATGATGTAGCCATATTTGTACTTACAGTGGACTGACAACACTGCATGTGTCATGTGGCATATCCTGGCACACGACACACAGCACAATGTGACCTTCACCTTGTTCAGCCTGGTGAGTGGGATGTCAGTGCGACAGACAATTACAGTCACCTAATACAAGTGTATGAGGTGTGTTGTGTAGGCCTAAGGGCAATGACTGTGTGGCACAATGACTTTGTGAACTATGTGATATGTGTGTATGGTTGTGTGTTAGCAGTTGTTTGTGTGTCTGCTTTGGATGTCTCAGCTGCTTAGGCAGAGTATATGTAGATGCTCCAAGTATGTCATTGTGTGTCAATGTATATGGTTTGCTGTTGTCATAGGTGCATGTGCGACTGTATTTGTGGTGTGTGTGGTTACCTTCACCACCCGATATACTGTGCCAGACATGGCTTGGGAGAGCCCCAGCCTCCTGTCTCTCTATACAGTTGCACCTCTCACATATATCTGAGTTTGTTGGTAGGAGGGCAGTGTTACTTGTGTACATAAGGCAGTTGTAACAATGCGTCAGAATTCCACTATGCACCAGCTGGACTGGAGAGTACACACAAAAGTGACAGTTGGACATGCCAGGATGTGATGATGATGAATTACACTGTCAACTGATCACAAAGGATCAGTAGTGTGTCAAGTGTGTAAAAGAATATAACAGGGTTTAAGTGTTCAGGTATGTTGTTGCTGTGGAAAGATAATCTGCAAAGAAGTACAGACAGAAACATTACACCTCCTTCAGCTATGTCAGAAATATCGATGTACAGTCATATATGTCCTGAGTCAGGGTCAACTGTACCTGACTGACAATGTCAACATCCTGTCAGACAGGCCCATATATACACACCCACCTCCCAGTGACAAAAGGCCCTAACATTATACCAGGAGATATCACATGTAGAATGTGTAAACTGGTCCTCCCAATGCCAAATGAATCCCATCATGTGGATCACATTGTTTCCCCATATGTGTCATAAGTGAACGGCAGGACAAACAGACACTGCACCCGAACAGTCTACTGAGCCTCACACTCTCTACAGGATCTTACACCATTGAATGTGTTACAGCAACATGTGGCACACCCCACAAGTGTTGGTGCACAACACACCATGGGAACTATATTCCTATAAGCCTACGAAGTACGGAATGCTAGTCCATGGAGTCCATCATGATTGCAGTCAGGAACAGAGATATTGTAAACCGACAAACATACAACCCAAACGTCTGTGGTATGTCAATGAGCACATCATGTTCCCCAAACCTGCTAGATAGCTTGCAAGGCAGCCACCCAGGACAGACATCACTGACAGGATCAACACAGGTCCCACATAGACTTTGAATAGCCCTTTACCAACATCACAGACACATGTTGTATCCACAAAACCTACAATCTGTGCATGAATATGTATTGTCATATGAAGGAATGGTAATTTGTCCACAGATAGATCATACCAGGTATGAATTGTGTATTCCTGTTCAAGATGTTCACACCTGCTAACCCACAAGGTTCATTCCTGGGATTGCATAACACTAAGTACACACACATTACCATGTCCAGTCTGATGATGTCAGCAACCTACAAATATAGCATGTGAATAGAAACCCCACAGTAAAGCATATAGCGCATCGTGTTAATGCATATTTCACTAGTATCATAACAAAGTTAGGTAGGTGCTCGAATCCTGCAATTGCTGTGTGTGTATGTGTGTGCGTGAGATTTCCTTTGAGAGGAGTGGCCTTTTTGGAGACTGTGGAAATACATTAGGAATGGTGAATACCCCTTTGCCAAGTGTGATGATGTCAGCATCCTACAAATAGAGCTTTGGAAATAACTCCTCCCACTAAAGCAAATAGCACATCGTGTTAATGCGTATCTCACAAGTGGCGTTAGGTAGGGGTTTGAATCCTGCAAATGCTGAGTCTTTGCGTGTGTATGTGAGATTGCCTTTGAGAAGAGTGGCCTTTTTGGAGACTGTGGAAATACATTAGGAGTGGTGAATACCTCTTTGCCAAGTGTGATGATGTCAGCATCCTACAAATAGAGCTTTGGAAATAACTGCTCCCAATAAAGCAAAAGCGTGTTGTGGTAATGCGTATCTCACTTGCATCATAACATAGTTAGATAGGGGTTTGAATCCTGCAAATGCTGAGTGTGAATGTGTGTGTATGAGATCGCCTTTGAGATGAGTGGCATTTTTTGGAGACTGTGGAAATACATTAGGAGTGGTGAATACCTCTTTGTCAAGTGTGATGATGTCAGCATGCTACAAATAGAGTTTTGGAAATGACTGCTCTCATCAGTAAAGCAAATAGCGCGTCGTGTTAATACATATCTCACTAGTGTCATAACATAGATAGGGGTTTGAATGCTGTGAATGTGTGTAAAATTACCTTTAAGACGAGTGGCCTTTTTGGAGACTGTGGAAATACATTAGGAGTGGTGAATACCTCTTTGCCAAGTGTGATGATGTCAGCATCCTACAAATAGAGCTTTGGAAATAACAGCGCTCAATAAAGCAAATAGCGTGTCGTGTTAATGCGCATTTCAGTAGTGTCATACCAGAGTTAGGTAGGAGTTTGAATCCTGTACAATGCTGAGTATGAATGTGTGTGTGTAAAAGTGCCTTTGAGATGAGTGGCCTTTTTGGAGATTGTGGAAATGCATTAGGAGTGGTGAATACCTCTTTGCCAAGTGTGATGATGTCAGCATCCTACAAATAGAGCTTTGGAATTGATTGCGCCCACCAAAGCAAATAGCGCATTGTGTCAATGCTTATTTCACTAGCATCATAACATAGTCAGGTAAGAGTTTGAATCCTGCAAACGCCAAGTGTGTGTGTGTGGGGGTGTAGGTGTGTGATTTCCTGGGAGAGGCATAGCCTTTTTGGAGACTGGGAAAACACATTTTAAAAGAGGTACATCCCTCTTCAGAAAGTCTGATGATGTAAGCATCCCACAAATATTCAAGGAGAACAGAAATCACCCAGTAATGCATGCAATGTGCCGTGTTAATGCGTATCTCTTTAGTATCATGATATAGTTAGGTAGGGGTTTGAGTCCTGTAAATGCTGAGTGTGTGTGTGTGTGTGTGTGTGCCACAGGTGGTCAATGCAGTGTGGGTTTTGCTTTTACAATGGTATGACATATGTTTCAAACAGTATGTGCATTGCACACATCGGGTATCTGTGTGTCAAATATATTTGTGTACATGTGACCTCAATCAGTACATAGGTATGAAGCCTGCATACTACATGAATACATTTGTAACCTTCGACAGATTATGCCGCTGCTTCTCAGATCATAGGTCATATATGTATGTATATGACAAGACCGGCCAATATAGTGATCCGTGGCCAAGGACATCCCTGCCACACACACCCATGACACGTACTATAGAGTACTGTGAGTGAGGGTAATTGCTGGGGTATATGTCAGACATGTTCATACACAACAATGACTGGCAATAATGGACAGTCAATATAGATGTGCACCAGCCCTGTGGATATGCATGCAGGACCCTAATGTGTTATGTGAAACACAGAGGGACCCCACAATACCTATGGATATGTGGATACCAAGGGACAGATGACATAACACATGTCTGTACACATTGGTACCCAACATACATGTTCAGGGCTACCCCCTATGTGGTACTGTTAGGATAGTATGTATAGTAAATGTAGATGACTATGCCATAGATGGCGTACTGCTATACAGCATGTATTGGACAACAGGTATCTGTCTGTATGATACTCTTGTGTAGGATATGCGTCCCATCCGGGAAATGCAGTGTAGGCCAATGCATGCATTTCCAGATGTGGATGGACATATCTCTAGTATGTTTGCATGTACCGAAGAGGGCTATATGCCACACAGGTGTGGTCCCAGGAACATGTGGCAGTCAATACCACTGGTTACCATTATAGTATAGTACTGGAAAGATCCAACTGTTACTGAGTTCCCTACAACTGTGAGTCATTTGTCAGGACATCATCTAATGATTGGTTATAGTCATGCTGTTGAGGTGATGTATACTGCCAGACTGCAGATCATTGACAGATATCAACGGTATCACCCACAGCATAGTACCAACCCATGTCATACACACATGTGTACACATGTTAGTACATATCTGTAGTAGAATGCATACTGGCCATCAAAATATACCATGAGATGTTAACAATGTGTAGTACAGGGTATGTCGCACAACCCACATGTCCACTATGCACGTACATGCAGACAGTGCGCACACACCATGTTCAGAGATATACACATGCTAATTTGTAATGCACACATCACACATGTACTGTCCACTCACTAACACATGCTGTCACCACTGTATACTTCAGCCAAGTGGCACATGGGTGGACAATACATACTCAGACCTAACACTGGTGTAAACAATGCTACACTGACTATCAGAGCTGTGATGCATAATGCCGGCTCAGATGTACCTACAAGGATATCAGTACACCTTCCTAATGGCAACTTGCTTCTATTGCTACACTGCTATAATGTCACCCTGTGCATCAGAACCATGTTAGCCTATTCCTGCATCAATGTGATAGATGACAGGAGGTGGCACAGGTGTCATCATATGCACAGGGTGTGTTGTAGGTTTGCCAGAGCCCGACATTGACCCATCCAATCGGCATGTGTGTGTGTGTGTGTGTGTGTGTGTGTGTGTGTGTGTGTGTGTGTGTGTGTGAGGGACAACAGTACTGCATGGGCCAATGTTGATGTAATGTGTGTGTGTATGTGTGAGCCCTAGTTGTATGGTAAATGTGTGTGTGTGTCTGCATGCACACAACTCCACCATATGGCTGCCATATACAGGCAGTTGTGGGACAGCCACTGTCTGTACCTGCTAGGCCATACAGATCACTGTCTCCGGCCATGGACACAGTACCTGTGCCTAGCAGGGGTGCTACGGGCAGTATCAGGTCCCAACCCTGACTGGGTGCTATCATCAGAGGCAGAGGTATGATGACTGGACCCATGTCCCTGCTGGGACTGGCCAGCACCACGTGCACGTGGATTAGTAGGACAGTCAATGGACAGGTCAGCCCCAGCATTGCTGGGGCTGGTACTGCCACTACGGGAGTGGCTGTGAACCGTGGTCCATCCGCGACGACTGCCAGCTGATGCTGTTGCTGGCATGCATCTGCGTCGGCTTCTCATCCTTCCTGCATGGTCCTGGCTCATGGCTAACACATTGTGGAGGACATCTAATGTCTCCCTCCAATGGCTGTTAATGACCTCGGTGTAATTCCGGATGGCAGTGGCAAGGTCACGGATGCTGTCATTGATAGCAGTGTAATGGACCCTCTGCTCCCTTAGTCCCTGTCAGGTGTACCGTTCCATACGTGCCTGTGCCTGCGTTACAGCCTGGAACATACTGGATGTTGTAATACCTCTGGGGGCACGTCTGCCAGGGGCAATATGACCAGTGGTGCCCCCCCGAGAACCCCTGGACATCCGCCTATGTGGTACCATTCCGGTAATCCGGCTATGGCTGCTGTGAGGGGATGCATGTGCCATAGGTACCACACTCTCCTGGTCAATGCCAACTGTATGCTGTCCCTCAGCTATGGCCATTGGTGACGAGGGATGTAATGGCAGTATGAGTGTGCGCATAGATGGGGTTGACCGCTGTGTACTGTCGATTGGTGGACAAATGACAGACCCTGTCAGAACTTCCTGTGCCACAATACATGTCTCATCATCTCCATTATTAGTGGCGGTGACATCAGGTTCCCTGCTGCATTCAGCCATGCCTAACTCAGTACCTGTGGAAGTAAGACAGGAAACACACTTTACAATATGTACATGATGTCAGCACACATGCACACATTCACACATGCACACATGCACACATGACCACATGCACACTTGCACACATGAACACATGAACACATGAACACATGCGCACATGAACACATGCGCACATGAACACATGAACACATGCACACATGCACACATGAACACATGAACACATGCGCACATGAACACCTGCGCACATGAACGCATGCACACATGCACACATGCACACATGCATGCATGCACACATGCACAGAAATACACTGCTCACCACAGCACACACACACATACACACACACACACACACACACACACACACACACACACACACACACACACACACACACACACACACCAGCAATCCAACACATACACAATAGTGGGTGATGGTGGGTGACAGTATCACAAAGCAAACAGTCAACACACACGTGTCAGCAGGCAGACCATGTGTTGCTCAACACCATGCAGTGCAAGTGTAGACAGCCCTATCTAATGACATTATACATGGCTTTGATGCATGTGTGTAGTTGTTCAGTGATTGGCTACACCCTGGAACACAATGTGTACATGGACACAACATTGCTGTGCAAGTATTTTCGGCTCTGCAATGTCATGTGCACCATCACTCAATGGTATACATACCATGGCTGCAAGTGTTATCTGTGTGACACGTAGATTGCCATGTCTGATGACAGTGTCTGTGTCCATAGAACATAATAGTGGGCACAGGTGTAGGAATTGCATGCAATGTACAGACACGGGATGAGTGGTGCATGTAGATGTGATGGTATCCCAATGCATGACATGGACATTGCACAGTGGTTATGGTGCGTGTGGGACATATTGCAGATATGTTGTTGCCAGCCATGACATGGCATGCTACATGACTGCAGCATTAAACACCACACATACCCAATGTGTGTCATGTGACCTATACACCCAATTGCATTCCAGAACATATATGTGTCTCTTTGTACAGATGGCGACTGTTGTGCAAAATGTGTATACTAGCATATGTAAGCATGCACACAACATGCTATGCATGGTGTGTATAGGTGCATATGTTTGCACACACAGAACAATGAGGTGCACAGCAAAGACTGGTATGTGTAGCACTGTGGTCACTGTAACCGGATGGGATGTAGTACCATGTGCCATCATCATCATGCATCTTGTGGTCACTCATGGCTACTACTGTGTGACAGACCACCACCTAGCATGCTGTACCTGAACTGCAGTGCCGTGGATACGTTCACTATTACACAGCCACTTTGTACATGGGTGTATGAGGTGCCCAGTAGGGAGCATTTTCTAACATGACTGTGTTATGTGTTGAAGAGTGTTGCATAGCCCCATGATAGGCCTCTACCCCTGAGGTGCATCATGTGTGTGTGGATGACATGTGGGATACTGAAGTGTGACCTTACAGCGGGTGTGTGGTTACGCCATACGTAGCATGACTTTGTGTACTGCATGTGATGAATGTCTTATATTGTGTACAGGTGTTGCAACTATGCCTATCCAATGTGCAGTATGGGGTTGCCACAACTGTGTGTCATGCTCTGCGTATTGCATGTCATTGAGGCAGCTACTGACATTACTGAGCTGTGCAACATCTCACAGCAAACATGCATGGCATGCGTTATGCGTAGGTGTGTTACATGTACATGGCCTACACCTCACCTATGACATGCATATATCATTACCAACATTGCAGGTATACCACACTCACCAGCATGGATCGGCTGCCCTGACATCACACCAGAGGGACCTACGAGAATATGAGAGGGTCCGTCAGTGGCCACAACTGTGGCATTGCTACAGTGGGTATGCTAAACTGCAGTACAACAACAGTCAACAGTCACGGGTGTAGGGATATTATTCAAACTATCCGTATTGCACAACACTGGGCAGCGGAAATACTAAACCCACAGTACACATCTCACGTACACATAATCTAACAATACAGTTAACTGTAGTCTACAGATAGGGCATGTTACCTGCTTGTTCCAGGTGGATGTGCTGTATGGCTCCGGCCTCCATTACAACACATGTCAGAGGTTGATGTTGTCCAGAAGCCACCAAACTTAGGAGCAGCTCCTCCGCTCTGGTGAGGGGGGGGTGAATAGCCATGCCACCACCTGTGGCAAGCTGCTGTCTTTGGATATCAGATGCACGCCGCCGGACTTGTCTAATTAAATCACTGCAGTGATGGCGTACCTGCTCATATGTCCAGTTATGCATGCCTATGTCATTTACCTGACTAACAAGTTCCTGCCACAGTGCAGTCCACTCCTGCTGGCTGCTTCTGGAGAAGAGCATTGTGTACCGCTGTAATAGGTTGTCAAGTATCACCTCTTCCTCATCCACTGTGTACGCTAGGTTGTGTTGGTTGGCCATCTGGCTGGAAAAGATATGAACAATATGTGTGAGAGTGTCCTGTGGCACACTTTACACCTTTACCCACAGATATCACTTTACTGACATATATACCATCCTATTGTCTGTCAGAGGTTACACACGTTCAATACCACGTATTGGTTCTCAGGCCACAACTAACTAACACTGCCTGGCAGACTCTATATATCACATCACTATACAACAGTACCCAACACACTTTTTGTGACACATTGCACAACCTCAAGACAGGGGTGTATATCACACTAATGCACGAACAGAGATGTCATCCATTGCAATGGATGTAAAGTACAGGTACAGTTGTACCAATCAACCACCCTAGTCATTGATGCCATAGCCCCAACTAACAGATGTGTCCAGTTGTTACTATAGGTGGCATACTGCTGTAACAGACTATATATGTTGCTGGATACACACGTTAACCCTGTAACACACATATGATTGGAGCCATTGTACAGGCATAATCACACACACATCAGGCAAACATACAATGCACCACTGTATGCCAACACAGATGAGCATTACCTGTGTACCATACGGTACTGTGTGCCACTACTTACACACCCTTATGCCTGCAGTCTGTCCTCTGTGCAGACTACAGGAAACACACATGACAGTGTTTCTAAGCAATGTGAACGCACACCATACTGTGCTGTTTAGGCCTACAGCTTCAGGTAGTACTACAGGTCATATTGGTGATGGATTCACCAGCTGTAACGCTCACTAAGCATACATGTATTGCTTTAGCCTACAATGTGACACCACATTCGTCAACGGAGAACTATGTCACATCATATGCCGTACTACTATGTCTGCCTAACAGTACATTACACATCAGTTGCTGTCCTCACAGCTAGGATAGGCACTACTATGTCAGATACAACATCACACTAAGCTATCACACATTTACAGACCTTGCACACATTCAGCGTTATACTTATACAGCCTCACATAGCAGCTATTGCATTAAGTATATGTGTGAGTGCATAGTGTCATAGGTAGGTAATATGCTATTGGCCCTAGGGCCTACTGTAGCTTAGCCATATGCTACCCTGGCCTTTGACACACATGTACTTTGATTTCACTTGCCTCTGCCAACCTAAACCACAGAGGTGTTTCCTGGGTTGTATTACCAATCTCCCACACAATCATCAGGGGTATTTATGACAACTGCTAAGGAGGAGCCTTGTTTGCTATTGCTATGTGGTCTATTCCGATGTATGGCATATCTCTGAGATGGGAACCAATCCCTTCAGCATGTGCTGTTTAGTGAGCTGACAAGGTTTAGGGCCCTAGAGCGTGTATCCCCGAGGGATTGTGGTATGTTGCCATGGTGGTTGTCACCCAGCTATGGGTGTGACATACCTCTGTATGTCCGGCAGGAGTCACCTCTGTGTGGCCAGTATGCAATACAGTGTGGTTGTGGTTTTGTGAGTCAGTCTGCATAGGGCATCTGTTTGCGGACAGTATTACCCTTTGGGAGGTCTGTCTGTGGCCTGTTCACCTGGTGTAGTTGTCATGTGAAGTACATACCACACAGGGCATTGTGATGAGTTGAGGGGAACTCTACCCTATACTTCCATAGATGACACACCTGTTGTCATGACACATACCACACAGACAGATTACAGGTGTAGTGTCTCACTATCTTCATCAAAGTGGGGGCTACTGTCCACCTGTGTCCCATGTTCTGTTATCACACCTTCACTGTTAGGTAGATCTCTACCTATGTGGTAGTTAATGGGTACACTGTTTTGGGAAGGTGGAATGGCACTGCAGTATCAACGCTTGTCTACAGTCCGTGCCTTGTTCACCACACACCTGTTGTGGTACATATGACCCCATGTCTCTCTGTCTCTCTCTCACTCTATATATATATATATATATATATATATATATATATATATATATATATATATATATATATATATATATATATATATATATATATATATATATATATATATATATATATATATATATATATATATATATATATATATTTATTTTTTTATTTATTTATTTGCAGTTGGTTTACCAGGATAGTCCATTGGGCCAAAAAGAACCCGTTTTCAATGGAGTCCTGGGGAGAAAAGCTCCAAAATCAGGCAAAATTAGGTACTTATAAGATTACTACTAAAATTATACAAAGTAAAAAGATAGAACATTATCGTCAAAATTACAAGCATTCAAAAAAAAAAACAATACAATACAATGAAGGTAAACATGATTAGATAGTCATGATATATTACAATATGGGGTGGTTTTTCAGTAGGCACATGTAATTTGTTAGGTAACGTGAGGTAGTCTTATGTTTAAGAGGGGTGAGAGCAAGAGCATTCCCATTGGGATTTTAGATGTGTATGAAGAGATTTTTTGAACATGTGCTGGTTGGAGGTGGTGCGTATGGATGGTGGGAGTGTGTTCCAAAGGCGGGCTAGGTTAAAGGATAGTAGGTGTTTGCCTGGGGGATGGGATGGTTTATGAACTTCTAGTAGGTTTTGGTTGTTAGATCTTAAGATTCTGTTGGGTAGGTGCATTTTAAAGACTGAAGACAGGGAGGGACAAAGAGAGGGGCTGAGAATGAGCTTATGAGCTAAAGTCAGTTGTATATAAGTGAGGTAATTGGGTAGTTCAAGCCAGTTTAGTTTTAGGAGAGAGGAACAGTGATGGGTGGATGATCTGTGGCTGTTAGCGAATTTGGTGATTTTATTATAGCAGGAAGCAAGCTGTTTTTTTTGAGAGGTCTGCAGATTAGTTAACAATGGAGCTCCATAGAGGAGGGAGGGGATAAGAAAGGAGGAAGCGAGAGTGATTTTGGAGGAGCTTGTAAGGAAATGATTCTGCCGGTAGAGCATACCTAGTTTTTGATGGGTCTTTTTAATATTCAGTTGTAGATGGGAATTGAAATTGAACCGACTGTCAATTTGTACACCAAGTAACTTGGTTTCAGACACCAGTTCCAAGGGTGTGTTATCTTGGCTTGTGATAGAGAAGGTGGTTGTGTCGAAGTAAGTGGATTTAGAAGGGGTAAATACCATTAGCTTTGTTTTGGAGGCATTGAGGGCTAAGTGATTTATTTTCATCCAATGTTCTGTGATTGAGAAAGCTTCTTGAGTAAGTTTTGAAGCAGGGAGGAAGAGGTGGCAGAGCAGATAATGGTAGAATCGTCTGCATATTGGATGATGTTAGCGAGTGGAATGGATTTGTGGAAATCATTTATAAATATATTAAACAGAAGGGGACCAAGAATTATACATATATATATATATATATATATATATATATATATATATATATATATATTATATATATGCATATCTATACACATACATGTACACATCCATTGCTGTACACATGGATGTACATATAGGCACATGCACAGTTCACCTTTCATGGTGGGTATATCACTTATACAACAGTTGTGGGATGTACAGGTATGTGATTAAATTGCACAGTGTTGTGCAGAATGCATGTGGGTGTCCTCAGCCCTTGTAGCATTAGCAGGCCTCACTGTCTATAACACAGCAGATCTGACAAATCTGTCCCACATCATTTAACCACCACATGACATATATCAACACTACCATAGCTGGCCTTAGGCATAGGCCGTGGACACGTGGATGGGGGCACCAGGAAGTGTGGTAGGGTGCACCATGGAGACCATTTGTCTAGGGCACCAGTTGACCTAAGGCCACTCCTGCGCACTGCATGCTGTCTTCTAGGCCACACACTATAACATACATGGATATATGCACATATCAACCTTCACTGACAGATAGCTGTCCACCCTTCACTAACAGTTGCAGTATGTCCCTTGCCCTATGCACATGTGCAGATACAGTTAGATACATACTGCTGCCACACATGGATGATTTGCAGTGTGTAGAGTACTCTTCAGGAACATCTACGACATGCCAACACATATATGTGAGTTACATACCTTACCTTTGTATTTCCCTGCTCCGTGTGTTACGGTTTTGTATTTTTTTCTTTTTTATTGGTGGTTTGTTTTGGGTTTTCACCCTCTATTTAGCCTTCAGTCTCTGTTTCTCACTCTGTTCTGTCTCTGTCTGTGTCTGTGTCCGTGTCTCTCTCTCTCTCACTCTCTATCTCACAGCACCTGCAATGATATCATTGCATGTGTGGACTGCAGGTACAGCCTGCTTTTCTAGGTATCTGTACTTGTGCATGTGACAGCCTCTGCACCAGTTGCTGCCCACCATTCAGTAATTGCATGCAGCCTGCTGTTTGGTGCTTGCATTACTCACTGTGATTGCAGCCCACTGCTATAAAATGCTAGGTTAGGTAGGCGTAGCCCTTTCGGATTTCCAAGGTGAGGCCCATGCTTGTTTGCTCTGGACACCGTTGTGTCAGTCTGAAGGTTGGTATATGTCTCTTATCTGATGCTAGGGTTGTAGCCAGTTATATGCATGTTGTACTCATACCTGCATGTTGCTGCTTCCAGTACACACATCTCAGTGTAGACATGTTCGCACACCTCCAAATGCTAACACAGGATACATGGGAGTATGTACTTTTTTCTCACTTACACAATTAACTGCCATACAAATGTGGTTATTGCACTGTATTCCTGTGGCCAGTATTTATCCTGGTCTGATACTGTGTGGTGTTTGTAAGGTGCTACTGTAACATTATTCCCTGGTAGGATGGCTGGTTCTCCTTTCACAGTCATTTCATGCAATTACACAACCACTGCTGGTAAAGACCCATCGAAAAGGGTTTGTGTTATACCATTCCTAATTTCCATTTATATTCCCTCATTGTAATGCATGATATATTTATTTCAGAACCAAATTGTTTGTATATCTACTGTGGCTTAGTGGTAATTCATGCAGTCTATTGTGTCAATGGTCTGGGGTTCGAAACTGGCAGAGGTTTTTTATTTTGCTGCTCAGCAGAACAAGGGCCTTGCCATAGAGTGACTAAGGCACTTTTAAACAGTTGTAAGCAGGTTTGCGTGGGTTTGTGCGACGCTTAGCGATGCTTAGCTAAGCATACACATGTGCACACTCGCTTAATCCTGCTTACTACTGCTTAAAAGTACTTACTCCTGCTAACCACTGCACTCATTTCTTTGAAAGAAAAGAAAATGGGGAGATAGGAAAGTGGTGAAAAAGGGGGCACAGAGAGGGAAAGACAGTAGGAAAACATGCTCGGGATGTGCAGGATGGGTGTAGGGAATGTCCATAGCTGCCCATTTCTTTACCAGCAACAGCTGTGCATATGTTGAATATTTGGAGTGAAATTTGAAACGTTCCACCCCTGAGAGAGAGGTGAGGACAACATAGTTTGTTGTACTGCCAATTAGAATTATCAGTGTACATGTCCAATGGACATGTGTGCAAAATGGGAAGCTATGTATGGGGTGTAATTTTTTTTCGGGTACAGATTGCCCTTTTATTTTTATTTATTTATTTTTTTCAGGGGAGAGTGGAAAGTAAGGTAGAGGAAGTAGGTATATTTGGGGAAGTAGGTTGGGTAGGTAAACAGACAAGACAAACAGGACGCATACGGGGTGGAGTATGACACATGGGGTGGGTGAACACAATTGACGGGGACGGATGTTTGGAAATTGCAAGCCCATGAGCCCACAGATGGTAACAGTGGGACTGAGATCTCCACCCATGGGCAGTCACCACTGGACCTTCACAGACCCGAGGGTCGCTGTACTGGGGGCTGCGTAGGAGGGGCAGGCTCACCTATGAGTCACACCACTCTCGAATCGAGCTGGTGTAAGGGATCAGCGACTAAATGCTGGATCTCCCTATGCACCACAACCCGGACCCTTCTGAGGGTGACAGGAGGCCCTTCTCCACCCATGCTTGCAGGGGGGGGATGAGCCCCATCACCTGCAGCACTTCCACCTGAAGGTGGTGTAGGACCTATGGAGGAGGGTGGCCCAGGCTGGTTACCAGACCTGCTGGTGCCAGTTGCAACTGCCAGCTGAGGAGGGACAGGTGGGTCCGCTGGGACCTGCCTTCCCATACATTCTGTGATTAGGTGTGTTTAATTACAACATAGACAACAGCATTCCAAGTTAGTTGTAACAGCATGCAGTAATATTCCCATTAACCCAACACACCAGGGTTACAACAGTTGAACAGTAAGCATAACACATGCATGTATTGAACAACAGTGGACATTCCAACAGCATGCAGGGATGATTGGTGGCAACAGGACACCAGGATTGTAGTGTTTTAACAGGGGACATGCATCACGGTAAGTACAGATTTTATATAACAGTAGGACATATGTCTCAACAAATGTTATGAGATTAGACATACCCATTGAGGTGTGGAATTGCATTGTTTATGCACATGGAGTAGGGTGTAAAAATAAACCTCCATTAACATCTTACTACTTTGACTGTACACTACATTCCTATTGACTGCAGGTGTATATCCCCTACGTGTATTCTATGTGTGCCAGATTTACCTGTGCATGTCAGCCATTTCACTACTGTTTAGGACTGTTGCATACTTCACAGCTACTGGCACTTCCTTCATCCACTTTATATGGGACTGCACTATTGGAGGTTGTCAGCACTTACTACAACACAGTAACATTTCTTCACTGCAAGGGTACAACAACATTTCTGAGTAACTGGCACATACACTCTGTAAGTATTATACCTTTCTTATTTACATTAAAACTCTTTTCTACGGGCTCTCTCCTGTATTTCACATTACACTGCATACAGTAGACATATTCAGGACATGTTATACCTTTATTGATAGGTTACAAGACTGTTTTGCAGGCTCACTCACTTTTTATCTATGGCAGTGCATGCAGAGATAGTATTCCAGACATGTTTTTGCTTTATTCATGGGTTACTACACTCTATTCCTGGCTATCTGACTTATGATATGTAACAGTACATGCAGAGGATTTATTCAGGGAATTAATGTTTTATACTTCACAGCTACTGCCACTTCCTTCATCCACTTCCTATGGGACTGCACAAGTGTGGGTTGACAGCACCTAATACAACAGTACTATTTTTTATTGCAAGGGTACAACATTTCAAAGTAAGTGACACAGACACACTCCAGGACTTATACCTTTATTAATTACATTGAACTCTCTTTTCTACAGGCTCTCTCCTTTACTTGTTATTACAGTGCATAGAGAAGACATATTCAGGACATATTATAACTTTCTTGATAGGTTACAACAATCTTTTTCAGGCCTGCTGACTTATATGTTATGACAGTACATGCAGGGATAGTTTTCGAGAATTATTTTACCTTGATTGGTGGGTTAGTACACTCTATTTCTGGCTCACTGACGTTTGTTAGATAACAGTACATGCAGAGGATTTAATCAGGACATTTTATTGCTATATTATTGGGCTTTAACACTTTTGTCATGATCACTCACATATATCTTGTTACAATACATGCAGAATATTTACTAACCTCCATGGTGGCACAGCCTTAGCAACCTATCTGCATAGGCTTGCTGATTCATAGCGCGAGCACCTGCAGCTGTGGAGTAAATAAAGGGATATTGAGACGTACCTATCCATTATTTAGACTATATTAGCTTATCTTACATACTGCATTCCATGGCTACCTACTTAGTAGTGGGGCATCCCGCATTTGATGGGCCTCCTGGATCCACTGGTTCAGAAGGTCCTGATTCCACCTCTTCAGGTCTGCATGGTGGTGACGGTCCTGCTCACCAGTCCGAGGGACGTCTGTGGCACTGGTGAGTTCATGAGCCAACCGATTCCAAGCCTCTGCCTTATACATATATATTCCTTGGAACTGGCCATGCAGGAGTCGGGTCTCATGCCAATGGACTAGGAGCCATACCATATATCTTGACTCCTCGATGCCCCAGCATTGCGCTCTAAAGCATGTTCCCTCTCCAGCACCAGACATTCTAACTGCAGATGGGTGCTACAATCAGTTGTGGCGAGTATTCTCGCCTATGCGGCTTAAATATGCCGCATTTCCCACACTTTTCTGTGATTGGCCATTTTTGAATATTCTCGGCTGACTGCAGACCTGCTTAGCAATGATTAATCAACCATTTATTACTATATATATGTTAACAGTGGATGTTCATCCTAAGCTGTCGTGGCTTAGTGGTTTGGTACTTTGATTATGGTGTACAGTGTCCTGAGTTCGAACCTTATCACTGTATTTTATTTTACTACTGTCCAGACAAGTTAGGGGGTGTGGCTGTGTTTGAGCAACTTTGCTCTACGTTGCTCCACGTTGACCGACGGTGCACTGGTTGGCGCGGCGCGCACCTCCATGCAAACCGATTGCGCTGGGTAAAGCGCTATTTACCTTTGGCCAACTATTTTGCGCTGGGTAAAGCGCAATTTAGCTATGGGCAACTACATTGCACTGGGTAAAGCACGATTTAGCTATGGGCAACTACATTACGCTGGGTAAAGCGCGATTTAGCTATGGGCAACTACATTGTGCTGGATAAAGCACGAGTTAGCTAGGGCCAACTATATTGCGCTGGGTGAAGCGCTGCTTAACTGCAGGCAATTTTATATTGGGATCCTTTAAAATATTTATTTTCTTCACTGATACATTGGCCATTTTACTGCTTTTTACTTATGTTTAAACATATATGTTAGGTATTATTCCATATTCTGATTTAAAAAATAAATACGACAGGGAGTGGTGGGACTCGAACCATGAATGCCTCTTCTTTGTGCGAACACTCTACCAGTACGCTACTGCTATTTGAAGTGGTTTGCATAAACATTCTTTCTTATGCTCTTCCATGTCAGTAATGCTAACTGTAGCTAAGCAATGGGCACACCCGTGCACACACGCGCAAATACGGGAAGCTATTTTGGAAGTTTAAAGAACATTTTAATGTTATGCGCTTTGGACATGTGATGGGGGTTTACAATATCAGACAGTGAGGTGTTGGGTGCAGGGACATTTGAGCAGACTCGCTCTTGTTTATTTACTTTTATTTTCAGCACTTGCAGGGGCGTGGACATTTAGACTGCTCGGCAGTCCATCACGCCCCCTGCTTTCTTACACGGTCCATGTAAGACTTACGGTTGAGTCAGCGTGCCCTCATGCATATTCATGGCACACTGACATCATACCATTCAACTACAGCCTCCGAGTAAGACTTATTAAGTCTTACATGGAGGATTCATGAATCCGTAGGAATGTCAATAATTAAGATAAAATTTTTTGTATTGCAGGGATAATTTGAAATGAGAGACTGAATGAGGTATGTACAATGGAAAGTGGATGTTACCAAATATAATAAGGAAATTAAGTAGTGATTGTGGAAAAATGAGTTGGGGTCTATATATAGGTAAAGAGATGTTAATACTGAAATAATGTAATATTTAGTATAAATATATATTTCTTGTAAATATGTAAATATGTAAATTTGTAAATAGTTGTATAAATAAAATAGCCATACTCATTAGGGGAGTGCTTGTTCCGATTCTAACACAGTAGCAAGGAGATCTAAGAGGGTAGATATCACAGATGTGAATGCTGGTGCAGTGTTTGTGGCTTTACAAGATTCTGAGCAGCTGTTTCAGAAAATATGTTTGTTTCATTGGAAACAAATATTAAAAATAACAATGGATGTGGTATTACAATTAGCCAGGAGGATTGCAAGATGATATTTTACTTCAGTTGTTGCTGAGTGAGCCAGAGAGTGTAAAAGATGTTTCATGGGGTAAAATTATGGAGAATATCCAGTCAGAGGAATGGAAGCCATTTTAAAAGAAGATTGCCAGAAGAAGAAATCATATGCTGGGACTGTTAAGAAAACTGCATTGAAAGCTATAAGAGATTAACAGAGGAAAGTTAATGTCAGCAATCAAAGAAAGCTCATGGTAATAATTCAAAACAAAGATAAAAATGAAAAGGGCTGGTATGACATTTGGAATAATTAAATGGTCCCACTGGGAGTGAAGACTCAAGAGCTTTTAGTCTTTTTTCATAAATATATATTTTGTGGCATTAATTTTGAGTCTGGATCTGTTCTGGAAAGTGTTTTTGGGGGGAGGGGAGTATGAGAAGAAAAAGAACTCTAACTCTTACGAGGGTAAAACATTCAACAGAGAAACAAAATAAATCCATGTTCAATTTTAAACTGCAGTTGAAAAATAAATTTTAAAGACTCATTTAAGCAAATTTTGTAAAAAAGTTATGGACATTATCAAAGTATATGATAACACAAGTAGGTGGAACTGTCATGTTGTATTGAAAATAGAGAAAGAAAAAATGTTCATATTCCTAGTATGATAAATATAGAGGGTAACAGGGGTGTTGTAAAATATTGGGGACAACCTAAAGCATGTTTTTCTATGAAAAAGATCATTATTTGACAAATAACCGTGATAAGAGGAAATGCTATATTTGTAGGAAAACATGTCTTGATGCAAAAACATGTGAATTAAAATATTATAAATATAATAAAACTGGACATTTGTGGATGCATTGTAATCTAGAAAAAATGGATGAAGAAGAAAACAAAAGTGAGGACAGTATACAAAGAGAAGAAACAGTCCCAATAAAAGATAAAGAGGAAGTAGGGAAGTGAAATCAGGGCAAAATGAAGATTAGGATAAAGAAAAAAATGAAACATAACATAATATAGAAGAAGGCACTGAAGTAAGTGATGAGGAAGATATAAAGTAGAAAATAGTGATAGGTAAAAATTTTAGTGGTAAAAGAGTAAGAGACAGAAGAAAAGTTTTGCAGGATAAGTGTAAAAGAGATAAAAGGAAATGAATAATGCAATGAGATAAATATTTCAAATTTAAATACTTTCTAGTATGCTACAACATAGACATAATGACAATTTTAAAGTTACTTTAGTAAATATAAATGTCACTAGATGAATAAGTATCCTAAACTGGTGTAATAAGTGTGGTGTTGGTGTAATAATATTGATAGATGTAATATTTTTGACAGAAGAAGAAAGATTATGAACAAGGAAACTTTGGTGAAGAGATACAATATGGAACATAGGGAAATAACTGTGTTTTGGCATAGTTGTACTTTGTAGAAAGTGAAAATATTGAATAGAACATTGGTAAAAATGGGAAAATTAACTACTGCAGATCTCAGATGGCATAATCGCATATATAGAATTATAGTACTGTATTCCTATTTTATAATTAAAGAAAGGGAAATTTTATTTCATAACATTCCAGATTATGTGGTAATAATATGAATATAATATACACAGCAGATTTTAATTGAAATTTGAGAGGAAAAAAGAAGAGGAATTTTTAAAGTTATAAAATGTGCAACTTAAAGATTTGGAGTAATAATTTGTGGACATATAGTTAAGGTATAGCAGAGATTATTTTATTATATTACAAGGTTTAAATATAGCTAAGGGAATAACATTTGTAACAGGCTATTCAGATCACTCAGCCGCATGGGTAGAAACACAAGAAAATAAAGAGTATATTAGACTGTAAAAAGGAATAAAAAGAAAACAGTGAGAATGTATGGGATGAAAATTGAAAGAAATTACATATGTGTTTGTAGAAAGATTACATTTCCACTAGAGTGTGTTATAAAAACTGGTCTGAGTGGTGTCTAGTTTTTAAATAAAAATATAAAAAAATGTTTTTTAGAATATCAGACACAGATATAAGAAAAGTGGAAAAACAAATTATTAAACAATGTGATGCTTTAAAGGATTTGAAAAAGGAATGATAGAGATATTATGTGACAGAATGGAAAATTTATAAAAAAAATCAAGTGAAAATTAAAAAAATATATATTTAATCAAAGATATTACATACAAGGTAAAAGAGAAGAGCTATCAGCTTATTTGAGTAGCATAGTTAAAAAGACTACTAGTATAATGAGTAAAATGAAAGATGATAGACTACAGATAAGAAGATCTGAGGAGCAAATTATGAACACCATAATAAATAATTTAAAGAAAATGTTTCAAGTTTGAATGTAAGTACAAAAATAATGACATGTTAAAAAATTAACAGAACAAGAAAATAGAGAATTGGAAAACAAAATGTTCTTAATATGAATTAGATAAGGTACTTGGACAAGTTAATTTACAGTTGGTTTTAGGATCAGGTATAAAAGGATACCAGTTTTGTAAGTATTTTATGAATTGCAGAAAAATGCAAGTTATGATTGAGTGGTTAAATGAAGGTTTTATGGATTTAAATGAAGAAAAAACAAAGGATTGGGTGATAGAGTTATGATTGAAAGAAATCTCTGTGTTAAGAATAAGATTTGGAGGCAAAAATTTAAGTGAGGAACAATGGAATAGGACAATAGATTAAATAAAGTACGTTGTTGTTTTTGGAATACATAGAAGCTATTGTTTAATAAAAAGGCTTATTTGATTAATTCAGATTGCATATTTAGCCAGTGACTATATGTCACTAACAATTTATGAAAATTAAATACTACAAGTATTTTTTTTTCATTTATATGGAGTTTGAGATTGAATCCAGTGAAAAGAAGAGTCATATATATGGCCAAGGACGATGGAGGTTTAGGATTAATAAACCCATTTTTTATGTTGCTTCTCTGAATTTGTACAAAGTTTTGTTTTGAATGAATGATAAAAATGAAAAGTTAGTAGTACATTTACTAAAGTATAAATATGAGCAGTATTGAGATGTTAAAAATTTTCAAAACAGGGAAGGTATGTATAAATGAAGAAAGGCAATGTTATCAAGAAATATTTTTTTATGGAAAATAAAAATTGATGAAATAGAACATGAGAGGAAAGTGTGGTGTAAAAATATCATGATACACTATTATTACGTTAATCCTTGGGCTGAGGTAGCAAATGAAAAAGTTATAGCTATAAAAGTACAAAAGTGTGGTGAAATAAGCACGTAGGCTGTCAAGCTGTTTTATGGAAGTTAGTGATCAATAAACTGCCAGTAAAAGGAAATATGCCAGATAAAAAACAACTAAAGAGTATGCATATATTGTGGTAAAGAAGAAACTACAGAACATGTTTTCTTACAATGTAAAATGTTTGCACAATTGTGGCAAAAATTATGTAAAGAAAAGTTCTTTTAAAATATAAAGGATGTAAATGAAATAAATACGGATATGATTATGTATAGATATTATAGCCATAAAAATAAGGACTATGTTAGTAAATTAGACAAAAGATTATTTTATGTTGTGTGGGCCATTTAGAATGAAAGGATAAATGAAATCATGTTTAATGATAACTGGAGGTTATCAGAAATGTTAACAAAAATTAGATGATGGTTATGGAAAAAGGAGAGGGTTCAAATATTGATAATGAAAATAGAAGTTTAACAGTAATAAAAAGAAAGATATTTATGACTGTATGATAATAGCTGAAAGGAAAAATTGTACACTGTATAAATTATAAATACATAAATATGTAAGTTTGAAAACAGCATTGTAAATAATGTTTTTAAATAAAGAACCCCTACTCTGTTTGATAAGTGCTGTGGAATATTTTGCATCTACTTGAGCTACCATCAAAATGAAAGTGCTCAACTAAGATGGTATTAAAGTTTAAAGTTTTAAGTTTCACTGTTTCTATAATGGACATTGTTCTTTTACTTTTTCTTCTTACACTCCAGCTGAAAACAGTGCTTGTTGTGTATGCATTTATGTTTGCTATCTTCAGTTATGCAAAGAAAAAACTTATAATTTGCACTGACTTGAGTAATCATCCAATATGAGATCTACTTGGATGGCATTTTCTTATTTACAGTAGATGCAAAGGGCGAAACATTCTAGATATTCAAGATTTGTTAATAAAATTTCATAGTATGCATATAATTCCTGCACATGCAAATATTAGTGCACGCATATGTGTATATAGGGATTATTGTGGTGATGACAAAAACAGAATGTATTTTATATATTTATATATATATATGTGTATTTGTGTGTGCAACCCTATCTTAAAGGAAACCTTGAAAATACAAATACACCAAACACTGTATTTTTACAGTGGGCAATCCCACCCTAGCACACCCTGCTAATTATGCTAACTCCATGATCATACTATACTGAAAAATGAGCAAATTCCCTGATCCCCACTGTACTGCAATCACAGTCAAGTGAGTCTTTCTGTAATAAGCAATGGTCAATGTTTTAGTATGTTGATCATTTGGTCTTGATATTTTATGGTTTGTTATTCTGTAATGTTAGGGAACCAAATACATGCATACATATGTATAGATAGATGTGTGTGTGTGTGTGTGTGTGTGTGTGTGTGTGTGTGTGTGTGTGTGTGTGTGTGTGTGTGTGTGTGTGTGTGTGTGTGTGTGTGTGTGTGTGTGTGTGTGTGTGTGTGTGTGTGTGTGAGTGTGTGTGTGTGTGTGTGTGTGTGTGTGTCTGTGTTTGTGTGTGTGTGTGTGTGTGTGTGTGTGTGTGTGTGTGTGTGTGTGTGTGTGTAATGTATGGATACATATATATATATATATATATATATATATATATATATATATATATATATATACATATATATATATATATATATATATATATATATATATATATATATATATATATATATATATATATATATATATATATATATACACACACACACATATATATATATATATATATATATATATGAAAAAAAATATATATATATATATATATATATATATATATATATATATATATATACATATAGTTACCTATCAAAACATCTACTCTTCATGACATCTAAACTCAAAACATCAAGACCATAACATCTAAACCTCAAAACATCTAAAAGTCATAACATCGAATCTCAAAACGTTGAAAACTATAAAGCAACTATAAATAACATCCCTGCACACTGTTTACTAAGTTTCTGCAGGGGGGCAAGCCCCCCTGCACCCCCAAGTGGGGGGCTCCACCCCCATACCCCCCGTAAATTATATATACCAACTCCAAGATCACACTACAGTGGGGGAAAAGGTTAATTTCCTAATCCCACTGTAGTGCGATATCAGAGTTGGTATATTTAAGTAAGGGGGTTGTGAGAGGCTGAATTCTATGCCAAGAATTATAGATACAATTTCAGATTAAAGGTGGGATGCTAAGCATAGTTATTTTGGAAATCAATGGGAAATATTATACTTTGATTAATGCATACTGGATACCAGGACTGAGTACTAAATATGTTGACAAATATCTGGACCTGATTACTTTAAATGTAAAAGAGGAAATTATAGCAACAGGTGATTTTAACTGCCTATTATCAGGCAATTATGCATCTAAAAATGGTAAAATAAAACTAACATCTCAAGCCAAGAAGTTAAATGACTTTACAAACCAGATAAACTTTAAAGATATACATGGTCTAAGAGAACATTATTCCTTATTCTATACTCACTATTCATATTGGTTTGGTACACAAACAAACATTGCTAAGATCTTTGTATCAAATAATATATACTCAAAAATAGGTGCTGTATCTATAATGACTTGTCCACTTTCAGACCATAATGTTATAAACTTTACATTAACTACACATACAGATGATTTAAGATTTCTGCAGAAAATTCCTGCTTATATAACGAAGTTAAATGACTTTAGAGAATGGATATTGAAAGAAACAGACATGTTTATGGAAACAAATGATAATGGTGAATGAGACGTTATGTACCTACCATAACGTTCCATGTTAGTTGTCTTCTTCTCGCCTTCTTTCTTGCTGGATGGGTTCGGAGCTGACCTTCGGCTCCGACTCGGCCTATACTAAAGCTTGAGAGCTATTTATACCGGCTCGAGGCTACCCTATATCCCACAATGCTAGGTGCTAACTACGCAGATCTTGTTTGATAGCTGAAACCATAGCAGTTTTGCTCTCCAACAAAAGGAGGAGAGGAAACCTCACTCGAAAGTCACCTAGACCTATAGCTACCAGAAGGGATAGCCTAGGGGTCAAACAGAGGCAAGAAGAAGATCTCCAAGGATCCTTAGGTCTGTCCAGGCTAGGGGGATGGGGGGGTGGGACGCAAGAAAGAAGGTGAGAAGAAGACAACTAACATGGAACGTTATGGTAGGTACATAACTTCTCAATGTTAAGTTGTCAATCTCGCCTTCATTCTTGCTGGATGGGACCGCGTCCCTAGCACCTTCACCCTGGGTGGCTCATTGGAACAGACTCTTGAGAATGGTGGAACCAAAATTAGCCCGGCTTCTGGAGGCTATGTCTAATTTGTAATGAGAGATAAAGGTATGAGGAGAGGCCCAAGTGGCTGCCGCACAAATGGAATCTATTGGTAATCTAGCCTAAAAAGCTATAGAGGTGGCTAATGCTCTGGTTGAGTGAGCCCTGGGCCTTGACGGTAGCTTTTGGCATCTGAGCTGATAGATGAAAGTGATCGCAGATGCCAGCCATCTAGAAAGAGTTACTTTGGAAACTGGAAGGCCTTTCTTGCCTGCTGCATAAGAAAGGAAGAGCTGCTCAGATTTCCTAGCTTGCTTGGTTCTATCCAAATAGTACCGGAGTTGACGATGAACGTCCAGAAAATGCAGTTTTTGCTCCGCTCTGTTGGAGTAGTTGGGGAAAAAAACTGGAAGATCGATAGTCTGGTTTAGGTTCACTTCAGAAGAAACCTTGGGTAAAAAGGACGGATTAGTCCTGAGGGACACTCTGTCTTTATGGAAAACTAGATAGGGTGGACGAATGCAAAGGGCTTGAAGTTCTGATACTCTTCTCGCAGATGTTATGGCAACCAGAAAGAGAGTTTTCCAAGATAGCAATTTCAGGGAGGAGGAAGGCGCAGGTTCAAAGGGGGGAAGAATCAAGGAGGTTAGAACCAAATTTAAGTCCCTCTGCGGTGGGGGGTCCCTGATTGGGGGCTTAAGCAAAAAGATACCTTTGAGAAAGGTTTTACAAAGCTTATGGGACATGATACTGGAGTCCGAAAAGCCTGCATGAAAGTTTGAAATAGCCGCTAACTGTACTCTGATGATGGAGGAAGAAGACCCTGAGTGAAACAATTTGGCTAGGAAGTCTAGCACTGATTGGATAGGGGCAGTAAAAGGATTTATATTTCTAGCTCCTGCCCAGAAGGAAAAATGCTTCCACTTGCTGGCATAAATCCTCCTGGTGGATGACTTTAGGGAAGCTATAAGTATGTCACACACAGAATGGGAAATAAGGGGAAGACTGGCTAGGGTTGGAATTGGAGCAACCAAGCTGTGAGGTTGAGAGATTGGAGGGAGTGGTGCAGCTGTCCCGACTGATGGGTTAAGAGATCTGGCACTGGGTCCAGATTCCAGGCCTGCCCCAAGAAGTAATGATGCAGGAACGGAAACCATATCTGACGAGGCCAGTAAGGAGCAATGAGGATCATGGTGGCTCTCATGGTGGTAGCTTTCTGAATCAATTGAGTGATTAATGGAAAGGGGGGAAAGGCATACAGAAGTCCCCGGGGCCAATCGTGGACTAGAGCATCCCTGGGGGGGTGGCCAGGAAGAGGGAAGAGAGTGAAGAAGTCATGGCACTTGCTGTTTTGAGGTTTTGCAAAAAGGTTGCAGCAAGGTCGACCCCATCTCTGAAAAATTTCTTCCACTACTGTTTGTTTGAGAGACCACTCGTGTGGCATGAGAATGGCTCTGCTCAACCTGTCCGCTATGATGTTGGACTTCCCGGGGATGTGCATTGCTATCAGAAACCGCTGAGAGGAGATCGCCCACTGCCAAAGTCTGAGAGCCTCTCGACACAAGGGATAGGACTTGGTTCCGCCCTGCTTGTTGATGTACCACACTACGGACATATTGTCCGTCTGAACTGCAATATTCCCGATGGGAAGAGAGTCCTGAAGGGCTTGCAATGCTAAAAGTACTGCTCTCATCTCCAAGACATTTATGTGCAGGTGGTACTCGAAAGGTTGCCATGTGCCCTGGACCGTCCTGCCCTGAAAATGCCCCCCCCCCACCCGATCAGGGAGGCATCCGTTGTCACTGTGGCGACCGAGGGAGAAGGAACAAATGGTCTGCCTTGAAGGACTTGAGGGGAGACCATCCACCAAGAAAGGTGTTTCTTGCAAGACAGGGTTATTAAAATGTTGTGTGACATTGGAAGTTGTTGAAAGGACCACTGGGAAAAAAGCATCCATTGAAGGATCCACATATGAAAGCGAGCTAGCGGAAGTACAGTAATGGCGCCGCCATGAGACCTAATACCTTCAGGACAAACCTGGCTTGGATTTTGTTGTTCTGAAGAAGGATGTGAACATGCCTGCGAATATCTAGAACTCTTTTTTCGGTTAGTTTTGCGGAAAGCCGGACTGTGTCCAAGGTGGCACCTATGAATGTATTAGACTGACAAGGCGACAAGGCAGACTTTTCAAAATTTATGGAGATACCTAGCCCTTTGCAAGTATGAATGGTGTAATCTCTGGAGAGGAGAAGTTGACGCCTGGTGGTGGCAGTGAGGAGCCAGTTGTCTAGATATGGAAACACCTGGAATCCTTAACGCCTCAGATGAGCCGTAACCGCTGCCATGCATTTGGTGAACACTCGAGGGGCTGTAGTGAGATCAAAGGGCAGGGCTCTGAACTGATAATGACTGGTTCCCAGCCGGAAGTGGAGAAACCTCCTGGAGCGCCTGTGCATCTTGATGTGGTAGTATGCATCCTAAAGGTCTACTGAGCACATCCAATCGTCCTGACCCAGAAAGGGTAGAATGGACTGTAGCATGACCATCCAGAACTTCATTCTTCTTACAGACTTGTTTAGTCTGCTGAGATCCAATATGGGTCTCCAGTCCCCTGTCTTTTTTGGTACCAAAAAGAACTTGGGAGTAGATTCCGGTTCCTTGTTGGTCTGCTGGGACTTGCTGGATGGTTCTTTGTTAGCAGTTTTGATATTTCTAGTACTGCTTGTTCCCTTAGACTGGGTGGAACGTCCTTTTGGCTGAGTTGGGGTGTGGATAAAGGGAATTTTGTAACCCTCGGATATGATCGACTGTACCCATTTGTCTTGGGTGAGTGAAAGCCAGGCTTCTGGGTACAGTGATAACCTTCCCCCAACTGCCTCCGAAGGCGGACAGTCGGGCAGCTTCTCAGGGATGCTGGAAGGGTTTGTCAGAAAGAGACTCTCTGCTACCCTGATTTTGCGGACCTCCTCTGCCCCTAGGGTGGCGTCTGTTATTGTTCCCCCCTACATCTAGAGGGGAACTGACCTCTTGCATCAGGCGCGACCTCTTGTGGTTTACGGAACCACATCTTCCCACCCTTCTGACCCTTAGGGTATGGTCTAGATGGGGTGGAAAAATGGACTTCCATGGCAGAGAGAATCTTGCCTTCTTGCTCGTATCGGGTCAAAGTATCCTTCACCTGAGGTTCAAACAAAGCTGAACCATCAAAGGGGGAGTTAGTGAAGGATGCCTTAAAGGGATCTGCAAAGTTACAAAGCCACATCCAGACGTGACGCCTTAAGGCAACGCCTGTGCCTGCAGCCCTACTCGCCCCATCGGCCGCATAGGAAATAAGCTGCATGGAGGAGTTGACAATAGAATTCAGGGTTGCCAGCTGGGAATTTATTTTGTCTTGAGACCCCACAGCTGTTGGATCCTGTAAGATCTCACCCACTTCTTTGAGCATGTCTCTTTGAAGGCGTGTGAAGTGGCACAGATAATTCAGCGAACGCATGACAAAGGTCGCTGAAGAAAAAATCCGCTTGCCGTACCTATCCATAGTCCTAGACTCCTTGTTAGGAGGATGGACAGGTACTGAAGGATCAGCCAGTTCCTTCTTAGTGGCTGCAGCCACCATCATGGCATCAACCGGGACACCCTTGGCTAAAAACTGTTTGTCTGAAGGGGCTCTTATAAATTTGGAAGGCCTCCGTGGGGTAGGTTCCATCGTATAAGGGGCAGTCCACCACTTCCATGAGGGGGTCAAAGGGCGGAGACACCCAGGAGGTGGAAGGGCGAGAGCCAAAAGCCTCTATGTAAACCGACTCGTCCTCGGAAGGATTAAGGGTAGACCAGTTCCCCCTCTGCTTCAGGATTTCAAGGATGTCTGAAAAGGAGACATCCTCAGAAGGGGACCGTGGGGACCCTTCCGACTCATCCAAGTCGGTATCCGATGTAATGGACTCAGGGGAGTCCACATGCTTCCTCTTACATTTCCTCTTCCGAGGGGGTTCCCCTGATGAATCAGGGGAAACCTCTGAAGAGGAGGATATTCTCAATGGGGAAACCTTAGGCGTTGGATATCTATGGTCAGGAATGAGAGGGTGGGTAGAGACCGCAGCAGGCACTACAGAGGGAGGAGCTGAGGGAGCCAACCGTGGAGCAGGCACAGGGACAAGCACGCTCCTCATGACTTTGAAGGTGCCCCTATCAGGCAGGGTAGAAGGTCCCCGCTCCAAAGAGATAAGGACCCCTCCCGGCACCGAGAGGGACGGCTCCGAAGTCGAGGTCGGGGCCGAACTTACCAGCACCGAAGCTCCGAGAGGGAGAATGGGGTCGTACAAGGGTCCAATGCCACTCGCCCCCTCAGAGCTGACAAGGAAGTCCATGCACCCGGATCCCTCCAAGGATGGGACCATGGAAGAGACCGGAGCTGATGGAGCCGAAAGGTGAGGTATCGGCTTCGATGTGTCGATGGTCATGGCTCCCACAAGTTCCGGCTCCAAACTCTGAGGAAGAGTCGGAGGAGGAATCGAAGATGGGGTGGGGATAGCCACTGTCTGTTGAGAAGGGCTATGAAGCATTTGGGCTAGTGCCTGAGACTTGAGAAGTCTACTAACCACCCCCTTGAGGTCGTGGTCCGAGAGCCTGGAAGACCTGGAGGAATGGGTTCGATGACTCCGCTCTGAGAGTAAGGGAGACCTCAGAGCTGAGTGAACAGACTCCAAGGATGGAGATATGGACCTCTTACAGCTAGCAGATAGCGCCGACACCACTATCAGCGCCAACTGAGTCCTGGAATCATCGGCTCCAGTTCGAACCGATGTAGAAGCCTGAATTTGAGGAACGTCCACTCCAGCCAGAGCCGATGATGAAGACTGTGTCTTGGAAACATTGGCTCCAGCTGGAGCCGATGTGACAGCAGTTTTAGTACCACCAGTCGAAGGCTCTGAGCTCGGAGCTGACGGCTTAGATGGCTTCGAAGGCTTCCCCGATGAAGACTTGGTCGGGGAACCTTCAGGCTTTAACAAGCCCCTCAAAATTAACTTGTTTCTGCGTTCCTGCAGGACTCTTGGGCTGAACGCATGACAGACCGAACAAGAGTCCTGCAGGTGCAGAGGGCCCAGGCAATAAACACAAGAAGTGTGACCGTCTGTCAGCAACATTTTCTGACAGCACGAGTCACACTTCTTGAAGCCTGAGATCCTGGTGTCTTTTGACATCCTAAGTACAAAAAAATTACACACACACACACACACACACACACACACACACACACACACACACACACACACACACACACACACACACACACACACACACACACACACACACAGATGCCCTTTTAAACAGTAAAGTCAGTCACACAAAAACTAAACTGACAAGTTAAGCAGAATAGGCCCAAAGGCCTAACCTTATAACTAAAGGGATTTAAAAAGGGATTAAAAAGGGACCGGAAGGGGGATTAGCTATGAAGGGAAGCTAATGGGATGGTCGCTAACTAAAACTAAGAAAAAACCTGAACAAAAGATAGAAAATTTTGAATTATAACTTCTAACCTGAAGAGCCGGTAATAAATGCACCTCGCAGCTGTAAGCGGCAAATGAGATCTGGGTAGTTAGCGCCTAGCATTGTGGGATATAGGGTAGCCTCGAGCCGGTATAAATAGCTCTCAAGCTTTAGTATAGGCCGAGTCGGAGCCGAAGGTCGGCTCCGAACCCATCCAGCAAGAATGAAGGCGAGATTGACAACTTAACATGTGACTGATACTATACTATGGGACACCTTTAAAGTTTATATATATGGTAGAATAAAATCTTGGTACCTTAAAAAAAGAGAGTGTGACAAAAATGATTTAGACTTACAAAAAAACAGACAAGATAAAAATGGATGCAAAACCAAATAACAAAGTAGCACATAACAAAATTATTAAGTTAAATCAAAAATGCTTAGAAGTTCTGAATCATAAGGTAGCCATAAACCTTGAAAATTTTAAATTAGAATCTCATGCTGTAATCCCAAATATCTACATAAAATAGTGGTAAGATCTAAAAAATATCTTATTAATGAAATTAAATATAAAGGTGATGGTTCAGTTAAGAGTACATCTAACTTAATGGGCATATTAGAAGTGTTCAAAAACTACTATAAAGATATAAATAATAACACACCACTTTTGGAGATAGGTAATGTAATAAATACTTTTATTCAAGAAAATATAACTACTAAGGTGTCAATTCAACAAAATAACACATTAAATAAACAAATAACACTAACAGACATGAAACAGCAAATAAAAAATTTAAAAGATAATAAATCTCCAGGACTGGATGGAATAATTCCTGAACTATATAAGATTTTTCCTGAATATATAAAAAAGAAAATGATGAGTGCCTTCACTATAGTTAAGCAAAAATGTATAACACCTCCATCGTGGAAATGCTCCCTTATCTCTCCTATATTAAAACAAGGTAAGGACCCCAATTCTTGTGATTCATATAGGTCAATTTCATTACTAAACACTGATTATAAAATTTTCATGACAATATTAGCTAATAGGATAAAGAAAGTATTACCTAATCTAATACATAAGGATCAGACAGGGTTCGTTCTTGATAGAAAAGTGCAAGATAACATTATTAAATTACTATCATTAATAGACATAGCATGTAAATACAAAAAAAACTAACTATTATCAGCCTAGACATAGAAAAGGCTTTTGATTCTATTAGTTGGTCTTATCTACAAATAATTCTGATATATTTTGAATTCTCCTCAGATTTTGTCAACTTATTAATGAAAATTTATAGTGGGGCACAAGTTTATGTGAAAATTGGATCATGTCTATCCTCACTACTAGAAATCCTCAAGGGAACTTGACAAGGTTGTCCTTTGTCACCATTATTGTTTGCTCTTTCAATGGAACCTTTTGCTACATATATCAGAAACAAGCAAAATATAAAAGGGTTTCAAATTAACAAGGACTATTGTCCTAAGATACAATTATTTGCTGATGATATGTTGTTAACGTTGGGTGATATTGATGGTTCTTTGCATGATGTTATAAAAACATTAAGCCAGTTTGAACTAATTTCAGAGCTTAAATGTAATCATAATAAATCCAAAACATTACTAATTAACAAAAAGATCAACAAAAATCTAAGAGAGAATAGCCTGTTTAATTGGGATAATGATGTATTAGAGTATTTTGGTGTCAGTATAAAGAGTACATGGAAAGAGTCTGTTAAACTAAACTACAATAATGTAATAACCACCATTAGTGAAGTAATCAAAAGATGGAATAAAACGTTCTTCACAATGAAAGATAGGCTCTCTTTAATTAAAATGATAATTTTACCTAAAAATTTGTTTTATATATAGTCATTGATACTACTTCCTCCCAAAAACTTATTTAAAAAATTAGATTCCATGCTACTTAAATTTTAAGGTTCCCCTTAAAACCTAGGATTGCATATAAATGGCACATTAGAACTTGGAAAAGTAATGGGATAGCATTGCCTAGCTTAGATCTTTATTCCAAATCAGTCATAATTAATGTAATATTACATTGGATCACACCTACCTATACATCTGGCTGCAAAACAATACATGAGATTCATATAACTGATGTCAGAACTATATAAAATCAATTTAAGAAACAATATGGAATAAGTAGAGTTCGTTGGCTTTTACATTAATTTTGTTTATTTAATAATAAGTTTGATAATTTTTCTTATGGCATTAATCAAATATTTAATAACTTTAAAAATATAATTGATTGTAATTACAACATTAAACAATTTCTATTTCTTATATTCCCTATAGCATACTCCCCTGATTGCCTAGATTCTTTCAACATCAATGCAATGCAAAAATTAAAGGAAAATAACTTGATATTCTGGCATCAGTTTATTGAAAATAATAGTATTAAACCACTAAACTCTCTTTTATGTAGTTTTGATAATAGTCAAGACAGCTGGTTGTTTATACACTCATTACGGCAGTTTATAGAAAAAAATGAGAGTATCAATCAACCTAGAGACTGAATCTATACCTAGTTTGATTCATCTTTTTATTAGGTATCTTGAAAACTCAGATGATTAAAAATTAAACATCTCACCTATCTATAAGATACTAAGAGAAGACACTCTAAAGTTTGACGCAGAGTTTTGGAAGTAATATGTAAAGATTAAGAATAAAAAAAAATTAGTCCAGAGTACAGTCAAGTGCAGCAAAAAATGTGCAAAAAAATAGAAATATGACCTGCACATAGACTTACAAAGCAGAAACTTTAATAAAACAACAAAAGAACAGATGTAAGCGCTTTCACGACTCACAGGTCGCTTCTTCAGACAATTGTACTTGCTAAAGACATTCATTTAAATAGTAGCTTACCATCACAGCTTCATATCATTAACCAATTAACTGAGCTAATAATTTAATAGAATACTAAAAAAGAGAGGGAACAATCTCAGAAACTTTTATAAAAAAATCTTAAAAACATATGGCATGTTAAAAATAAAAATAAAAACTAATTATAAAGTAGTGTATAACTACTTATGTTTAAAAGGGCATGCTTTCAAAAAGGGTTTTAAAGAAAACATATTGTTCACCCCTCTATTGGAACAAATAAGAACTTGTAGAATTAAAAACTTGAAACTATGTGTCGAGTCTGTATTCATAACATATTTCTAACTCACTAATCCTATTCAATGTTCCTATACTTAATGTAATACCTAAATCTCAGATTCAGTTACACTAGTCAATTCTTGCAATTGCCAGACACGTTATTACTTTGAACTGAAAAAGTGAACAAGATTTGATGTTTAAAGATTTTATTAATTTAGCAAAAGTTGTTTGTAAAAAAGCACTGCAAACCATTTGTTATAGAACTTATAACATTACTCATAAGCAAATAGCATGACAAAAACTGGAAAACCTTTTGAACAAATACCGATAACTTTTCATGGATAAAATGATTGTTTATCATGGATGAATGTAAATATTGTAGATAGTTTAGTTATTGTTTTATTGTATTTGTTATATGTGCATTTGTGTATGTTTATAATGAAAATAAAATAAAAATGTTTTTGAAAAAAAATAGGCTATAACTCAGTTGAAAACATATTATCTCTAAATGATAATGTCATTGATAGAATGGATAGACATTTGTTAACCAGATCAGTCTTTGGTAATTGATCTAAAGAATTTGACTTGGTGAATTATATTCTACTGAAATAGTTAACTATTATCTTTGCAGAAGATACTGTTGTGTAATTTAATAATTGCAGTCCTGAAAAAAAAGCACGGTTAAGAACTAGAATGCCCCCTCCTTTCCTCTGATCTCCTGTACTGTCCTCTCTCCTTCCCATTCCTGATTTGTCCTCCCTTTTTTCTCCTCTCCATCTTAATGTTCTCAGGGTTATTAGTGTGGATTTTCTTGCCCTTTCCCCTGTTTCTTAAGGATTTCATTACTGCAAATCTGGTGATAGCTTTGTCAGCTTAGTCTCTTGTGAAAAAATAAAACAAAGCAGGGACATTTATTTATTATGAATCCAAAAAAGCAGCTAATCAAAGTGCTCCTCCCCAGACAAAAAATCCACATTGTTTCAGAAATCAGCTATGATCAGATGTATTTGTTCTGATAAGAAAGCGCCAAGTGGCTTTTTATTTTGACAATGTCCTTAAGTAAACCTATAATTTGTTATGGTAAGGCTCATCACTCATACACTTTGCTGTAACAGATTGTGTAATAAAATGCAGAATCAGTCTGGTGTCTGTGGAAATGTAAACATGTTTTTATTACAAAAGCAATTGCAACTACATGTCCCTATTATATCATCGAAAATTCAGTTCAGCGAATAGCATTTTTGGTGTACTTACATCGAACATGCTGTTCATCGAACTGTTGATGGTGAGATCACAGTACAGTAAAGATCAGAAAATTTGCCCTTTCCTCACTGTAATGCAATCTCAGAGTTCGTGTATATAATTAGCTGGGGGTGTTGGGGGCACCTCCCGCCACAAGAGCGGAATTTGATGAATGGCATTTTTGATGAAATGCAGTTTATTCAAGATAGTTTTCTCTGATGTAATAAAGACCCTTGCAACCACTGGTAAAGGTGTCCTTCTAGCCATATTATGGTTTCCATTTACATTATGTCGCTTTGAAAAACACAGATGCAGGCTGTAATAAAAATATGCAAATTCAGCACCCGTGAATCAAGAAGAGACAGAAACTGCATTTTGTTAGTGAGGTCTAGTTCAACAAAACTTCTGTTAAAGAAGAGCTGATACAACAATCTACAGTATAATTTTCAAACTTTTAAACATATACTACTATGCATTAGTGGACCATTGGCTCAACATAATGACTTCCAACATGCCTTTAGATCTAGAATTGCTAGATTCACACACCCCCCCCCCCCGAATGGCCTCAAGGCTAATTTCTGGTACCAATAAACCTCTGCATGCCCAATATTTGCTTTCTCCCAGTGCAAGGAATGGTACTCACTTTAGAAAAATTCATGGGGCAGGAGTGGCTGATTCCTTTTTAAAAAGGATGTTAAGATTTAAATCCCAGAGATAAGAAATGCAACCTTACCTGTTGATCAGAATTTGTGTCTTACTTGTTTTTTTATTCATTTATATTTAGATTCCATATTACATTGTCTGAAGTTTTGCCATATATATTCATTTATTTTGCATTGTAAATGAGTCAAAACCAAGACAAAAATAGCATATTTATGACTAGGGCTGTCACCTACATATCCATTGTAGAAAGAACATAACAGCTCTTGTAGCCTACTTTGAGAGTTTCTGCTGCGCAATATTTGTTTTTTTAATAATTCAAAGAGAACTGGTGTGGAAATTGCTTTCTGTGTAGCCTGAAGCTTTTGATATGCTGTTTGCCAGCATTCCATTTACTATCTTGGTTGAGTTTCTACTTTGGTTAACATGTTAGTTCCTGTAATCTCTTAGGATTAATTCCAGAAGACAGGTATGAAAACAAAAACATCCTGAAGATGACAAGACAGTTATTTAAGAACTTTCCTTGGCAGCAAAATTCCATCACTATAAACTGATTTCTAAGAAATCCACAAAGATCTACTATAAACTCATAAGTTTATTTTCCTTCTGCTCAGAAGGTTTATCATAAAAAGGATGATCAAACAGAGACATGATTAGTTTAGGTTGTGCCGTTATTAACTGCAACTGTTAGTAATGCATTGGTTAAGAATATGAGCTGCTATTGTGTTATATCCTGTAGACCTAAGCTTGAAGACGTGAGCCTCTATTTGCAAACTGCATGACACATACATCATTTAACCAGATCAGTGGTCCTGTGTCATTTGAAAAGAAATACTTGTGCTTAGCAAGTCTTACCTGAAAAGTTAACTAAGCAAACTCTTTTTCACCTGTTTGTAGAACACAAGCAGATACGACTAGTAAGTGATGATTTTCTCTGCGCTGGAAGACTGGAAGTATTTTATAATGGAACCTGGGGAACTGTCTGCTCAGATAAATTCAACCAGAAGTCTGCAGGCGTAGTCTGCAATCAATTAAGATGTGGTAAAGCTTCTGACTACAAAGTTGATGCAGTTTTAGGAGAGGGCTCTGGCACTATCTGGCTAAGAGATGTAGAATGCCTTGGCCATGAATCCAAGCTCTGGGCATGTCCTTCTTCTCCATGGACTGCAGAATACTGCCATCACAGTGAAGATGTTGGTGTGATTTGTTCAGGTTAGTATGTGATTGGACATTTAATTACATCAATATTTAGTGCTTGCTTTTGTTTCTCTGGCATTAAATTTGTGGCTTTGTTTGATTTATCAGCAACCATAAAAACTTTCTGAAAGGTATCTAAGTGAATGCTAATACATTTATAGTCTTCATCTTCTTCCCTTATACATTCTGATGCTAACAGAATTCTGTCCTTAGTTACCATTTTCCAAACCTGTGTGAAAGCAGATGTTAGAATAATGAATGTAGTGAAAAGGAATCCCTTAGCCATTTGTTATAGACTGATATGTGCCATCATTAGAATAGGTTACTGCAATCTGTCTTCCCGGATAAGACTGTATGCAAGTATATGAATCTCCATGCCAGAATCACATAATACTAATCTGCTGTTAAAAAATAATTAGCATGATAATAAAAGTTTACACAAACTAGCTGCTGAAATGTTATTTTTTTATAGCCAGTACCCATTCAAAATGACACACATGCTATTTTTATGATAACAGAGTTGACTTATTAATGCAGAAGTATTTGTTTTGCTAGGATTAAGCATAGTATAAATGAATGCATATTATGTATTTTACAAGATTGCATTAGCACTTGACAACAAACTATAGCAATATAATGCGCATATACTTTGTTAAAAATGGAGTACTTATAACTTGCTATTTGGGTTCCTAGTAGCAACACTGATTATGCCATAATACATGACAGGTATACCACAAATAAGCTCAGTTTTAGAATATGCTTGCCACTTAGGATAGGATACTTTAAGTACTGCACTCGGAGGACTTCAGGTAAAAATGCAGCTTCAGGCAACAGTAAGGGATAGTCTCAAAGAAGAAAACATGGTTACAGCACATAGTTTTGTCAGCAGTAAGTGAAAGTCCAAGAGAGACACATATACTTTTAGAGCACAAGGGAAGACAAGAAAGACTTTTTTTTAATGTAGTTAATTTCTTAACTTTGTGAGTGAACTAGGCTGTCTTGGATTCTTTTCATTCACAACCCATGCTTTGAAGAAAGGGTTAAATGCAATACTTAAGGACAGCTTAGTGTAACCAGTTAGCATTGCCATTGGCATCAACCCCCTTTTCCCCATCTTGAACATGGGCTTGAGGTGTCACATAAATAATGAGAATTACCAAGAGACAATGCTTGCACTGCCAAATGTCTTTCCTTGCTGAAGTTATTTCTTATGTACAAAATGCACACACATGCACCCTCACACCTATAGCCAATTCAGAGTGCCCAGCCCATCTACTGTATGACCCTGGAATGTTGAAGGAAACCATAGCAACCACAGAAAACACATGGGATCATAGGCAGGACATGCAGATGCCACACAGAAGGCACACTAGATGAGACTATGTAAATCCACCTATTTGTCAGGTTGAAAGAAACCATAAAACCTGGAGAAAAGCTATGCAGATGCTGGAAAAACATAGAAAACTCCACACAGAGAGTGATTAGAGGTCAGAACTGTGAAAAGAGAGCTCTTAACCAAAATGTAACCAGACATTCGGCTTTTATGAGGCCTCATTCATTTGCAGAGACAAACTATAATCCCAGCATCCACATTAGTGAGTGATGCTCAGGGAATATGTAATCTTCCATTCTTTTCTTGCCTGGAAAATAGTGACAAATGGAGTCAGAAGGAGATTGTCAATCGTTAAAAAGAATATACAGTACCTTTAAAGACATCATATTTTCTGCCTAAATGAATGGTAGTGGCATCCGTAACACTCAGCTTCACAGAGTTAGAATCACAGACAAGGGTGAAAATAACAGAGGGGCAGAGATTCCAAAACAGGGACAGATTTTAAGTATTGCTTCCATCAGCTTAGAAAATTGCTAGAATCATAGGTTTTACATCAGAATGAATTTTCTTAAGGATATGAAATGTAAAGCACAAATGCCTACCATTATTTAGTAAATGCAGTGCTCGCTGATTTCCTAGAAAGCCACTAATTTTATGGGTGCAAACCAAAAAATAAGAGGCAGAAATATGGACATTCTGAAAAATTTTGGACAGTTGAGATATATAGTGACAGCGTTGATTTTGACAGTCTGCACACAGGCTCATAGCAAGTATCAGACATAGATGACCATTGATGGGGTGAAAGTCTAAGGACATTTGTGGATACTGCCTTATTTGACAAGGGTAGGTTTTCATATATCCTGTATTTCATTCATTTGTAGGAATACAGATTGTTTTGTTTTGTTTTTTTTTTTTGTTCTTTTTGTTAATAAATTCCTGGGTGGAAATCAAACAGACTAGCATTTGATGTTTTTTTTTTTTGTATTTATACTTCTCTGAGAACTTAATAATGAATAGTAAAAATGTACTAGATTTTGACTTATTCAATAGAAATGTGAAAAAATACCAAGCTTGATCTAAGATGCGTTTCTTTCCTCTTAAAGTCAAAGGACACCTACAGACAATATAATAACAGGCAGCTGTATATTAGGGAAAAGACATTGGTCTGTATAAGCTGCTTTTACAAGTGTGATTTTATATGGAGTTTATGCACTGGAATAAAGCTAGCACAGAAATGGAATAACAAGAATGCCATGTAGTTTCAATTAGAATTTAAACTCAGTGAAACTTTCCCAAGATAAGTACTTATTATTCATTGTAGTTTTCTTGGATTGCTCTTAACAGCCAACAAAATGATGGCTAGTCCCTTCTTTATGGCAACTTGGAGATAGGAGTATAGTATCTCATCTGTATTCCTGGGGACATCTGGAAAAGCTCTGTAAGTCAGACTGGATGGTTGAACCTTCACTTTCAGTAAATACCATACATAAGGAATATCACTGCAGTGGAGATCTCTGTAATAGTCATATGTTGAACTATCCTTATAGTAATGGTGTAACTGTTTTCCTGTGTATTGACTTACATACAATGCAGAAAAAGTGGTTATAACATTGGGAAAACATGTCTAAAATGTGAAGAAAACAGTTAGGCCATCTAATTATTTTCATCAACATTTTCCGTGCTGGGTAGGGAAATTGACTTACTTTGCAAAAAAGAAGTCTAATATGTTGGATACCAAACTTTTCTGATTATTACAAATAAAATAATTATCTACACACACATTGAAAGAGAATTATCCTTGTATGCAAAAAGGTAATATTGATTATGTGCATCTAGCAAAAGGTCACCTGATTCTTTCAAAACACTTTCTTACTTGGTGGTTGACAGCCTCAACAGAATTAAAGTTCATTGGTAGGTAATTTCTACAAAGCCAGAGAATATTTTATATCTTAAGTTCACTTTGACAGGTTATGCTGTATAAAGTTTAATTATAACAGGCACTCACGTTGTATATTTTATGTAATATAGTTATGCTTTTTGAATTACAATGTATTCAGTATAATTGTATACAATATTCATTAATTATTAAAATAAAACATAGTTTGTATGTGCTCATTTCTAGTCATTTGCAGAGTTAGCATTTTGTGGTTATCGTTTTCCTTTCAAAAGGGGTAGTCTTTTGTTAACTGTGTTTTAATTTGCAGAAACTATTTGCTAATGACAGTTACAATTTCATTTTAAATGATATACATACTAACATGAATAAAAATTAATCTCTTTGCAGACAAAAAGCCGCATCCAACTCTACCACCTACCACTCAAAGAATAACAACGGATTTGGCTTTGGCAACAACTACCTCAAAAGGAGGTATGAGATACTGTGACTCAGCCCATCTGTCTTAAAGATAATTTAATGTTTAAAGTGGGTAGTAAGAAAAAAAAAACATCAAAAGCATTCTTACATCTGAATTAGTCTACAGAGTACATTTTATAAACAAAACCAAACAGCTGATTTTGAAGTAGGGAATCTTTGAAACAATGCTGATAGTAGCCTGGCTTTAAATAGTCTAAAACACTGTAGTTTTTATTTAAGGAGGAAAAGAGCATACTTAAATGTCACCAAACATCATTAGAAAAGACTTTCCTTATCTTCTTGCAGAACACCTTAAAAATACTTATTTTGTTGAATGGCAGCTGAGAGCTATGCATGTATAGGAGGACTGTCCCTCATATTTCCATTTGTAATTCAACTAGATATCTCAGTGATGTTCTGGTACTTTAAATTAATGAGTCATACTTAAAATACTGTAAGCGATGCATTTAGAAACCATGTGCTTACTAGTTAGTTGCTGCTATACTAGGTTTATGTAGCTTACACATCCATTGTAATAGAGTAATGCACCTATCTAATGCCAGAATTTTATTACTGTATAAATTGCACTTCTTGCTTATAAATCCAAGAACACAGAAGAGTAGATGTAATGGACCCTTTCCTTTGTAAGTGGATATGAAGGTTTTGTTTGAGCTTTTTTGCTTACGTGCTTTATCCTATTGCATTCTACCTCATGCCCAACATCCATCACCAGGCCTAGCAACTTTTCTTTTCTCCAAGCCTTTCTATGATGTAAGTTGGGCTTGGTGTGGAACCTAAAGATGGGCTGGGGGGAGGTCTAGCCATAATCTTTAACCTGAGGGTTATTTCTGATGATAAAACCAGCATTTTCCCCTCCCCTGCAGTATTTGGTATGTCCACAGAAGGGTGTGCAGTGAGAATGTGTTGATGTATTTCTCCCACATCAAATGAAGTCCATCCAGGGTTCTCCACCTATTCCCATATTCTTGTAATGCTTCCCATTACATCCCAGATGAGGTTGTGGTGGCACTGCCCCTGTATGTTTGTATTCCGATCCAGTATAGCACATACATACAAATATTTCAAGCATGGGCATTAATACAGTTCTAGCTTGCCAATATACCGAAACACTTATTCCCATAAGTGTCAAGGCTGTTCTTAAAAGTATCTAAACTAGTACTTGCTTTAATGTAATTTGGTAGTCTGTTTCAAGCATCAGCTGCTCTATCAGAGAACCAATTAGTACACTTCTCATTCCTATGGAATCTTCTAAAAGTGGTTGTGTGTGTGTGTGTGTGTGTGTGTGTGTGTGTGTGTGTGTGTGTGTGTGTATGCATGCATGTAAAAACAGAAAAATAGAAGTGCATGTATCCATTTAGTCCAGAATAAATCATTTTTAAATGTTAAAGACAATATGGATATCTAGAAGGAAATCTGCAAAACATGATTATATTGTATATGGAAGAATCAGAATAAAGATTATAAATGATTATAAATGACAGCCAAGAATAGTTAGTATCCAAAATATTTCTTATTGAATAATTTAAGTTATTGTGAGATAAATTTTAATTTAATTCCACCATATTCCTAATCAGTCATATAAAAGGGATTTGCATACCAAGCGCTATTCAGGAACACTATCATCATGTAATTAGGTGTTTTTTTTAATCTTTTCTAGCTTCACGTTATGTGGCTAGATATGCATTTAAAATAAATGTTTTGCACCCTTCATCTTCACCCTTTTTTATTATTTCTCTGAACCAAAATATGTAGGAAGGAACTTATCTCTTCACTGCCGTATAATTTTATTGTTCCATGCTATAACCATTATCCACATCTAATATTTCCTACATTGCTCACTGTGTTATTTATCAACTGTTTCATCCTGATCTCATTGTGACAGAATAACTTCTGCAGAAATGTCTTGATCCTCTCTATATCTCCATTTGCCTTTGCAATATGCATGCTATCACATTTATTTAACTCTATCTTTCTCACTCCCTACCATTCTTCAACATCTTCCCTGTGTAGTTTCTTCTTTAATTCACCTTCTATCATAAAGCAAGTTTTCCTCAAATCATTATCTTATAACTATAACAAATTTTCCTTTTTTCCAGACGTGCAGCTGACTCAACCAGCACCCAGTGCCGCTACTGTGAAGCAGCACCGCACCCCCTCAGCAAAAAATAAATAAATAAAAGTTATATACAATATTAAGCTGATTGCTACATTGTAGTGATTGGCTTATTACAGATCCACTCTCAGCTCCTCCACTGAAGAGCAAACAAAGGATGTTTCATCTACTAGCACACAAATCAGGAGGCCAGATGTACAACATGCCCCCTCCCCACCTAGATATTCATGTCCCATTTCTGTGCACTGCCTCTGGCCATCCTACATTTTATTGAACAAATAATAATAATTTCTTGTTATAAACTGCAGCAAACTGCTTTCTACAACTGTAGCAAACAGTTGCTACAGTTTATACCCTACCTATGTGGAGTGCTAGATGCTCATGTTTTATTTAAAAAAAATCTTCTAATAAAATGTAGCAAACTGCTTGTTGCAAATATAGCTCACATTTGCTACAGTTTGCTACAGTTTATACCCTTCATGTAGCACTACGCTTGCTACAATTTGCAAGCAGTTGCTACAGTTTTGCCTTTTGAATAACTATAGATCTTTCTTTAGCTATGTCAAGAAGTTAAGAACTAATACCTGATGATGTTTGGAGCTAGCCCACAATACTACTATGTTCTCTGACCCCAAGGAATAGCTAATATCCTACCTAATACATGTAGTGCAAATTTTACTTTATCCACAGTTACAGCTATTAAATGGGTTCCACAATCCCAGCCACACCTTTAATTACTATGGAAAAAGTTCTCTCAGCCCTTTCAAAAACTAAGAATACTTCATCCATAGGCCCTGATAACATGCCAGGTTGCCTGATCATCATTGCCAAATATGGTCTTTTTTAACCTTTTTACTTTAACCCTCTCCACTGGTTATATTCTTGAAGCATGGAAAACAGTCATTGTAATGCCATTACACAAGGATGGCTCAATCACAGACAGTGGTAACTGTAGATCTATTAGTCTCACTAGCATCATATGTAAAGCTAAGGAACGCAAATTATTTCTGACCTCATTAATCTGGACATTGAAAATCTTTTAACCCTGGACCATCATCAACTCAGCTTTATCTAAGGATGGTCTTGCCTCTTTAAACTCATTAATTTCTTTGAAATAGTAACTAAAGCACCAGATAATGGTGATGCAGTGCATACAGCAGATCTAGACCTGGTTAAGGCCTTTGACACTATTTTCTATGCAGGCATTATTCATAGAGCTGTACATCTTAATATAAATCCATATATTGTGTGGTGGATAGCTAACTGGCTGTTTGAAGAAACTTATGTTGTTAGAGTCAGAGGTGCTACTTCTGAAGGAAAAAAATGTACCAGTCGTGTACGAAATGATTCAGTTCTGGGCCCTTTCCTATATAGCATTTATTTCTCAGACCTTCAGACCAGCACTCCTGGCCTATGGCTAACTAACTTTGCAGGCAGATGATTCACAATTGCTCCAGCATGGGCTAGACTGTGTTAACAATTGGAGCATGGAAAATTGCCTTGAGTAAAATGTAAAATATGTAGCATTGTTCAGTCTGGTAAACAAAACAGTTTCACTTTCCATATAGGTGATGCACCCCTCCAGTAGGTCTGTTGTAAGGCATTTTGGTAATCTTGTTGATAATTCCCAATCATTTGGACATCATGACTCCACAGTAGTTCAGAGAACCTTTTATCTGGCTCATCTAATTTCCAAAGGCATCTCGACTAGAACCAAAGAAATCTTAATTCTCCTTTACTCATATCTTACCAGACCCATTATTGAATATAATACACCTTTTGGTATGTATTTGTGTAAGCGTATGACACAACATGAGAGACCTCAGAGATTTATAAACCTAAAAGATCACTGGCTTCAAAAGACTTAGTTATCAGGAGAGACTGTCATCCCTTCTTCTGTACTCAGTCTCTCACGGACTCCTCACTGGTGGTCTATGCCTAGCCTTTCGAGTCATGATAGCTCCAATCTTATTTGACTTCCTATACCTTCATAGAACTAATGGTACCTCACATACTCAGTTAAAGGAACTAAACCTTTAACAACAGGTAAATAAGACATGTTGGCATGATAGATTCATATCCCAACATATGCCACACCTTTGGAACAAACTCCCACTACACATCAAGCAGAGTAGCACCCTTGTTATCTTCAAGGTAAACATAGAAAATTGAATGGCCAGTCTCAAGTCCCCCCCACTGAATCTTGTCTTGCCCTCCTTGAGGTTAGGGGTAACTCTTGAATAGAATTTTTTGGATAGGCTTGTAATGGTCTGCAGAGTGGTTGCCAACTGCCTACCTATGGACCTGTGATTACTGAAACAAAGATAGGCAATTTTTTGATGTATGAGCATCTTACAGAAAAATACAGTGGCATTATGGTCATAGGGTTTTGGGTCACTTATATATTTCGAATGAAGTGAGAGAAAACAACAATATTATAAAAGAAGGGAAAGTTATAAAAACACTTTCAGGAAAAGTGTTGCAGACAGATGAAATTAATCAGACAGTTTTGGAATGAATATTATACTATGACAGCTTTTTGTAAATCCTGGACAGAGTGGCAAGTTATATTTAAAGAAAAGTACAGAGTTGTATCTCTATACATGGAAATTAATTTAAGGAAAGAAGAAAAATATGGCTACAAAAAGATGAGAAAAAGTATGTTGAATAGTTTAGAAGAAAATAATAGTCATTTTTTGTAAAGAAATCTGGAATTATATGAAGAACAAAAAGAAACTCGGAATTATTTTATAAACAAAAATGGTGTTTTAGTGAAAAAAAGGAAGCAGTATCACCCACCATACATGGCAAAATTGTGAAATGTGACAGTTGCGTAAAAAGGGAAATGAAAGATAAGAAAGGGTAATAAAGTATAATCCAAAAGATATTACAGCTATCATGAAGATTTTTGTCAGAGAGATTTATAGAGAAAGCATAGCTGAAGGTAACAACATATGGATTATGAAGAATTTTTTTGTAGAAGCAGTTAAAAGTTTGCAAGGTAAGACTACTTTGATGAACTGGATAGAGTATTTAATGTATTAAAAGTGGGGTCATTACAAGGGAAGGATGATACATATATATATATATATATATATATATATATATATATATATATATATATATATGGGTCTACTTCTTTTGACCTAACTTTCATTTGCCTGACACTCATTTTCCTGACCCCATTTGACTGAAATTTCATTTGCCTGACACTTCATTTGCTCGACACTTCATTTGACCGACAAGTATTATTAGCAAGGAAATGCAATATGCCCCCTTCTCCACTGTAGTGCGACCCTGGAGTTAGAATATATAGTTAGGGGGGGTGTGGGGGGCACAGCCCCCCACAACGGGGGGTGTGGGGGGCAAAGCCCCCCACTTCATTTCATATGATATTGTTAACTTTTGATGTAATATTGCTTAGTAAAAGAAAAGTAACTGGGGGCCCCCCACACCCCCCTAACTATATATTCTAACTCCAGGGTCACACTACAGTGGGGAAGGGGGCATATTGCATTTTCTTGTTAATAATTCTTGTCGGTCAAATGAAGTGTCGGGCAAATGAAATTTCAGTCATTTGGTCTCAGGCAAATGGGTGTCAGGCAAATGGGAGTTAGGTCAAAAGAAGTAGACCCCATATATATATATATATATATATATATATATATATATATATATATATATATATATATATATGGTTTCACTTCATATTCTCGAAATGCTGAAATCTTGAATTTCAGCATTTTGAGACCATAAAGCCGAAACCATTAGAACACCAAAACATCAAAAACCCGAAACCAGAAAACCGAAAACACAGCATACACTACACCACACACAAACCACAACATCCACAACACAAAACAAACACAAACCAACAAAAGACCAAACACGCAAACACCTGCACTATAAAAAAGCAGGGGCAAGCCTCCCCTGCACCCCCCCACATTCCCCCCTATTTATATATACCAACTCCGAGATCACACAAACAGTAAAAGACAGAACACTCACACCCAGACATTCCACAGTCCCTCACACACACACACACACACACACACACACACACACACACACACACACACACACACACACACACGCACACACACACACACACACACACACACACACACACACACACACACGCACACACACACATATCACACATACACAAACAGCAACACATCCAACAGTCACACACTCATACATTAACCTAGCTACCCTAACCCACACACACACAACTTGAAAGCAAAGTGGCAGACACTCAAACTCCCACCCAAAACCCTTAAAAACAGTCACTTACCTTACACTGCATGGAAACCCATACACCACATCCAACAACATCCCAAGTAAATACCACACGTCACATAACGTAAAGCCATAACCGTGAATTTGAGATATTCAAGTTCGTGATTATGCACTTTCCACATTTTAAACTTTCGGCTTTATACTGTCGAAATGCTGAAATTCAAGATATCAGCATTTCGGCAATATGAAGTGAAATCTATACATATATATGTGTGTGTGTATATATATATATATATATATATATATATATTTTTTATTTTATTTAACATTTGTTGACTGGGAATGTCCGACTAGGTTCCACAGAGCCTGTTTTCAGTGGAGGCCCAGGGAGAAATGCTCCAGATGCATGTCTTTGGAATGTGGGAGGAAACCGGAGTACCCAGAGGAAACCCACATGAACACAGGGAGAACATGCAAACTCCACACAGAAGGCACCCCAGCTGAGAATCGAACTGGAGAACCTCTTGCTGTGAGGTGACAACGTTAACTGCTACACCACTGTGCCACCCTATAAATGTATATATTTATTATATATATATATATATATATATATATATATATATATATATATATATATATATATATATATATATATATATATAGATATATAAACTGATGAAATGAAATGAATAAACCAGCGACAAAAACAATGCACTACGGGAGTCCTTTGCACGAACACAAGCAGTAACAATCCATAACGCATTTTTTATTGAAAGCAAAAAAAAAAGGCGTTTTCGCTACTGACACGTAGCTTCCTCAGAGGTTTAAAATCAATTAACAAAATAAGTTAAAAACATTTTAAACTCTGTGTCACAGGAAGTGACAACATATTCTCATCAACCTTTTACTACGTGATTATGTTGTCACTTCCTGTGACACAGAGTTTAAAATGTTTTTAACTTATTTTGTTAATTGATTTTCAAACCTCTGAGGAAGCTACGTGTCAGTAGCGAAAACGCCTTTTTTTGCTTTCAATAAAAAATGCGTTATGGATTGTTACTGCTTGTGTTCGTGCAAAGGACTCCCGTAGCGCATTATATTTATATATATATATATATATATATATATATATATATATATTACTGTAAGGCTTATATGAAAAAAGAGAAACAAATTATATAAAAAACTGTAGTCATGTACACTGAATAACACAGACTATAAACTATTAATGAAAATATTACAAAGTTTGTGAAGGTTGTGCATGAAGTATTGTTACAAATATATGGACTGAAAGGTAGAATAAGTCATAAATTATTAACTATGATAAAGGGCATAGGAGATGTCCTATTGTACTGAGGGGATGGTGCTAAATTAATGATGGGAGACATAAGCAAGGCATTTGATTACATTTCTCCTAAATGTTTATGGGTCATTTTGATGCAATATGAGCTTAAATGAAAAATACTGACGTATTAAGGATGGCATATGATATTACCAGGGTTAGAGAAATGGTTAATGGATGGTTTACTGAGCCATTATATGTGAAAAGATGTGTAAGACAGGGCAGCCCTATAAGCAGTGTAGTATTTTGTTTTGTGATGAATGTTTTTGTTTGTGTGAGTGATTTATTGGGTAAGGGGCACCCAGATTATGAAATTTTGTTGGCATTCCTAATTTTTATCATATGTAGGTGATGTGGTTATTGCAAGAAGAAGTTGTATGAAAAATGGTGATATTATTGAATGATACTTTAAAAGTCAGACTGAAGATACTTTTATAATCAAAACATGGAATTACATAGAGTAGTGTTTGGTAAAGTTGAAGTAAAGAAACAGTGAAGGCGATGGCAGAAAAAAATAAAAGGAATAGGTACTTTCTGGAAAACATTTAGGCTATCATTTAAAAATAAAAGTGCATTTGATTAATTCTGTTATTTTATATAGGTTAAGTTATATAGGAAGTGTATATAGGGGTCCAAGTGAAAAAGAAACAGAAACAATGCAGACGGTGTTTATTGTCATATGGGGATCAAGACTGAACCTAATAAGGGGGGGGGTATACCTGGAAGAAGAAAGAAGAGGGTTAGGGTTTATAACATCTTTACACTTATACTGGGTGTTGAGATGTAGAGAGGTAGAAAAAAATAGCTTGATAACTATAATTTTTGAAGTTATGTATGGGGTATTTTGAGATAAAGCGAAAGAAGTGAAAGCGTAAAAAAGTTTATGAATGAGGAATTTAAAGAATACTAGAAAATAATTATTATGGAAAATAAATAGCGAAGCATTGAAAAAATAGGAAAGGATGGTCACATAAAGTGATATATATATATATATATATATATATATATATATATATATATATATATATATATATATATATATATATATATATATATATTTATATATTTATATTAATCCTTAGAAAGGATTGGTAAATGAGGTTAGTCGAGCTATAAGTGAAAGGAGGCCAAAATTTGGTTGTGTTTATGTGTTTCAGGATTTCTTATGGAGACCAACGAACAACAAATTATCTGTAAAGGAGAATATATTGTACAAGAGAATTTGTGATGGGCTGTGTATATATTGTAATCAAACAAAAACATAACTATTTTAGGATGAGAATGAATAAAGAAATTTTGGGATTGGGTATGCAAAGAAAATATTCTTAAGACCTTAAAAAAGCACAAATATGGTTTTGTATGGATATTACAGGAAAAATATGTTGATACAAGGGAAAAATTATTTGAAGAATGTTCTGAGTGATATGGGAAATCTGGAATGAAAGAATAAATCAAGATTTGTTTAATAAAAGATGGACTCCTGTCAACATTTTGGAAAGGATATTATTTCGGTTATGGAAAAAAGGGTGGGGTTGGAGGTCAGGGTTAATAATTGAATTAAGTTTTTGTTTTTATTTTGGTAGATTTGGAAGGAGTTATGTCACTGTACATGTATATTGTGCATATTCAAAATATAAATATTGTGAATATTGTAAATACTGTAAATGTCATGCAAATATCAATCTCCACTCCGGTCCAGCTGGTGAATCTGGGAATCTTGAGGCAATGTTACAACTGCCTCATGTACACAGACAACCCTCTCCTCCTCCCAACAAATTCCAACACATGTGAGAGATGCAACCATATAGCCAAACTGGAGGCTAAGCTCTCTCAACTCAGTAATGGCATAACCAGTCAGAAGGAGAAGGAAACCACACTCACTACAATTCCAGTCTCACATAGACCTACCACGACAGCAAACCAAACACATAATCACACAAAAACATACTCGGAGGCTCTAAATAAAGATCTGCCTAAGCAGCAGAGACCTCCAAAGCAGACACCCAAGCAACCACTACCCCAAAACAAAACACGTGCAACACATATCTCACAAAGCCAGTGTGCCGAACAGTCACAGCCCTTAAGGTTAAACAACACACCTGATACACTTGTAATAGGTAACTCTATCGTTAGGCACACTGACGTCCCACTCACCAGGCTGAACAAGGAGAAGGTCACGGTGAGCAGCCTGTCAGGCGCTAGGATCCGCCACATAACACAAGCACTCAGATCACTCCAAGGCAAGTACAAATATGACTCAGTCATTGTCCATGCTGGTGTGAATGACCTGAGATGTACCTCCCTGGACTACATGAAAAGAGACATAGAGGAGCTCTCTGAGCATGTAGCCCAGGCCGGTATGACCCTGACCTTGAGTAGCATCTTACCCTCACCAAGAATGATGCCACAATATGAAGACAAGATCATCAATTTCAACAATTGGCTTAAGTACTGGTGTCATTCAAAGGGGATCCAGTGCCTGTCAGCCTGGGATGATATGCTCGACAAGCCACGATGCTTCACTAAGGATGGCTTGCACCTGTCACCCGTGGGCTTTCGGATATTGGCAAAGGCTCTTGCTACCCCCATAGTGCCTTTTTTAGGCAAGGCTCAAAAGACAAACCCACCTCCATAGGTATCACAAGGGATAAGAAACTAAGAGTAATGCTACTCAACGCCAGAAGTCTAAACCTCAAGATGCATGCACTCGAAACTCTCCTTAGCATGGAGAACATCAATATCTGTGCAGTAACAGAAACCTGGTTCAGGGCTCCCGAGAGCACCCCAGCACTACCAGGTTATACCTCATACCATGCTTTTCGGCCCCAAAACTTGGACCGAACCACAAAAGGAGGGGAGTATCGATATTCATCAAAGATACCCACACCTCCAGGTTGGTGGCAAAGCACAAAGCATCAGAGACTATCCATGTGCAACTAACAGTGGGTAAAACTGCCTTCCAGTTTATAGCCTGCTACAGACCACCCTCCCAAACCCAGGAACCCCACTCGGCCTTCCTGAGAAAACTGGAAAATATGAAGGTCTCTCCAAACACCATTATATTGGGCGACTTCAACTACCCAAACATAGACTGGGAGCATTACTCTAGCTCCAACACCCTAGCCCAAAGGTTCCTAGAATTCATAAACTCAAATGCTATGGAACAACTGGTTACCACTCCCACAAGAGAGGAAAACATACTGGACCTGATCATCACCAACATGGGGACTCTATGCTTCAGACCAGAAGTGTATCCCTCACTGGTAAGATCAGACCATAAACTGATCTCACTGGATATTCACATCCCGACCCCACCCCCTGCCCTGAAAACCACAGTGAAAAACTTCTCCAAAGCAAATTTCACATTCCTCAAAACCAAGGTGGAATCCTTCAAAGCCCCCGGGCCTGTGGAAAATACGGCCCAGATCACAGAATCCTTTATAAATGCATTCTATGAACACCTTCAGGAATGCATGGATCATGCAATCCCAAATAAAACCAAAACCCAATCCTCCAAAGGCAGACGTCCTGTCTGGTGGACCCCAGCCATAAACAAACTATACAATAGAAGGAGGAAGCTACTACATGATATAGCAAAATCCCAAAAAGGGAAGGCATCTCTGATCAGTATTAGCAAAAAACTAAGGGCGCTCATAAAATCGTCTAAGGCCAGCTTTGAGAGAAAAATTGCACAGGACACTAAGGATAATCACAAGGCTTTCTTTAGTTATGTTAGGAACCTGGGTGGGAATTCCCAGATATGCTCAGAATTAGTCCAAAATGACAAAAAAATACACCGAACCCACAGACATTGCCAACATCCTAGCTAACAGGTTCAGCACAAACTCCCCCCCTCCCCACCAAAAGGGCAAATATCTATCCCAGCAGAGTGCTGCCCCGCTGACATCTCAGATGCTCAGGTAAGAGCTGCCCTCTCCAAAGCAAAAAACACAGCATCAATGGGACCAGACGGTGACCCGGGCTGCATCCTACATGAACTCCAAGAAGAGCTAAACCCAAACATAAAACTACTGTTCAATCTCAGCCTTACTACAGGATATGTACCCAAACAGTGGCATACAGAAACAGTGGTCCCTCTCCACAAAGGTGGTGCCTCAACGGACCCTGGAAACTATCGCCCCATAAGCCTGACTAACTTGGTCTGCAAAGCTATGGAAAGGATCATCATGGACCTCATAAATAAAGTTACTGGAGACCTACAGACACTGGATCCTATCCAGTTCGGCTTTGTTAAGGGCAGATCCTGCCTCTTAAACCTGGTCGACTTGTTTGAAACAGTCACCAAGGCCATTGACGAAGGGAAGGTGGTCCACACAGCCTACCTGGACCTCGCAAAAGCCTTCGATACAATACCCCACTCGGATATTATAGATAAGCTCACCAGCTTAAATATAAACCCCTATGTCACTAGATGGGTTGCAAACTGGCTCAAGGACAGAATCCACATGGTTAGAATTGCTGGAGCCATGTCAGACTCCAAACCAGTTACAAGTGGCGTCCCACAAAGCTCAGTCCTGGGACCTCTCTTGTTCGGTATATATTTCTCGGAGGTACAGGTCAACACAGAAGGACTGTGGCTGACCAAGTTCGCAGATGACTGCAAACTGGGCACCATAATCGACTCTCCAGCCGACACAAGCATCCTCCAAAAGGGCCTCATAGAAACAGACAACTGGTGCCAGAGCCATGGCCTCAAGCTAAACGCCAAAAAGTGTATAGTCATCCCCTTTGGCAAAAACAAAGGGCCCACAAATTACCACATAGGTGGTAATCCATTAAGTACAGAAGAATTAATTAGGGACCTGGGGACTCAAGTTGATAGCAATCTCTTATTTGACAACCACGTGGCCAAAGTGGTTAGAAAAACATTTTATATAGCCCACCTAATCATGAAGGGATTCACATCTAGATTAGGGGAGGTCATTGTGCCTCTTTACTCATCCCTCATCAGGCCCATAATCGAGTACAATGCCCCTTTTGGGATGTACCTTACCAAACACCTGCAGCAACTGGAAAAACCCCAAAAGTACCTCACCAAGAGGATCAAAGGGCTCAAACAGATGCCATATGCTGCCCGATTAAAGAAACTCCAGCTCTACTCAGTGGCATACCGCCTGCTCAGAGGCGACCTGTGCCTGATGTATAAAGCCATGTCCAACCCGGAATTAAGGGACATGCTGCACCTCAAAAAATCCAAATCCCATCGAGTTACACCCTCAAGAGACTTGAACCTCAGCACTGAAATAAATAGGACATGCTGGAGGGACAGATTCATAACCCAGAGGCTCCCTTCACTCTGGAATAAAATCCCAGTCCAGGTTAGGCAGAGTCCCTCATTGACTCTCTTCAAGAGGAATCTTGATGAGTGGATGGGAGATTGTAGGTTTACCCCGGGTATCACTTCTGTGTCACTGTTAGACAGAGGCACAGTATACTAACCTCAAAAAAGGGCATAGCAAAATTAATTTAAAATGGGTGGCGAAAGCCAAACATACTCTGGCTAGGCTTATAAATGCCCTAGGGCAGATAGCCTAGTATGAACCTATGAACCTAAATATGGAAACTGTTGTAAAATAGTGTAAAGTTATGTAAATTGCATGTGTAAGTTATATAAATAGAAAACCCTACTCTTTTTGATGGGTGCTATGGGATCTTTAACATCCACCAGAGCTATTGCAAACACTAGCAGCTTGCATTCGCCTTAGAATTTATTTAGACAAAGTTTATTACCATTTATGTGCGCTTCAGAGAAATAGATTCAATTGAGTGTCTAAAACAAATTATTGAGGAACACCACTAGTTACATTTTGCTTTTTGGACACATACCATTTATTTTGATCAAAGTGTGCTGTGACTGATATCCAGTTTGCAATAGAGTGAACTATAAAGAGTTTGATGTTTATCTGGGTTAATTTTTGTATGATATAAGAATGAGGAATGACATCAAATGCTTTGTTTAAATCTAGATAAGCTGTGTGGATCCTTCATCTAGGGTCTTGGTTTCTTTTTCAATGACGTTAACAAGTACAATCTGTGATTGAGAGAGGTCTGGAGTCTATAACTCTTGTATATCATTACTCATTAGTTCTGCAAGAATTTGTTCCATAGCTTTACAGATAAGTCTATTGTGACTGAATGGCCTATGGTTACCTCCATCACTGGAATAGCTACCTTTATGGAGTATTCAGACATATATAGCGTGGATAACTCTCATTAGAAGTTTCTTAGGAGAGGTTTGGCTAGGTGATGCTTTAGTCTTATCTGTATTTTGAAGGGTACTGTCTGGCACCAAGGGCATGCTACTTTTTGTTTTGGAGCAGGCAGTTGGGGTTACACAATAATGATGATGATGACAGCTTGGCCTGAGCTGATATCGAGGAGATGAGACTATAATAGGTAGAGCAAAACTAGAGTTGAACTTATCACCCAAGATGTCAATTATTGATTCTTTTTCAGCTGGAAGTACCTTCTGCAACGAGTTCATAGTATAGCAAGAGGTTTGGGGGTGGTGGTGTTGCATACATCGCTAAAGAAGACATTATTATTATTTATTTATTTTCTTCTTTTTTAACCGTTGGTAGTTATCTTCATAGGCAGCCTTGGTACCTCCCATTATATTTTTGAATTCCTTACTAATATAGTTAACTTCTTTTTTATGAGCTGGAAGAGAGCATGATTTATATACAGCCATTACTTACATTTCTTGTTATGTTATTTGTTCATCTGATTATATTATCAGATTGTACTCTTTATGCATTTATCATGATGGAAAGGGACAGTTTTCTTTACATTGTGATTTTCTGGCTCATAAAATTCCTTGTTTTGGGCTATGGTATCAGTGTTTGGGTCTACCTGACTTTGTCGAAATCACATATTATCCAATACTACTTTGTCAACACTCAAGATATTGAACTCCCACTTCATTGAAGCAGTGAAACTACAAAGATCTTCCCAGGGTAACTAACCTGTTGTGAGAGATGGTGAACTTTGCCCTTTTCCCAACTGTAGTGTGATCTCTGTATTGGTATATGTAGTTATGGGGTGTGGGAACAGCCCCCCCCCCACATTGAGGGGGCATATCCCCCACCTGGATAGGTCAGGGATGGTGCAGTTTGGGTTTTGTTTCTTTTTGAGTAAGTGGTTACTTACCCTGGAAGATCTTCATAGTCCTGCTGCTTCGATGAAGTGGGAGTTTGATATTTTGAGTGTTGACATAGTGAGATTAGATAATATGGCATTTTGACGAAGTGAGGTAAATCTCAGTGTTCAGGAGTTTAGCTTGATAAGATAGACAGATGTTTTATTTTCAAAAAAAGGCAACAAAATTGAAAAGTCTGGTTTTGCTGATGTCCATGAATGTAGATGACCTATTAGGGCTAATAAGACTGGTCTTGCGGCAGTAGGTGATGGCTAAGAGGTTTAACTATTGTAGGTGATTCCTATGGGACTGAGCAGAAGGCATGGGAGTAAGTTAAGACATTTGGATCATTATTGAAGAGCATAACTATTTGGTCCAGGAATCTGACATTGAATATATCAGGAAAAGCATGGGCATAACAATTGTTGGATGTTATCCAAAGTGGCTGATATTTAGGTAAAGTCTCCTTATAAAAAGATAATTGGTTTAACTTTTGACTGGGAGAGCATGATTAGGAATTCAAATATGTTCTTTCAAAGACATAGAGGGAGTCATGCAATTACTGATAATGTTAATATTTGTTTTGTTGACAGTGCTTTGGACCTGTACTATGTCAAGGTTTAATTCATTTGGCATGAGTCACATAGGTATGAGATCTTTAGTAAATATGGGTACATACTCACTGCAGTACTGAAGTAGTGATAGGTAGTGAAGCCTGATAGAAAGGGAATGTTTTCTGTAAACTAGAGCCACATTTTGGTGATTAAAGAAATGTGTATGTTCTCCAGGTGAAGGAAAGTGTCTTAGCCTGCCATTTTAAAACATGCAGATTCAAATGTGTCAGGTTGTAATGTGCAATAATTTCACTTTTCCTAAAAAGAACACTATGTTGATTGAAAAGGGTTTTGTCAGTGTGTGAAACCCCTTATAAATCAGGCACAGCACATCCCTGGTGAGGCACTGTAGCCAATGGTAGTTGATTTGCATTTAGTCTCATTATGGGTGAGGGCAAAATACTACTCAGCACAAGAGATTTCCTCTCCTTAAGAACATATAATGAGAGCTCACCTATGTCCCTCTGCATCTTCTCCATGTGCACTCATACCATTCAACATGTAGACACTGAACATAGGAATAAAGGTCCTTGAAAAGTAGGTGCATCCAGCTAAAAGTCTGGTTATCTAATTAGCATAAAATATGAATCCCAAATAACACATAGTTCTTTCCACTTCCAGTAGGAATGTGGGACATTACTCAGAAACATATGTTTAAAAACACAGGAACAAAAAAATGATGGAAAACGTAAGCAGATTGTCAAAGAGAAAGTGTAAAATCTGTATACTTTAATGAAGTATATTGCAAAAATTCTACCCCACCAGAACATTAACTTTTACTTCAGAAAAAGGTAGATACAAGATATTCATCTTCTTTCTTTAAATTATTGTTCACACTAGTAAGTTGATCACAAATTGTGGTTTTCTATGCACTTGACAGCTTTAAAAATAATATGTGATGTGCAGCATACAGAAAATTGTGTGAAGGAGTAAATAAATCTTAAAAATAAGACGTACCTCCAAAAATAGGGACATTCTGTACAGAGGTAAAGCAGGCCTGAAAATAGGTGTGCTTCTCCCAAACTGGGGCATTTGATTGGACTGGTTGTATTACATGAAGTAATTCAGCCCAAAATGAACCTTGGCAAAGTTATACCTGGAGAGCCCTTATGGTGTCCCTATTCTAGACCCTGAGAGACAACTGGGAGTCATTCTGTCATTTGCCAGTTTGGTGAGTATATAGTCTGTGAGCCTGAATATGTAGTAGTCATCAAGAATATATTTAGTATTATTATCTGTTTTAAATTTAGGGTCTGTCTTCCTTAAAGGCACCACCTTTTTAGCTTAGGGATTCCTTGTAACAATATGTGCTAAATTGGAGGTAGTATGCAAGTATGTATGCATGTATGTATATATGTATGTACATATGTATGTGAGTAGTGGGTTTGAGTACAAGGCTATGTGTGACTGAGGTGCCCTTTCAAGTGGCTTATAGTTTTTTTTTTTTTACTACTTTTGCATATGTGTGTTTATGTTTACTGAATCAGAGGGATTTGCCAGCAGTTTATGTATGTAAATGAATTTCTCTCAGACAGATTGTATGTAATAACAGTGGACTGAGAGTAAGGAGAAGGCAGGTGATAAACTGAATCATCATGTCTTGGGGGGAGATTAGGCTGACCAAGTAATCAGAATCAGCAGTCTGAGGATCCATATTGGCAGCTGGATAGGTAGGGTTAAGGATAACTATATTAATTTTTCCATAAATTACATAGGTTTCATTTTGTTACCTATTTTCTTTTTCTTCCTTTTTAGCTCAGTCTAGTCTATGCTGCCATCTTTGGATGCTTTAACATGTCTACTGCCTCTTCCTCCATTCTTCCTTTTTATTCTGAACTGTTTCTTCTTCTAAATTTTCAGAAATGTTAATACTTTGTAAAGCAGCATCCTGTAAAGCATTTACTAATACTGAGTTCCTCACTTTATTAAGCCTCAAAACGTATATCTTTTTTCACATTGGGCCCAATTCAGAGATGTTACTGGAAGGCATACATCCTGTGTATGCCTTGCAGTGACCATTTCTGATTGAGAGGCAGACAGATGACAGCACCATGGTGGGCTTTCCTTGTGGTCATGCTAAATATTAATAAGGCATTCAGGAGGAGAGGTATATGCTATTAGTATTTATGGAGCCTAACAATTCAGAATGACTCAGCTGTGTAAATTAACATGGCCACTTATGGCCTCTAGCTTTTACGAATATGGCCAAAAGCTCATGTTCACCCATTACAGGTTAAGTGACAGGGGAGTTTATCAGACAGGTAATATTGTTGGTTGTGTGTATGTGAGGGGTTGCATTTGTGAGTGAACATGTGAATGGGTGTCTGCCTGGGGTGTCATAGTAGGTGGGTTAATGAGAAGGCTGGTTAGATGTCCATGTATGTGTTTGTGAGAGTGTCTATGTATGTACATGTATGGGTGAATGTGTCTGTAAGTGCATTTGGGTGAGGTACTGTAAGTGTTTGTGGTGTGTATGTGTATGTCTTTGTGGACATGTGTGTGTGTGTGTGTGTGTGTGTGTGTGTGTGTGTGTGTGTGTGTGTGTGTGTCTGGAATGAATGTGCGAATTTGTGTATGTGTCTGTTGGGGGGGGCTGTCACACGTGCACACTACCCTAGACTAATAAGCAAATCCTGCAACATTGTTAAGATGAGAACACTAGACAACTAGGGTAATACAGCATGCTGTAACAGCACTTAACACAGATATGGGTCAGGGGTTACACTACACACCAGGGATAACACTTACATTATGCCTTAATGGAACTTAACCAAGATATTGGTTGGGAGGTAGCAAGGCACTATCTACCAGGGATAACTATTTAACATTGTGCCCTGATGGCACTTAAAATGTGGGTTGATGTGAACAATAGTAACTTTTTAATAATATGCTTTAGTGGCAGTTAACCAAAATATGGGTAATGTGAAACAATAGCCACAACAAGTAACTCTTTAACAATGTACCTTAGGGGCACATATGAAAAAATGGTGAAAGACAATGTGGGTCAACGGGCACCACAAGTTACTAGGGATACTCCAAGTAATCTGCCTTAAAGTTACAAAAAAGGATTCAAACCCTGTATCCTTCCACATCCACAAAGGATATTAGTCTTTTGAACCACCACTAGATACCAGGGATAACATCAAGTAACTAGTGAAACTGAAGAAAAACAACACACAATGGAGGGGGGAAAGGCACTGAATTGTGCAGCCATGGCAGTTGCATTAACCCACTATTGTGTAGGTGCATTGGAAACTGAATTGGGGTGTCTGCACCAACATAATGCATGGGCCACCTGTGCTTACTGCCTCAGGAAAGTGCTGATCTGCAATCATGGTAGATAGTGATTTAGAAACATACAAATTTGCCTGTAATGAGGTATTTCCTCATAGCAACTAATGTGTCTCCAGATTGCTAATTACTGCAGTACAGAAACAGCCCCTTTTTACTGTAGCCCTTACTGTATGTGCTGGCTTATTGCTGAATCCTTGAGGTAGTTCTTCATTCATATCATTACTCTGTAAAAATATCTTTGTTGACAAATCGTATAACTCTCTCTTCTTCTGGGTGTATCTTTCCTTCACTTTAATGATAATGCTTTATTTGCTAATCAATTCAAAAAGTGCCCCTGCCCCCCACACTTGGTACAGTGCAACTACATTTACTGTCAGCAGCTAAGTGTTTTAGTCCACATATAGTATGTATTTTACTATGACATAATATGTCTCCCCTTTACTAAAAAAATATATTAGACTAATCTGCATAATTAGTAACACATCTTTCCCCACAAAATGATTTGTTAAATGTGACTGTGCTTTTTTCAGCAATATATAGCTGTACATTAAACTCCTACACACTTAGTCCATACTCCAGATTTTTCCAAGGCCCAAATAATCACAATACTGTTACTTAGGTAGCATACAATGTATGGTACTTGAACAGCATCATACCTACATTTTTTTCAGTTTTATGCTTAGCATAAAATTGCTAAGCACAAAATCACTCCAAGGAAATTAATGCTTATAGTTATCAAGCATCTTTTGCAACCATTGTAGCAATTCATAGCTGACATCCAATGTGTTCTTTGTTCCCACAAGAAAGAGAGTATAAATATCCTGCACAAGAAAGTTCAAAGGAACAAGAATGTTTTCTCATATGAAGTAATGATCAGGGTATTGGTACCTCTCACTAACATGAATCTTGCCATGCAACTATTCAGCAGAAATCATCCACGTATCTGTTCGACGACTGGTTGTAGACATAGCTAGACCCATCTGTTTTCTGTATCATATCATCTTGTCTGTTAGTGCATTGCATAGGGTGGTTATTCTTCCTCATTTCAGGTTCTGCATATGATCCCTTTCAGACTCAGTTTGATAATGTCCTCCTTCACATTGACTGAAATAACTCCTCCCTATGTATGGTAGGTCAGAATCAATTGCACCCAAATGCTCTGTAATGTCACAAGACAAACTTTCAGATTCTCCTGCTTGGGAACCAGGAGCATCTTCTATCTGTAACTACACAGTTGATCGACAGTATAGAAGCCATTCTTATTTTCAACCTGCTCTAATATTGACTGAACCCTGCCTAAGCAAGACTAGTACATTTTTATTTTTTTTTATCTTTTTGGTTTATATTCTTTTTTATTGATCTCAACCATAGCAATAAAATATATATATATATAGAGAGAAACAACAAAAGAAAACATATTTACAAAAAAAATAATAATCTATAACTTGAAGTAACATTATTGAGCTAGTGAGTTTTCCTTTTTGTCACTAAACTGATCCCGTGAGATGTCTTGCCCCATTACTTTTTAAAGTTTATAATTTTAATAATAAATGCACATTGACAAGAAATAACATATTCCAAGTTCAGGATTCTTGAAATATCTAAGGATTAAGTTATACGAATTTAATCTTGAGCAAACTTACTGCAGATTGTTCCATTTGTTTACAATGAACAATGTTGTTATGCTATTTCCCAAGCTGAAGATGTTTTGCCTTGTCTGATGTTAACCATATAATAAATAATCACCCACATTGCTTGCTAACTTCAAATGCACCTCATGTATATTGGAAACTGGATTATCCAGCATTGGTTTCTTTTCCCTAGCTATTAAATATTTTGGTATAAAATACCTTGATAATAATTCATGCCGTATCCCCACAACTCATGCCCAGACAGCACAGATGTGAAAAAATACGTATTAGTTTGTTACACACATATATCCAGTGATGAACTGACAAAACACTTTTTCCATACCTATTACCACTGTTGCTTTATAATACTGGCCTCCTCTTCACAAACTACCAATTTTATTATTGTTCCCTAATTGCATACCCTTCCTAATCCTCATATTTTTGCATATTAATCTTCTTTTGCCTTTTTGTGCTACTTCTTTTCTGCCATGGAGCATTCCTACCTGTTACTGACAAACTCCCCCTTTTCCCCAGATTAGAATAGAAGTAACCATGGTATATGTGCATTATTGTGATTTAGGGATGCAATATTTCTCATTTAGCTCTCAAAAAGAGTGAGTGATAGCCTTTGTCATCTTGTGATACTCTGTTCACCATTCTTCATAATTCTTATTGCTTATCGAGGTAAATACCTGCTTTATGCCATATAGTTTACTGTACCTTGCTATTGCACCATATTAATAAAGCCTCATCACACCCTCAAAAGAATAACAAGTCTCAGTATAATAATCCCCTAGCAGGCTTCCCACATCCATAACACTCCCTCCTTTGGAATACCAATAAACTTGTGTTCTCTTCTATGTTTGCTATTGCTTCTCTCCTAATGCATTAAATTAAATGCTTTAACAATTATGGGTAGGTGGAGCAAACCTATGTTCCACAGAAAAGTAGCAGATAAAGTTTATTTCTACCTATTCTTTGGCCCTGCTTGCCTTTGACATAATCAATTAATAACATATGAATAATTGTAGTGAAATGGAATACACTGAACTAAATGTAACATTAATAAAGTGATAATTATTTTAGCTAAATATACTTATCCTGATAATAAGCAGACTGTATTGCCCAGCTCATTATAATGACTCTTCAATGTGTCATATGAGCCAAACAGATTAGTATCCATCGTACAACCCATCTTCAGTCCTAGATATACAAGGAGTTCTTCTCCCCATATGGGGCCACAGTGTCCCCTGCCTTTCAATTTATTGTGCTTGTTAGCAGTATTTTAATTATAAATTAGACATGGCTGTTTATCTATCTATCTAGCTGTCTATCTCTTTCTATAGATAGATAGATAGATAGATAGATAGATAGATAGATAGATAGATAGATAGATAGATAGATAGAAGTATGTTCATAAATAACTTGTCTTTTTACCCTACTTCCAAAAGGTAAAGCCACTCATATACATGTCTACTGTTTTACCATCAGAAAAGTGAAAATAGTACCAACCACAGTAATATTTTCCAACTTGTTGCTCCTAAAGAGTACATTGCCCATATAAAACTATAATGACCTTTTATACACACCCTTGAGGCTTGTTAGAAAAATTAAAGAAATAATGACCACACTATCCCAAATACCCCCCCCCCCCCCACACACACACACACACAAACAAATTACAGTGTCATTCTGTGCATACCTCTGAGAAGGGCATGTTTTAGATGCAGTAAGGTTCAGAATACAGACCACTACTAGGCCTTTGTCAAAATCCACTTATATAGCCTGGGGTGTGGGGACAACTAAACCTGTGGAAGTTTTGAAGCTCTGGCTGTTCTGTGATAGATCCTATGCCTTATTATTTGCTAATTGATAACTCACACCATTCCAGTCAATTACAAAGTCTTTTGTTAGTCAAAAGTAACTAGTGCCTTGGCATAATGCCTTCAGTGGTTTAATGTTTTTAAGTGACTTGCTAACTGTTTATTTATTTTTTACTGCTCACAGAAGAATTATATATATATATATATATATATATATATCTGGCAATATTATGTATGCCAGAAATAGTTTATTCCATACATAATCACACTGTTACTGAAAATCAGATCTATCATAAGATGTGCCTATTTTTTCACCCAAGTCTTCAGATGTTGACACTTTCCCAGACAAGCCAGGTCTATCATAAAATGGACAAAATGACACACACACCCAAACACACACACACACACACACACACACACACACACACACACACACACACACACACACACACGCACACACATGCACACACACACACATACACACTAGGTATGAATGCACTGTAATACCTGTGGAGAAAATAACTGAACTAAAACAGGGTTGTAGGGACTGCTAAGGCCCTAGAAACCATAAGGTTCTAGATACTGTGAGGTTCATTTTGAGACTCCCTCCATTCTTTTGATTCAGTAGTTCCAAACAAAAATAATGACTAAAAAAGAAATTTGGTCTTATTTTTTTTTTCATTGAAAAAATAAATTGCATCCAGATCTTATTGTTAAGTGCGAACAGTAATTCCTAATAAACTGAGAAGACATATGCTTATGAAGATACACAGATCATATCAGCAAGTAATGCCAGCCTCCCACCCACCCATGACCACCAAAAAAAAGTAATCACCTATCATACAACTCTCAAGTGTTTATTTTTGATTGAATGACAAAGAAGAAATGGACACTGTCATATATTTCAGTTTGCTGATGTGTTATATATATATCTTCTTACTACTGTCCCTAAAAAAATGAAAGCCATCTTCTATGAATATCTCTGATGAAAAATTGCGACCAAAGTAAAATAAAAATGGCTACAGTAAGATTTCTACTTGCTGCTATCAGATGTATAAAAACAGTCCCCCGGATTCACTATGCTGTGCACGGCGTGCAGGATCAGTGCAGGAGCTCTAGCAGGCAATATGTCTGCCATGAGATCCAGGAACAGCCTGCAGGGGCATGCACGAGAGCTCTTGTACTAATCCTGCACAGACTAAGACCTTGTATGCAAATCATCCCATTTGCAGGAGAACTCAATGGAAATGAGGTGATTTTGTGATCCAGGAAGCTTGTGACCATCCGTACAGGACTAGTGCAATCTGCAGAAATGTACTCAGTTAGTAACTGAGTACATTTCTGCAAAATCCAAAACGGAGCTGTGACAGCTCCAAATAAAGGCTGCATATCATTGAGGAAGCATGCCAATGGCCAAGTATAAGGCCATTGGCATTGCAAACAAAACAGAAAATAAAAAAATCAACTTTTAGTTTTTTTTAGCTGAACTCGGCTGTTTAAGCATAGGGCAGTGGCACACAAAAGGATCGGGGGGGGGGGGATAACAAAATAAACCTAAATTAAGCATTCTAACTAAAATCAGTATTCTGCCATGCAAGTCAATGGCAGGCAGAAGACAACATGGCCAGTGAGTAGTGGTTGCTAAGGGGGGAGACTCAGTGTGAGATATGTAACTATGCATCAGCAGGCAATCCTATGCAAATGAGGGGAATGATAGTGAATCCCAGTTTTCCCCAGCATGTGGGTCAGGTCCCAACAGTGTAAGAGCAAGAATAGCTTGGTGTAAACCTAGGAGTTAGGTGACATCATGGGAGTGTGTGTCAGGCATACTGTAAGCAGATTGGAGCCCTGTGGCTCAAGTTTGCTCCTAGCTTAGCACAGCTAAGATGGGGGGGGGTGTCTAAACCTTACAAAGCCTAAGTGGGTGTGTGTGCCGTGCACCGGGTTTTACAGGAAGAAAAAAGACGTTAAACCAGGAAATAGCAGCAGTGTGCACATTTGAGCACTCTGTTTGCGTGGACTGCACACAGGCTTAAACAGGAAGGCAATGTGAAGGGAAAACAGCAGTAGGAAGGTAATCAAGGAGAACTAGCTTAGCTGGCAAGTGAAATGTATCAGAATTAGCCAATTACACAGGCAGCAGACCAGCCCAGCCCAGAACACTACTATAAAGTAAGCAAACACCTTCCCCTCTATTTTTTTCCCACACTTTACACCACTGGTGTAAACAAGCGGGGAACTTTTAACACTCAGCGCAGAAAATGATAGGGGCTGCAATAATTATCATACAATTTGTGGAAGAGGCTGAGGGTGGTGAGGATGTGAATGCTGTTGACCAACCCACAGTGGGGAGACAGAGAAGAGTGTACAGACCCAGGGTACCTTACCAGGAGCTACATGAGCTGGAGATAGTGGAGCACTATAGGGTGGACAGGGACCTCCTACAGCAAATTGTTGAGCTGTGCCGGCCGCACCTGACACACAGAACTAACAGAGGGGAATGCATCCCAGTGGATACCAAGGTATGTGTAGGCCTAAGAATACTAGCTACAGGTACATTCCAAAGGCCAACTGGGGATATGATGGGGATTTCACAGGCATCAGCATCCAGAGTATTCCACTAGTTCCTGGATGCCATGTCAGCACATGTCGGTGAGCACATATATTTCCCCAACACCCATGAGGCGTTAGCCAGCAATATGCAACTGTTCCACCAAAAATCAGAATACCCTGGAGTAGTGGGTGCTATAGACTGCACTTACATATGCATCAAAGCACCACCTGGTGAGTGGGGTAGGGTCTACATCAACTGTAAGGGCTTCCCCTCCATCAACTGCCAGGTTGTGTGTGATGCCCATGGCATAATAATGAATGTGTGTGCTGGCTGCCCTGGAAACTATCACAATTCCCACATCTGGCATCTGACGCAGTTGTACCAGAGATTTGCCAATGGGGACATCCCTCACAGTCATCTAGTGGGGGATGCTGGATACGCACTGGAGCCGTGGCTGATGACACCCATCAGAAATGCACACACACCCAAACAAGAACTCCATAATGAGGCACACACACAGACCAGAATTATAGTAGAGCATGTGTTTGGGCTGCTCAAGTCACAGTTCCGGTGCCTGGATACATCCGGTGGAGCCTTGCAGTACTCACCAGCAACATGTACCCAAATTGTCCTTGTATGTGCCATGCTACACAATATGATCCTGTGGAAATAGCTGCAGCAGGAACAGCACAGGGCAGGCCCACACAGCCCCCCACCACTGCCAAGGCCTGCACAGGCACAGAGTGACTGGAAGGAGGAACAACCTGAGCCTACCCCAGTAGGCAGAAGGAGGCATGCCCAGTATGCCCTGGTCTTGGCAAAGTGGCAACACATAGTGCATACACTGACAGAGGAGGGACCCAGAGAATAACACCTCTCTCCGACTGTCACATACAGTAAAAGGGATGCCAAACATTACACTACATGTGCCTAAATATGTGTAGGGAGTGTACTATGTGCATCTGACATAGGCAGCCGTGCAGCACCACCCTCAATACTGCGACACCCACAAGGTAAGTGACTCACACATGCCAGTCAGGGGAGAGTCACATAACCAGCAACAGTCACAGCCAGCAGGACAGTTGTAGAGAAACACAAATAAAGGCTGTGCTATGGCCTCTGAATGAGGCCTATGGGTAATCCCCCCCAGGCCTACACAGACAGACTACATCAGGTCAAACAGTGGGATGTCAGTTCTGAGGGGTAGGATGTCAGAAACTAATATGTAGTTAATTAAAAGCTAAGATCTGTAGTACACTGGTATGCCTCTAGCCAGCTCAATAGGTAAGACTACAAACTGAAATATCAGTACAGTCCTAGCAAATGTGTACAAGTGTCAGGTGAGCCCCCCATCCTACATAGAAATATAGTAACTGTCAGGTTTGCCCCCCCCCCAATCCTGTGTAGAGCTGTAGAAATAGTCAGATGTGCCCCCCATCCTACGAAGAAATATAGTAACAGTCAGATGTGCCCCCCCAATCCTGTGTAGAAATGTAGAAATAGTCAGATGTGCCCCCCATCCTACATAGAAATATAGTAACAGTCAGGTGTACCCCTCCCAATCCTGTGTAGAAATGTAGAAATATAGAAATAGTAAGGTGTGCCCCCTGCTATGCAGAAATGTAGTAACAGTCAATGCAAAATGATCAATGGATACACTGTAGAGACAGCATGCTACCTGTCAGTCTACAACACAAAGGTCAGCACTGCAGTACAAACTACCTGGACTCGATGCACACATGCAATACAGACAGCCATACTGGGTATACTCACACACTTAAACACATGAAAGCCATGTCTGCATACACCATTGGACCAGCCATATATGGCAGTCACAGTTGTAAGTGCAGACACTCGTCAGTATGCACCACTCATGGCTTGCACACACAGTGGATAGGAATAAAGACATATATGCAAGAACAACACACTATAATAAGCCAAAGGTAGGCGGACATAGATGTATGGAAGAGGGTGACTGTGACAAGGAGCCATCCAGGCCTCTCCCACCTAGCACACAGCCAAAAGGCCCCAAACACATGAGGTGAGATGTCACTCACTGCAGATACTAGCCACCAGTATCTGTCAGCATGACAGACTATGTGGTGCACGTGCCAGCTGTGCAACATGACTGTACAAGGAAGTAGTTGTCTAGCAGCTGTATACATGTACCTGTGAAATATGACCCTGTGTGTGCCCGCATGTGGTGTGTCAACCCCTAGATGAATGGTTTATGGCCCATGCGCACACACTGACCTCCCCATAGCTCTGCTATGACAAGCCTGCTGAGGTCATCCAATGTGAAATACTCATTTGGGAGAGTTATAGCCCAGTAATCTCTGTGGCATGTCCCATAATGGCATACTGCTGTAGTGTGATAAACTAGTTAGGTAGGAGTTCTAATTCCAGACTTGGCAACTGTGTTTGTGTGCATGTCTGTCTGTCTCTGACTGTGTAGAGAGCAGTGCTCTCTAGGGTAGTCACCCTACCAACAATTCAAATGATCAACTTTGGCAAGGCTGCTGATGATATCCACCTATAAATACACCTCTGGGAAGATTGTAGCCCAGTAATCTCCACAGTGTGTCCTGTAACTCCCTACTGCTGTAGTGTGATAAAGTAGTTAGGTAGGTGTTATAATCCAAAACATGGCAAGTGTGTGTCTGTCTCACTCTGTCTGTGTAGAGATCAATGCTTTTTAGAGTACTCACACTCTGTACAATTCATATACTCAGCTTTGGCAAGGCTGCTGATGTCATCCACCTAGAAATATACCTCTGGGAAGGTTGTAGCCCAGTAATCTCCATAGTGCATCTGGATGCTTTTTGTTTGTTTCAATGTCTGTGTATGGAGTAATGCATGATAGGCTAGTCACACTCACTACAATTCGAATGTCCTACTTTGGCAATCCTACTGATGTCATTCATTGTGAAATACACCTTTGGGGAAGAAGCTCTCCAGTAATCCCTGTGGTGCATCCTATAACAGATCCATGCTGTAGTATGCTATAGACCTCTGTTAGTTGTTCTATACCCACACATGTCAGTTGTGGATGTTTTGTGTGTGTGTCACTGTCTGTGTAGGGAGCAATGCATTTTAGGCTAGTCACACTCACTACAATTCAAATGTCCTACTTTGGCAATCCTTCTGATATCATCCAATGTGATATACACCTTTGGGGAAGGAGTACTCCAGTAATCTCCGTGGTGCATACTATAACTGCATAGTGCTGTAATGTAATAAACTAGTTAGGTAGGGGTTCTACTCCCAGATATGACGAGTGTGTGCTTGTAACTCATATCCTGTGTGGAGGTGGTAGTGAGTGTGTGGTCAGTGTAGAGCGGCTTTTGCATAATTCTTATATGGTGGCCCTACTATATATCACAATGTCAACCATACAGGTATAACAGATGTGAAATAGCTGGAAGGCTGGGGAGCAAAGCCATACACATACATGTGACATCAAGGCCAGGCAATCACAGTCAGCAACCCCAGTATTAACCAGAGCACACTCTCAACCCATGTCTCATACACACACACATGCCTATCCAACAGACAATATGTGGGTAGTACACTGCATAGTGGCCACTGATAGTAACTATGGAGTGATAGCAGTGGGCTACAGAGGACATGGCACCCTGTCCACCTGTCCAATATGCACGTACATGCAGACAGTGCACCTTCCCCATGTAACCCAAGGGACACCTGCAACACCTGTGGTGCCATCACATGTGACCCACAAAGGACATACCATGCCTGACAACATGCCCTGTATGGACAAATGCCACTGACACCAGGGAATGCCATTAGCATGCTATCAATGTAGGTGCAGGGTAAACATGCTGCCCATTACCAGTTCCTGCTACAGGTGGGCAAGACTGGCACATCTGATGATAATCTGTGCTCACAACATGGGCCAGACACCCCAGGTACAGTTTCACATGTCACTGTACATGCATGTGGGAGGTGTGCACATCTCAGGCACCATCCAAGTCATGGACTAAGGAACACATACATGGCAAGCGATGCACAGCATTGGCCACACACAGTAGTCACCCAGGTGACTGGATGGGGGATACAATACCCACCTGTGTTGGCAAATGCAGAAACTACAGCCCTGAGCCACAATGCTGACCATTATCATGTGGCCTGATGCCAAGGTATACCCATCACCTAGCCTTGTATAGCCATCTGGCACAGTCAACCACCATACACCCGTGCAGACATGCACCCATGCATGTCAGTGCTGGCACCCTGTGTGTTTGTGTGTATGTTGTATGGTGTGCATGTTCACATCCACACTCACTACAACCCCCATTGGCATACTGAAGTATGCTGTCTGATGTCAGACACCTCCCCATACCCTTTGCCCATACAACTTCTGCATGACCCATGTGGTGCATGTGATACCTGCACAGTGATGTGTTGTGGCAATCCCACTACTGATGAGTTTTAATCCTGGCCCTGCCAAGTGTATCAATGTGTGTGCGTCCCTGTGAGAGTGTGGCTGTGTTGACAGTGGCACCTGTTCATGCGGACAAGCACGTGTACATCACCTACCATATAGCTACCGTATCCCTGTTGCAGATTTCACTCTCCATCACATATATGTTCTGAATGCTCCACAACTGGTAACCCATGTGGCAGATCCAGTAACTGCATAGGACTGTGATAGCACTACATAGTCATCAGGGGTTTGATACCCTGTGCTGGTAGATGTGTGACACAAACATGCTTAGGTTTTACTCTTCCACCCCTCCCTGACTTGTCTTTACCTCTGTCTGCCTCTCCCACTCCCTCTCTGGTGGATGTGGAGACCTACACCTGCTTTGCTTAGGCAGAAGCATGTGTATTTTAAGTGATGCTCATGATCAGCTGATGGCCTCTGCATGAATTGCAGCCCTCCCCTAGCTGATTGCATGTGGAACAGCTGTGCTAAGATTCCCATAGCCAATTGCATGGAAACACACTCCAATATCTAGGTAAATAATGTTGGTATTGGCCCTTTTCGTTCACTGTGAGCAGGAACTAGATCTGTTGTTTCGCAAACAGCATCTCAGATGGATTGGGGATTTATCTCTAACAACATACACTGTGGAAACAGGGCAACACACAGGAGGGGGATGTGCCAGACCTGACTACAGACTGTAAGTGCTGCTATACTGCATTAGGAATAATGTTGGTTTAACAGTGTGTGTGTGTGTGTGTGTGTGTGTGTGTGTGTGTGTGTGTGTGTGTGTGTGTGTGTGTGTGTGTGTGTGTGTGTGTGTGTGTGTGTATGTGTGTGTGTGTGTGTGTGGATATGGCTGTCCTACATGTCTCTATACCTTCCATGTCAGTTCTATGTTTATGAGGAATCCCCATCTGCAGGGTCATCTGCAGACTATGCAGTGTGTTGTGCCTTTGGTTTCATGTCTTACCCACAGAGCATTTATATGTGGACTGCAGAGGGTAGTGTGAGGATTGCAGTCTGTAGATGGTGGAAGCCATATCAGTTACTGACTTCATATCCCTCATAGGACATATGTTTCAACAAACCCTGTTACAACTGTAAATGTATGAGGTTATCACAGCAACATGTCAATATTGGCCCTGTGTATGTGCTTCCAACCCCAACTCTGTCAACCGTTGCACATATGTCATGCATGGAGAGGTGTATATGTGCTGTACACCATAATTAATATCATCATATCTGATAACAAGCCAGTGAGATATCAGACTGCTACACATGTTATGAACAGTAGGGGTTATATTTGATGACATAACCTGGACATACTGTGGTTGTTTGTACAGTACTAAGGTCTGTGTACTTATGGTGAATGTCGATAGTGTGTGTATTATTAATATGTATCTTGGCCTGTGTACAGACTGTGGTAGTTGTCATTGTCCTAGGTCCCGTCCTATCTGATGTTACATGTTGCTCCACTGTATGTTACCGTATTGGCTTACATGTTTGTAGGGCCATACACACACGTCCCACACCACAGTCAACCATCAGACCAAACTGTGTTGTGACCCAGTATATGTAGGGTTAGTGTGTGAGTGGCACATATGAGAATGGTGTTGAACAGATAGTCCATATACTGTAATATTATGCTAGCTTGCCCTATGTGGCTGTGGCCCTGTTCTCATTGGTTGTGGTTATGCACTTTCACACAGGTGTATCTTACCCTGTGCTGTGACATGCCTGTACAGCCTGCTATATATGCAGGTACATGTGCAATCCCCCATAGCAGATGTAGGCCAGTATTGAGACAGTCTGCCTGTAGCCTGCACAGTGCATTGTTATATACCTAGCAGCTTAGTGTACTTACCCAGTGAGATGTCATGTGCAGATACTTGCCAGCTGTACTGCTGCCGGGCCTCCCTTAACAGTCTTGTATGTCAGACAGAGCAGTAGTATACTGTACAGATGTATGTCAATATCTAGTGGGTAGTATGTGGCCATGGCACCCCTGTACCAGCAGGTATTACATGTCAGGCCAGACAGGTGTGTGTGAATGCATAACCTATGGTGGCATATGTATACCAGTTGTTATGTGTTATACCCATCTACATGGCTGTTAACATCCATGTTTTCAGGCATGGTACACATGTTTTGCACTAAGGGGTTCTGTGTATACCTCTGGACTGTACAGAGTGTGTCAGGATGTCCACACATATTGGCCAATATCTCTGCTGCAGTCAACAGGGGCAGTATGTGCTAGCAGCAGTACTGTACTATCATATCCTTAGGATGTCTGTCAGTAGTCAATGGCACACACGTGGAAAGCAGATGTGACCCCCCACACACACCATGTCTGTGAAGACAATCCCAGTTACAGTAGCAATAGTATATAGAACTGTAATATTACACAAATAAAGGTTTTCCATTCCTGCAAACTTGTGTGTGGTTTTTCTTATGACCTCTTTGTGGGTATATGTTGCAAGCAATTATTGTCATTTGTATGGGTGGCCCATACAGTATCCAGTCATTCAGGTGTGAACTGTAGGCATAGTGGCTGTTCCATATTTTCTGCTCCTCCTACATATGTATCTTACTATACATATCTCTGTGTGTGTGAATGTGTAGTCACATGTATATCTGTATATATCCAAATATATATATATATATATATATATATATATATATATATATATATGTATATCTGTATCTGCATATATGTGTTGGTATATATGTATCCTGGGGATGTTGATAGCTTCCACATTTTACATTTCCTCTGGGAGCCAGACTGTTCTGCATGATATGTTACCAATACCAGCCTGACATAATACAGGTGTAGTACTGTTAACATCTTGTTCCCAGATCATGTCAGGTCTTGGTTATGGGATTTGCAACACCTGGTAGTGTATTGCAGGGTGGACATGTTTGGCTGCGGGGGGGGGGGGGGGCGGTATGCCTATTCATACAAGATGTATATTGTTTGGGGCCTCTCAACCTCATTAACAGTGCATGTGGATATGTTTGATTTTGTTAATCTGCCATTGCTATCTACAGATGTACGGCCACATATACCTATATAGATATATATATATATCAGCTTGCATATGTATGACTATGTCCGTATATACCTACATAGCTATATACCTCTGTACATATATGTACCTTGCTGTGCATATGTCAACACATAGGTGTAGACATATATATGTGTTGATGTAGGCATTTGCATGTATATATATGTTCAAATATAGTTATATATATGTATATATTTCTAAATATATATATATATATATATATATATATATATATATATATATATATATATATATATATATATATATATATATATATATATATATATACATATATAGAACTGTTGTATCTGTTTAGATATTAATATACTTACACACACGCATACATCTAGATGTTGGTAACATTCTCTGTACTGTGGCATGACTGGGCTGGATGATATTTTTCTGAAAACATCAACTTTATGTATATCTGTCATGGCTTAGAAGTAAATCATTTTGTTTATGGTGTGCAGGGTCCTGGTTTCGAGCCTTGCAAAGGCAGTTTATTTTGTTGCTGGGCAGAACACAGGCTGTTGGATACAGTGTGGTTAAGGCACTTTAAAGCAGTTGTAAGCGGGTTTGCATGGTTTTGAGTGGAGGTAAGCACTGCTAACTTCCGGTTACAGTTTCTTATACTCAGTTAGCTTCTATATTGCTTAACCTGTGTAGGCATAGCTTACCCACGCGCAAACAGGCTTAAACTCGCTCACTGCTGCTTAAATGTGTTTACTCCCACTTACCCCCACGTAATTACTTTAAAAGAAAAGAAAAAGGGGTTGATAGGAAAGTGGTGAAAAAAGGAGCACAAAGAGTGAAAGACAGTAGGGAAAATAGCCAGGGATGTGCAGGAGGGGTGTAGGAAAGATCCATAGCTGCCCATTTCCTCTACAGCAACAGCTGTGCATATACAGTGAATTTGGAGGTAGATTTGGACACTCAAACCCCTGTGAGGGGGTGAGGTCAACAAAAATAAGTTGTGATGCCAATTAGACCAGATTACATGTGTCCAGTGGACACGTGTGCAGAATCGACAGCTATGTATGGGGCGAGACTTTTTTGTGGGAACAGATTGCCCTTTTTTTTTCAGGTAAGAGTGGGATGTTGGGTAGGGGTAGTAGGTATATTTGAGGGGGTAGGCTGGGTAGGTTAACAGACAAGACAAACAAGACACATACAGGGGTGGTATATGACACATGTGAGGGATAAACACCTTGGACGGGGAGGGGTGTTTGCAAATCGCAAGCCCATGACCCCCCAAATGGAAACTGTGTGACTGAGGTCCCCACCCATGTGCAGTCACCACTGCACCTTCATGGCCCCAAGGGTGGCTGTACTGGGGTCTGGGTAGTAGGAGCAAGCTCACCCTCTAATTGCACCACAAGGCCCTCAAGCTGGCCTAGCCAGTCTCAAAACTCCCTGTCGAGCTCCCTACACACCACAGCCAGGACTTGATGGCGGGTGACAGGTACCTCTCCACCCCCGCTCCCAGGGGGGCCAAGTCCCATCCCCTGTGGTGGAGGAGGAGGTGCTGGTGCCCAGTGCCATGTCCAGCTGAGGTGGGACAGGTGGGACCGATGGGACCTTCCTTCCCATATGACCTATGGTGTTGCAGTTTTAAGAATGATATGGGTTAGTAATAGTCAACAGCATTCAGGTTTAGTTATAATAGCATGCATAGGTATTCCCATTAACCCAAGACACCAAATTTACAATAGTTGCAGAGCAAGCAGAACACATGCATATATAGGACAACAGTGGCCATTACAACATCATGCAGGTTTCATTGATGGCAACAGGCCACCAGTATGGGGGTATTTTAACATGGCACATGCATAAAACCAAATGGGAATATTTGTAAACCAATAGGACATATGTCCCAACAAAAGTATGGAGTGTACACGTACCCATTGAGGTGTGTAATTGGGTTATTGTTGCACATATGGTGGGGGTGAGAGAGTGAGAGCGGTCAATTAAAAAATAATATATCCCTGTAGTTTTCACAACTTTTGTAGTCAATGCATTGATCTGTCCCTTACATGTATTATTACACTGCCCAATGGCCTTACTTTGCACAATGGTATGTTTGTAGATTAGTATACAAATGGACTGTGTCTTACATATAGTGTACACCTCTTACCTGTTATAGCTGTTGAGAAAATCATTAACACTACCTGACAAATTCTACACATACTCCCAGATGCCATGCTTGTAGACAAGTATATGACTGAACTGTGTTGTAACTACAGTCTACACCTCTTATCTGTTATAGCTGTGGAGAAATATTTGTTAACAGTACCTGACAAATACTACACATGCTCCCAGATTCCATGTTGATGTTATACACAAACCTAACAGTCCGTTATTGTACACACTCTGGTCAAGGCTTGACAGGATGCAGGTGTTAATGTGACATATTTTGGAATAGCTGTCATACACTTTGGGTGTGATGCTACAAGACAGGTTTGTTTCCATATACATTCTCTTTTTATGTTCAGGTTTGACTATCCATTATGTGTTAGTATAAGCTGCCTACATTTTTTGGATCATCACACTTATTTGTCAGGAGAACAGGTTACCGGGCAGCAGATTTGGGCCCATTATCTGGACATGCTGGACAGATTAGAACAGTTGAGGGGTATGACTATGCATACAGCTTACTACCTGAACATTCTGCCACAGTCTGTAGAGTTGATGGGTATGATTATGCTTACAGTGTACTATCTGAACATTCTAGCAAAGTCTGTACAGTTGTTGGGTCTAATTATGCGTACAGGTTTCTATCTGAACATTCTCGCAAACTCTGTGCAGTTGTGGGGTATGATTATGCATACAACTTACTACCACTCCTGGGACTCAAACCTCTGCTGAATGTGGTAAAAATGTTACAGTTGACATCACAGTATGCTGTGCTATCAGGGAATTGGTGTAATGCATTCCAATGGTTTCTGTCTAAGTCTCCCTCAGTTGTTCTATATGACTGACCTCCTGGGACTTCCATCATTGTTATACTGAACTTCCTACACATTTTAACTGCATTCAACAGTGTGGGTAAGACTGCTTAATACAACATTACTATTTATAGAATGCAACACTACAACATTTGAAAGCAGAATGTACACAAGTACTCCAGGAGTTATACTTTTTAATCACTAGGTATTATCCCTTTTTTTCACACAACCTATATGACAGTCTTCCTGTCATATTATCTGGTTTATTCAGTATTACTAACCTTCCTCGCAATGCAGCCTTTGCAGCCTAGCAGCATGGGCTTGCTGGTTTGCAAATCACTCATCTGCAGCTGTCAGAGAAATACAGTGATATTTAGCCATTACCTATCCATAGTATACACAAGCTAGGCAAGCATTATCTACATAGTAGAATAAGTACTTATTCAGTGCTGGGACATCAGCCATCTGCCTGGATTATTGGATCCACTAGTCCAAGAGATCACCCCTCCACTGCTTCAGGTCAGCATGGTGATGCCTGACCTACTCACCAGTCCAGGGGATATCAGTGGCACTGGTGAGGTCACGGGTGAGACTGTCCCAGGCCTCTGCTTTATACTGAGAGACCTGGTACTGGCCCTGCAGTAGTCTCTCCTCATGGTGTTTTACCAGGAGCCATACCATGAATCTGGACTCCTGGGTGCCCCAGCATTGTGCTCTAAATCGAGTGCCTTCCCCAACTCCAGCCATTCTGCCTACAGTAGGGAGCTGTAACCAGTTATGGGAATTATTGGTGCCTGTGGGGTTTAAATACACCCGATTTCTTGCACTTTCCCATGACTGGACGGTTTTGAAAAGGCTAAGCTATGGGCACACATGCTTACCTAATGTTGGCATTGCTTAAAGGGGCATACCACTGGGGCAGATTAAGTTAGCCGGCCTACAAATTGCTTACACCACGTAAGCTGACCTGTGCAATGCTTAGCATCGCTTAACATCTAATTAGCATTATATTTTACTTTTGACATTGATTTATTATTTGTTACATGTTATATCTGTGTCTGGTATCTGTGATTCATGTGTACGTACACTGTAGGGGGTCCTGGGGAATTCAATACTTTATTACAATTATGCCTCACATCTGGCCTTACTGCAATACTCCAGTTCACATATTTATGTTATGTAGCAGGTTGTACACCATCCCACTGTACATAGATTCATTTCACATGTTCAGTTTGATTTTCCTATGGTGAGGATTTGTTTGTTGAAACCTCAACCTTATGTACTGCTGTGATGGCTTAGTGGTTAACCAATGTGACTTTAGTGTACAGGGTTCTGGGCTTGATCCTTGCAGAAGCTGTTTATTTTGTTGCTGGGCAGAACACAGGCCTTTGGATACAGAGTGATTAAGGCACTTTAAAGCAGTTGTAAGTGGTTGTGCATGTGTTTGTGCAGAGCTAAGCACTGCTAACTTCCGGTTACAGTTTCTTATACTCATTAAGCTTCCAGATTGCTTAATCTGTGCAGGCTGTGCTTACCCCGGTGCAAATGTACTCAGACTTGCTTACTAGTGCTTACATTTGCTTACTACTGCTTAGTTGTGCTTAGACCTGCTTACTAGTGCCTTATTCATTATGACACTGATACTTTACATGTTCATTTCCTGCAGTACTCTAGTTCATAAATATGTGTTATTTAGTGGGTTTTGTACAAAAATATTGGTTATAACATGCTTTCCCATGTAAAATAGACTGTGCTGCAGTGAGGTTCGAATTAGGAATGCCTGCCTGTTAGGCGAATGCTCTGCCCACTACACTATTGCTGTGCTGCTTCATTTGCATATATCTTCCTTGTTATCCTCTTCAGCCTTTTAAGCTGCTTTATCCATAGCTAAGCAATGGGCACATCTGCGCACCTACAGTTAGCTTTAATCGGATTTAAAAAAAAATTCAAGGGTTTCTTCATTTACTTTTTCTGCACTCTTGCTGCTGTACACATGGGGAACTGTTGGTGGGGATACGCAGACACCTATGAGCGATATTGCTCATTTCTTCCCACTTTCTGCTGTTCTACATTGCAGGGGTGTGTTTATTCTGAGACCTCTGCTCTCAGACACACCCCCTGCACTCTCACACACTCCGTGTAAGCCTAGGAGCTCGGGCAGCACACCTTCATTGATATGCATGGTTTGCTGCCGTCCTGCTCCTAAACGGGCACTTCCATGCAGGACTAAGCTAGTCCTGCACAGAAGATTGGTGAATCCAGGGGAATATGTCTCATTATTCATTCTTCCAAAAGATAGTTACCGGTATGCAGATAAGATACTTGATTATGAAGAAAGTGAAAAAAAAACAATGATCCTAGTAATATATTCTGACCTGCTGCTTCTAAACAGTACATTGTCCATAGACATGTGATCTTCTGTGTGAAACTCTGAGGTTTGGTTCTAAGGAAATTTAAAATCCATTCCATAGAGTTCTCAGCTCAAAGAGCTACATCAACCTTCTGGGCACATATGAGGTTTAATTATGAGCCAAGTAAAAGAAATAATAACCACGCACAAGCTATTGGGACCTTCTGAGCACAACCAGCTTTAGACTACCAAACTAGGTCCATCACAAGATAAGCTCACACATACACGCACACAAGGGATTTACCTTTTATCACTGAAGAAAAAGAAAGGCAGTTGCTTGACTTTTCAAAGGAACTTTGCACTTCATTCTGCCTTGAAACTTTTCCGATAAATTAGGCAGATATGTGATCCTAAAGGGCTTGTTGGAGCAGTGACCTATTGCTCTGGTTAACCACTGTATTCATCCTACAAATTTTCAGCATAACTTGGCAGAGATCTTAAAGGAATGTTTATTATTTCAGTTGAGAATGACAGTATGAGAGGGGGACTGGATTATAGTTCTGGCCATCAGGTAGGTGAATTGTGCACATACAATGCACATTATTCTAGCAAGGGGGAAGTTTGTTAACAGTTTAAGTCTATGATGGGCTTTGTGGATGTTCATAATTTACTTCAGGGTGACAATGAGACCTGGACATTCTATTCTTCTTATTGTAGGCCATATATGAGAACAGATATAGTAATTTCAAAATAATATTGTCATTTGGTGGATATGCTAACCGCATATTTAGTTGACATATCAGATCATGCAACTATTTTACTGCACTTGCACATCAGTATGATTTGGAGGGAAAAGGCATGAAAGTTCAACCTCTTTCTCTGTAAAGATGAGGTATTCCAGTAAGAGTTAATTCATTCTTTGGGGGACTGGGGACTCAGATGAAGAATATATTAGGGAACTGGACAGACTGAAGAACCAAATATCTGCCATTACAAGCAAATGCTAAGCACAGGCCAACCAAATGTTAAGAAACACACAAAGAGTTGAGGGAAGTACAACCTGGACTGTGTGTCAGATCCCAGGAATTAGCAATTGCATGCATAATGGAAGAGTAAGACTAGATATGTTTCTAGAATACAAAGCCAATTTTGTAGCTTGAAATTTTGTGACACTGCCCCAGTCTAATAAATCAATACCTACTTTAACACATGACCTGCTTTCTGCTTTTCTGCTTCCCTTCACAGTTGAAGAGGTGACTCAAACCCTGTCTTTGTCAGTCAAAAAGGATCCCAAAGGTACACTGAAGGAGATATTTCTGGCTAATTCATTTATTTCTGGCTTTGTGAATTTGGATTATTAAGCTATATCTACTATTGAAATTCCCACTCTTGGGACAAGCTGTAATTGTAGTAATATTAAAACCTGAGAAAGACCCCTTTTTATTGGTTCACACCACCCTGCTTAATTTTGAACCATAGCTGCAACTGTTTACTTCTATTTTAGCAAAAAGAACTAATTAACTAGTATCACATTTAATATATTTGGATAAAACTGACTGTAATACCTTTGTCAGTTTAATAAAGGCATTTTTATGAAAGATCATGTATCTAGTATGCCAGGACACTTATCCTAGCAAGCTTATAGACAGTGCCTCTGACAGGGTTAACTGGATGCTCCTGCTGGATGTTACAGGATTCCCAAAGGCTTTATTTGAATATATTTGTAGAGGACGTCATCAGTAAAAATTAAGGTAGATGAAAGCTTTTCTAGGGAATAGAGCTAAATGGATGCACCAGACAGGGATGTCCTCTTTCTGCTCTTCTGTTTAGTCATTATCTTGGGCCCTTAGTGATCAGTTTTTGGACCTGCTTGGTCCCACATTTCATGGTAGTATCAGGTTAACTTATTTGTCTTGTAGAGGACCTGATCTTATAGTTGTCAGATACAGCTATAGAATGCCTAAATGTCTTTAATGAGGTCTTATTATTTGGGGTGCTTCAGATTATAAGTTTAATGCAAATAAAATAAAAACAGTAAAAGTTAGCTACATCCCATCCCTGGGACTATGTACTAGTTTTCAACTTGTAAACTTGGTCAACCACATATCTTCTCAGGAGGGTTAAATTAACCTTTGTGTTGGTAGTCTTAGTGTCGCTAATTTAACAGATATAATATCATGTATAAAAGGCTTTATTTAAAATTGGAAAGGGCTCTGTTAGGCCTTTCATCAGAAGCTGCAGGCTTTGAAATGGTTTCCCCTAGGAGTATGTACCTCTCATGGCTTACCATTATCTTCAACTAGGGAAGATTTTACAACTGTAAGAAGGATGGTTTGTTCAAATCTATGGCACAGTGAAAAAACGGGCTTTCAGGGAATTTCTCATGATTCCAAATGAAGTTAGAGTCCTAGCAGTATCTGACTTTTGAACATTATGGTAAGGCTTAGAGGTTAATAATGCTCAGTGGGCTTCTTTCTTAGGACTTTTATCTCCATTTGGAAATTGGCTAAACTATCTCTGATGAGAGGGATCTCAAAATTCTGTAAGGGGCCTTCGAAGGGGAGGACCACGGTCAGCAGCTTCGGTGGTTCAGTTCTTGGAGAGACTAAAATTAGACTAGTGGAGTTTTGAAATAATCAGGACAAGAATAAGACTGAGTCCCTACTACTAATACAATTTTGAAGGGCTATGGGGATTAAATACTTTGCAAGTTAGGAAAAACATGTTTAATTATCTAACGTAAAACACTGGATTTGGGTTTATTAAGGGGACACTCCTCAATAGATTTGAATAGTCTTTCTGATAACATTGGGCTTATGGAGTGTGATAGGAATTGGACTGAGAAGCTCATGGAGTCCATTCAAAGGAAAAGTTGAGGTAATGCTTCCAAAATGATTTACCAGCATGAATACTGTGGTGACTTGGTACAAGTAAACAACAGGGTTGCTCAAAAGAGGTGATGACAAAAACTTATATAATCTAGATAGGAAATAGATTTCAATTGCTAAATAAGTACAGGATAATGTGGGTGAAGGCTCAAAGTTTGGCAGCTTGAAGCAAAGTAGTTTACCCATGTATGCTACTATACTTATTCTTTGGCCGACAGTGCTTGTTTAAATTCTTTTGCAAATCTACCAGACAATTTGCACGTTTCATACTGCATGTGCAGATAATTAGGTGTGAGCAGAACCCACTTTGGAAATGTCAGCATGATTTCTGTAGATTTACCGAGTTCATGGGACTAAAATATGATACAAAATATTTGTGATAGCCTACGGTCTGATATGATTGCCCTAACATCAGATTTATTCTTATTCAGATTGAATCCTACTTTTTCTTTATTCATCCCAGACAAGAATTATCTAAATTTTATTATGATTATATGAAAAAGTGATAATATAACATTGGAAATAGAAAAGTATCCCTTGGAAAACTTAACTTTGGAAACTAATAAAAGAAATCCAGGACTTGGAATTACATATGGAGGACTGTAGGTAGCATACAAATTGGCAGCTAAATGGCCAATAAGGACATGTACTTTTAAAAGTCACTTAGTATCTGATATCTTAGATATTAATCCTTTTTTTTATTCTGTCTAGCAAATGCATTTGGCTGAACAATATTTTTTCAGTGCTTTTGGATGACTCAACTTGATCTGTTTTTCACAGCAGTTGACTCTATTGATGCAGTTTGCTTTCTTGCATTCTGTCATGAATATAAGTATGTTTTTCATTGTCTTTGTAAAATAACTGATGGTATATTACTGTCTTTCAATAAAATATTTTTGATATTAAACAAAAGAAAAAAAAAGAAAGAAAGAAAAAAAGAAAGAGTATCATTACATGCAAAAACAATTTGCATAATTGGGTTTGTATTCAGGGATAATAGATGTTCCCTAACTAAAGCTATGTCCTCATTTAAAAAAAAAGGTCACCTCAGAAAATATTGATTCCCATACCCTACTCGTAAGGTATGGATTCTGTGGTACTATTACTACCTTTCACTGTTCAGGTTATGTTTTGTTCGAATCTTTTGTATGATATAATTTTACAATAAATTTACCATACCTATTTTCATTTGGTACCTCATCCAAATTCCTCATACAATACAGTGCCACATCAATTGTGTGGC